>NW_012102543.1:2916549-2979784 GCF_000951045.1 Mandrillus leucophaeus | reverse complement strand
CTGGCATATCAGCTTTTTGTGTATGTGTCTTTAGAGATGCAGACCCTTGGCCAGTATAATTTTTACAAGTCTGGCATATCAGCTTTTTGTGTATGTGTCTTTAGAGATGCAGACCCTTGGCCAGTATAATTTTTACAAGTCTGAAATTCCAGTTTGTAATCTTGTTTATTTTGTTAGAAATTGATTTTTTTTCTCCTTAAATCATGACAGAGGCATTCTATCAGATATAATTAATTGGTTACAGTTGAATCATGATGAGATGGCTTAGTTTATAATCCAAATTCATGTGAGAAGGACATATTTCTTTGCTCTGCTTTCTTCTCTGTTTATTAGAAAAAATTAGTATTGAAGCATTTTTCTTAATGCAGAATAATATTAAAATAGGGGTATTGTAACGGCACATTTTACTTTGGACCTAAAGTTTAAATATGATGGTTTTAATCCCAAAAGAAATAGTAAAATTGCTGTGTATGCCAAGAAAACTTGTACAAATTTAACATAATCTTTATAAACCAATAGTAATATATATTTATTTCTGGTTGGTTATTTTTTAAGCTGCCTTCAGTAGGTTACATTAGCACATTAAAATACATTTTTAGTGTAATTTTTTTCTAATGTGTTCATCTTCGGAGTAAAATTTGGTACTTCTAAAGTACATAGAATTGTTCTTTTGGAGTGAAGTTGGGACTACACCATGAGGCCTTATTACAGTGTTAGTTTGTTCTGATAAGTGCCATGTGTATTTTTGAGAACCTAAACATGCTTCTGCTTAATAGACAAAAGTCTCTTAAGGAAAAGAAGAAAAGCACTGTTGAAGTCATGTACTTCTGTTAAAATCATAGCCTCCCTTTTAGACATATTTATGCTTCTGCTTAAATTTTTAGATTTTATTACTTACTAGTAATTTGCATAGAATCATTCAGAGTTGTAAATTTAGGTAGTAATAGAACTACTCAATTCTTCCAACTCTCTGTCTCGAAAAGCTTTTTTTTGCATTCTTTATGTTTACTTATTTAAAATGCAACTATTTCTATATAAATTTAATATTAGATATTTATACATAAAAGAAAACATGGTAGTATAATGACATATTCTTTTACTGTTTCATCTGAAAATTACAAAGATAATATCTTTAGCTGATTTTGTTACAGATACATATTATTTTTAGTATACCAAGAACAGAACGTATATATTAATAAAAATCCTTTGGAAAGCTTAAATGCTGAGAAATACTACGACAGTTTAGGTTCTACTGAATACAGAATTAACTTATTTCTAAAATACGTATAAAGTATGTTATGACAATACATTTATGCGTTCTGTTCTTACTGAGTTTCACATGGAGTAACCAAGCCCTTTGCTCTTTGTTAATCTATGATTTAGTCATTTAATGTAGTTAATAATAATTCTGCATTTATGCAATCCGTGATTTTGAGCAGATATTTCTTTTTTCTCTTAATGTAAGTTTAATTATGATAGCACCGTTAATTATTGACTATCCAATAAATGAATACAGAACAGAGCATAAAAACTACAATTAAAAAATTTTTAAATTTTAAGTGAGCCAGTATTTTTAATTTTTTTTGGTAGCAACTTCTGTAATTCACCCTACCACTTTAAAAAAGTGATACATCTAAGAAGTAGCCAAGCTGACAGCTTGTATCATTTCATTTTAGCTCATTAATGCAGTTTCTATTAGAGGTGCTAAGGATGAATGACTTATGACTTAAAGACGGGGGTGGGGGGCATCTTAAATAACTCACATCTTGAAAAAAGACAGCAAATGAACTGAGCATTTCATAGAAAACTTTTTTTTCCCCAACTTATCTCAAGAATATATTATTCTGACAAAAAAAAATGTGGCTACAGAAAACACCATAACTTTTATGATCCATAGAACATACTCAAATAATTCAAATTGTTATTTTTTTCTGGTTCTAGTCATTTTAAAGAATGAAGTAATGCTTGAGATGTTCTGTAAACCCTTAGTCATATTAGTACATTATAGAGTATTTCACTTAAATAAAAAATCCTTATTGCACACTCTTTGCATTGTAGGCATGGAGAAAAATCTGACTTTTAGCCTTGCCATCAAGTCAACATTGCCGTTTAAAATTCCTATTTTTGGCCAGGCGTGGTGGCTCACGCCTGTAATCCTAGCACTTTGGGAGGCCGAGGCGGGCGGATCACGAGGTCAGGAGATCAAGACCATCCTGGCTAACATGGTGAAACCCTGTCTCTACTAAAAATACAAAAAATTAGCCAGTGTGGTGGCAGGTGCCTGTAGTCCCAGCTACTTGGGAGGCTGAGGCAGGAGAATGGCGTGAACCCGGGAGGCGGAGCTTGCCGTGAGCCGAGGTTGCACCACTGTACTCTATCCTGGGTGACAGAGTGAGACTCCATCTCAAAAAAAAAGAAAAAAAAGATTCCTATTTTTAACCTCATTAATTCCAGCTAATAAAATAAAAACCTCATAAATACTCAAAAAGCACCCTGGACTAGACAAAGTTGTTGCAGAATTGTACACCTCATTTCATTGCCCTCGTGGAAATTTAATTAATTTATGCTCCCTTTTCATCACCAATATGGCTACCATAGATCCTCAGAGGGGAAGAATACATCTCAGGCAGTATGTAGAGTTTTAAAATTTCATTATCAGAAATCATTTGATATTATAAAGTTCATCTTAAGAGAATTAAAAAAATCTATATTCATATGCAACATTTGCAATCAATATGATTTTTAAAGCTTTTGTCAGTTTCATAGTGATACTTGGTTATAGCAATTGCTGTTTCTAAATGTTTCGTAGTGCTCTTGTGGTAGAAACATACAAGTAATGTTCATTAAATAATATAATTTAATTATCACCAGCAATACTAGCTCTTTCAATTCACTGACCTTTCTTAGATACACTTGGACACTTTTCTTCTTAGAAACACAGCTCAGAATGCAGTCACAGATTTTGTGGGCTTGTAGTTTGAGCTATTTCAAACTTAAGAAGCTTTGCAAATGGCTACTCACCCCCTGCAAGTAGTTGTCAGGTGATTTTTAAACGTTAAATTCATTCATATGATCACCTGAATAGAGAATGTGCTGTGGGAAAAAGAAAAAAGAGATTGATATTGCAAAGCTGACTTAAGTCCCTTCCTTTTAATACCTGATTTTGTATGTCGATGTTTTAGCCTACTGTCCAACATTCCTTTTCAACTCACATCATGCTGAATTACATGCAGATTATTGTTTTAAAAATATTTTTTTATAAAGGTTATGATATGTTTTCTTAGGATGTAAAAACTTACGAAATTTAGTATATCGTGAAGGGAAAATTCTGAGTATTCTAATGGCTTTTTAAAATAATCATTTATTTGCTAGGTAAGTTCTCTTCTACGCTGTATGAGACTGGTGGCTGTGATATGTCACTTGTGAATTTTGAACCAGCAGCAAGAAGAGCATCCAATATCTGGTATGTGTGAAGTCATATTAGGAGTGTATGTACTTTCATATGTTTGCCATGTTTAATGTTTTTAAGCCTAGAACTATAAAAGTTAATTTTTTTGTTTTTTATAATTGTTTAATGTTGCTAACTGACAAATAAAAATTATAAATATTTATGACATACAACCTGATGTTCTGAAATACTGTATACATTGGCTAAATTGAGCTAAAATTAACATGTATTACCTCACATACTTATAATCTTGTTTGTGGTGAGGACACTTAAATCTGCTCTCTTAGTGATTTTCAAGTATACAGTACATTGTTAACTGTAGTCACCAGGTCAGATATAAAAGTTATTTTGAAAACATCTTTATATTTACTCTAATAATTTGTCATAGTGCATTTGTTTCTAAAAACTTAAGGTAGATTTTTTTTTGCTATGGAAAAAAGAAAGTATTATTTTTAAAACAAAAGCTATTCTGTGTTTTAAAAACTAAATCAAGATATCCCAAAGATCTTATAGGGGCACAGTGTTTTCCCACAGTGTCAAATTTAATTGTAAATTTCATGTTCTCTATATATTGTATAATGTATAAAAGCTAATCAGGACTTACTCTTCTTATAAGTTCTTACATAACTAAGTTCAAGCCTGTCAGTTCTCTTTCTTTATGTAATTTTAAAATTTTAATTCCTTCTAAGTGTTTGGTCAGGTACCTTTTTAAATAATCATCTTTCATTTTGTTTAAAATTTCTTTTACTGGCTTTAAGGAAGAATTTCTTAAAATATGTCTCATATGTTACCTTTAGTTTCTTCCCACCCCCCCGAAGGAATTTGTAAGATAATGAAGTCAGGAGAAGAGCAAATAAATTAGAAATCTTGATCATATAACACAATTATAGTTTTAGAAGGTGTTAAAATGTTTGTTTTCTAAAATTTTGATCTTATTGCTTATCTATTCAAATTGCACTTTGAAACCTGTTCTTGATTAATGAGCTTTCTTTCCCCTCAAGAGTTATTGATTCTTATTTTAGGACTTCTGTTTAATAATAGATCACATCTATTTAAATGTTAGACATCTGTGGGCTGTTTACTTATTTTTTTGTTTTGAGGGACCATTTGAAGCACTAAAATATTGCAGTCATTTAGCTTCACATGCTAAAAAAGTAGAACATATAGATAACTATGCTCTTTAAGCTCTTTTGGTCTAGTTTCAGAATTCACCCTCTCAAAAAATTATTAAATTGTACTGTTACCCTGATTCTGTAACAACGGAAACAGTAGGAGGATGGAGGGATAGAAATGCTGTTACTATGTTTAATGTAGTTCAAGAGAACAATTCCTTACACCATAAATGTGGTAAAGCCTCAAGTTTTGAAATCCAAACATAACTGAACTGTGGAAACTGAATTATATTGTAGGTTATTACATTATACTTAAATTTATTGTGTCTTTACTGGCTTCTGGCAATATGTTTATTGCTTTCTTTGGATTATCTCATTTAAACACTTTCACAAGAACCTTGTGATACAGATAGATACTATTGTCATATGTTACTGAAGAGGAAACGGAAGTATGAAGAGGGTAGGTAACTTGTCCAAGATCTCATTCAGTTGAAGAGATTTGAATGTAGTCACTGACCCAGAGGCTATGCTCTTATCACGACTCTACGAAAATGCTATTTTGCATTTTGAAGTTAACATGGAAAAGTGAAGATATGTGAATCTCATGTGATTGTTAAAGGATATATTTTTCTTTCTGTTTGACAAACTGTTTGTTCCCTAAAAGTCTTTTTTATTTTATTTTAGTGACACAGATTCTCATGTATCCAGTTCTACCTCAGTTCGATTTTATCCACATGATGTGGTAGGTTTTTCTTTATTTTTACAACATGATAAATTTTCAGATTAAATCTGAAATATATATTTTTATAGAGAGCTATAAAAGCCATAAAATTGATGAAGTTACAAAAAAATGTTTTGAAAATATGGCAAAATCACTTTGCTGTCCTCCAGTTGCTCTCTTTTTCTAAGTCCTTTGGTAAGAAACCAAAGTACAAGGTTAAGAAGCCTTGGGATAGAGTATTTTAAAAAGTATTTTGGAAAGTATTTGTCAGTGCTTAGAGATAGAAATGACTGTGTTATATATTGGAAGTAAATTTTCTCAACTATACCCAGATACATGTTTGAAAAGTAAAAACCGTCCCTACTTTTTGTCTATAGTGTATTCCAGGAAACTCCATAGGAAAGCAAACATGGGAAGATGATTGTTTTATTGTTTTCTACTTTTAAATGGTATGGGAACCTTGAGATAGCAAAATGCTGCCTAGTGCTGTGCCAGATACAGTCAACTTTTGATGCTTTCTGAGGAAAAGAAAACTGGTAAACTGATGAATGGATGAGTTGAAGTTAAAAGAAATGTAGTGTAGTAATTTGTATAGCCTCAGGTGAGCAGCTTGCCAAAACAAACAAAAAAAACAGAGGGATTTGGAAATATAGTAACAACAATGATGAGAGACTATGGGAAGAAATGAGAGTTGCTGCCATTGGATCCAATGCAGTGGAGCTCAGATTTAACACTGATAATGAGGTTCAAAGCTTAAGGAGAAAAGACTATAAATTGTGACAGGGAGAAGAGAAGCCACTAAGGATTCACAGTAAGTGGTTTTAATGGATTCACTAGCTATACGGTTATAAAATCTTAAGATTTTTTCTTAAGCATTCCCTGAGAAAAATCTTAAGATTTTAAACACTTTCTAGTCAATTATTTACAAAAGATTTATTGATTAATTAATTTTGTTTTAGTTCACTTTTTATTGTCACCTTCTATAGTTTCTGGTAGTGATAACATATTCATAAAGAGTAGGCTGGGTGCAGTGGCTCACGCCTGTAATCCCAGCACTTTGAGAGGCCGAGGCGGGTGGATCACAAGGTCAGGAGTTCAAGACCAGCCTGGCCGAGATGGTAAAACCCCGTCTCTACAAAAAATAGAAAAAATATTAGCCGGGCATAGTGGCAGGTACCTGTAATCCCAGCAGCTCGGGAGGCTGAGGCAGAGAATTGTGTGAACCAGGGAGGCAGAGGTTGCAGTGAGCCGAGATCGCGCCACTATACTCCAGCCTGGGTGACAGATGAGACTCCATGTCAAAAAAAAAAGTGTATTAGAGAAGAAAATTAAGGGGCTTAGATAACTGATAAGCTAACTGAGTAACTCTTGAATTATGAAGATATTTTATTTTGAATAAACAAATAAATATTGAAGATATTTTAAGCCTTTCAATGCTGACTTTCTTTTAGCTCTCTCTCCCACAGATTCGGTTGAATAGACTATTGACCATTGATACAGATTTGTTGGAGCAACAGGACATTGATCTAAGCCCTGATTTGGCAGCTACGTACGGCCCAACAGAAGAAGCTGCCCAAAAGGTTAAACACTATTATCGCTTTTGGATTCTACCCCAGCTGTGGATCGGCATTAACTTTGACAGACTCACACTTTTGGCCCTGTTTGATAGGTGAGATTATAGTGTGATATTAATGATATATGCAGATTTTATTTTTAAGGTGAAGTGTCCAGGTTTTTAGGTTATCATGTTGGGAGATGTTTTCTGATTTTGTCCTCTTGAGATAAAAGTTAAGGTAATAGGGCTTCTAAACATTGACTGTCTTAAATCCATTAAAAATGTTTTGGTTGCAATTTCAATATCTTTATACAAAGAAATTATTTTTGTTAATCAGTTAGACTCATACAACTGCTACTCAGAAGCCAAAGAATATGAGGTGTTGATGGTCTTAAGGTTATAGGTAATATGATGCAAAGTTCTATATAACAGTTATAAGAGGAAACTTCTGTTTCCGGGTTTCTTAACACTGCTACCTTAATGGCAAACACATGAGTCTACTGTATTACAAACTTGGTGACCAACAGCTGCTTCCAATCAACATAGAGTAACAGGATTGAATTTATCATCCCATGTGAAACAACCAAATATAGACAAAGTACATGAAACAGTGGTTTTCAAGACATTGGAGATGAGGAAAAAAGGACAGTGATTCTTGAGAGATGACAACAAATAACATGAGCTCTACAGTTGCCCCAGCTTAATGCTTTGAGAGAGTTTCTAGGCTGCAAGATAGGGAGAACTGAAGTAGAGTCCAGCCAACTTCCTGAGTTAAGGAGATAGAACTGAAAGTCCAGGGAGACTATGGCAGTTAGAGCCCATAGGACAGACTGTCAGAGAGGAGAGAGCTGCTTAGAGAGAGAACCTTAGAGATCTGCATTGAGTTGCCTCGACTGTTTGGCAGAGTATGGATAAGTTCCTGTATGTGAGGAAACTGTTTGAGGCCAGGGAAAGAACCACGTGAAAAGGAACAGGGGAACAGTTACTGGCAATCACACAGCACTAGGAATAGTGTATGTCCCTACTAGCCAGATTGGAGACGTTTAGGGTTCATATTTTATGGTGCCTTATGTAGAATAATCAGGAAGATCTTTAAAAGTGGGGAATAATTAGCCCTAGCAGGAGCACTACTTCACACCCACCTAACAAGTCATAAAACCAAGACCTGAAGGGATCAAACGGTTTCCAAGTAACATAAAATCTAAGAAGATTTATGGAAATCCAGAAATACCCAGCTCCCAACAAGTTAAGATTCACAATGTCTAGGATTCAGTCAAAGATGACCAGCTGTACAAAGAAATGAGAAAATGACCTGTAACAAGAATAATAAATCAGTTGAGACTAAACTGTAGCTTGCATAGATATTAGAATTAGCAGACAAGGACATTAAAACAGTTATAACTGCTTTCCATATGTTTAAAAAGTTAACTACGGACATAGAAGATACTTTTAAAAGTCCCAAATCAAACTTACAGAGTTGAAAACTATAATCCCCGAGATGAAAAATACACTGGATGGGATTAATGGTAGATTGCACCTTGTAGAAGAAAAGATTAGTGAACTCGAAGGCATAGTAATGGAAACTATCCAGAATGAAACAAGAGTCCACTGTACCCAGTGAAAAGAGTATGAACACAAAATGAGAAAAAGCTGTGGGACAACTACAAGAGGAAACAAGGAGACAAAAGATTTTGAAGAAATAAGGGTGGAGAACTTTCCAAATTTGATGAAAACTATGAATACACATTCAGGAAGCCCAGTGAACCTCAAAGCATAAAATACTTGAATAAAACTACAGCAAGGCACACAACTGCTCAAAACCAGTGAAAAAATTGTTAAAATTGCAAGAGAAAAAAAGAGGAGCAAGGATAAAGAAGACATCCTTTTTATTGTTGGAAATAATGAAGTGAAAAGACAATAGAGGAGCATCTTTAAAGTACTGAAAAGAAAGAAACCCTGTCAACCTACAGTTCTATACATAGCAAAAATACCTTTTAAAAACCAAAGTGAAATAAAGACATTTTCAGATCAGAAAAAAATGGGAAGAATTCTTTATGAGCAGCCCCACGCTACAAAAAATGTTGGAGGATGTCTTTCAGGCAGAAGGAAAGTGATCTCAGATGGAAATATAAGTCTACCCAAAGGAACAAAGATAAATAGAAATGGTAAGTCACTACATGGATAAATATAAAATATTTTTTCTTATTAGTAAGTTTCTTTAAGAGATAACTGACTGTTTAAATGAAAATAACAATGCTTTGCTTTATAACATGTAAAAGTAAAATTTATGATAATAGCATAAAGGCAGAGGGGAGAAATAAAAGCATACTATTTTAAGTTTCTTATATGTGAAGTGATCATCACTTGAAGGTAGACTGTCATAAATGTATATTGTAAACCCTAAGCTAGTCGCAGTGGCTTATACCTGTAATCCCAGCACTTTGGGAGGCAGAGGCAGGAGGATCACTTGAGCCTAGGAGTTTGAGGCCAGCCTTGGCAACCTAGTAAGACTCTTGTCTCTATGAACATATTTTTAAAAATTCTTACCAAAACCTATCATAAGGAAACCACTAAAATAACAAAAGAGTTGTAGCTAATATGTCAAAAAGGAGATAAGATAGATTATAAAAATTACTGTTAATCAATAAGGTGGAAAAAGATCAGAGAATAGATGAGACAAATAGGAAACAAATGACAAGATGATAGAGTCAGAAAAAGTCAGAAATTGGCAGATTATATAAAAAAGAACAACACTTAACTCCAAGCTGCCTACAAGGAAGGTACTTTAAATATAAAAACAGAGGACAGTGTGGTGGCTTATGCCTATGATCCTAGCACTTTGGAAGTCTGAGGTGGGAGGATCTCTTGAGGCCCAGTTTTCGAAACGAGCCTGGGCAACATAGACCAAATACTTACTTTATTTTGTACCAAAATAAAATAAAAACAAACAGGTTAAAAGATGGAAAAAGATATACCATGCTAACATTAACAAAAGGCTTATTGTACTGGCTGTTTTAAAGTCAGATAAAGTAGACTTCAGAACAAAGAATATTACCAAGGGTGAAGAAGCCCATTTCGTAGTGATAAGGAGTCAATTAATCCACAGGATTTAACAGTCCTAAATGTTTGTACACCTGAAACAGAGCTTCAGAATTCATAAAGCAAAAGCTAATAGAAGTGGAGAAATAGACAAATCACAGTTATAGGTGATTTCAGTAGTTCTCTTTAAATACTTGATAGAATAATTATTTAGAAAATCAGTGAGGATATAGTGAACTTGAACAGTATTATCAACCAGCCTAAATTGGTTGACATTTATGGAACACTGCATCCATAACAAGTGAGTATACATTTTTCTAAGTGCTCACGGAACATTTACTAAGATAGGTCACATCTTGAGCCATAATACAAGAGTTATTAAATTTTAAAAGGTCCACTATCCAGTCATACATAGTGAATTAAATGGTAAATTAATAACAAATAGAACCTTGGAAAATCCCCAAATATTTGGAAACTAAACACTTCTAAATAACCCATCAATTAGAGAAGATGTCAAGAGATAAATTAGTATTTCAGGCTAAATGAAAGTGAAAACACACCATATCTGAATTTTGGGAATGCCACTAACCTGCAGTACTTAGGAAAATTTATAGCACTAAACACCTAGATTAGAAAACAAAGGTCTCCAATCAGTGACTTCACCTTCTACTTACTAGAAGAACAAGAGCACATAAGCCCAAGTAAACAGAAGGAAGGTAATAGTAAGGAACAAAACAATTAAATGAGGAAACAGAAATAATAAAGAAAATCAAGGAAATGAAAAATTTGAGAACATCAGTTGATAAACCTTTAGCCAGCCTGGGCAGAAAAAAAAAAGGAGAGGAAAGACATAGATTACCAATATCAGGAATGTGAGTTATGATATGACTACAGACTCTACAGGCATTAAATGATAATTAGAGAATGATATGAGCAGCTACATGCAAATAAATTCAACATTGGACAAACGGACAAATTTCTTCAAAGACAAATTATGAAATTTCATTCTGAAAGAAGTATATGACCTTAATTGTCTTACATCTATTAAATAAGTGGAAATTGTAGTTTAGAAACTTTCCCAAAAAGAAAACTCTAGGCCCAGATGGCATCAAAATAATATTCAAATGAATGAAATGGAGAAAGGATAGCCTTTTCAACAAATGGTGGTAGAACAATTGGATTTCCATATGCGAAAAAATAGAGATGCACGCAGAGGTGTGTGCTCAAGAGGCTGAGGTGAGAGGATTGTTTGAGGCCAGCCTGGGCAACATAGCAAGACCCCATCTCAAAAATAAACAGAAATAAAGAACTTGTAGCCTTACCTTGTTCCACATTATGAAAATGTATCATAGGCTTAAATGTGAAACCTAAAACAAAACTTCTAATAAAAAAAGAAAACATAGGAGAAAACTCTTATGAACTTGGATTAGGCAAAATTACTTGACTCTGACACCAAAACCAAGATCATTTAAAAAAAAAAAATTGATACATTGGACTCATCAAAATTGAAAATTTTTAAAAATCCAAAGACAATACCTGTTCAGTGACAAGGGAGGCACTATTCAGGCAGGCCCAGAATTGAAAAGAGGTCATCAAATTTTAGCAAACCTGAAATTGCATAACTACCACCTAAAATCAAATGGAAATGCCAGTAATTTATTGATTTGGAAATACTGTTGAACTTTTTTATCTGGTAGAACCATTAAATGAAGTAGTACAAAGATGTTTATGAATTTTATTTTTAGGCCCAGTTGATTGTGATAAATATGGAATTGGGTTAATACATTTGTTAAGTTTTTTTATGATTATAAAAGTAATTCCTTAACTATTGTAGAAAATTTAAATATGTACAAAGTTTTGACAGAAGCAAACCATAATTATTCCATGGAGAGAAGCGTTATTAGTAATATCATTTTTGGTATATTGTCTTTTTTAACCTATATGTTTAATTTTTTAATAGCAGAACTTATATCCTGCTGTGCCCATGGTTTTGTGTCCTGCTTTCTTTATGTACGAGATGTGCTGAGCATTTTTTCATTTTTTAATAGTCTTTAAAAATATGACTTAAAAGTATTTTAGGGAAATACTAAAGGATGTATTTGTATAACATTTTGTGAATAAAATTTCCAAGGAAGTAATGAGATAGATTCTTGTGTGTGTATGACATAAAAATAATCTTCATTGCTATATATATCTCTCTCGAGCATCATATTGTTTCTCTTTCAATGTCAGTTTAATGAAGTATAGAATTGTCTTAGGAAGTTTAATAGAAGCAGATAGAGGTCTTTGTCACTACCTTCATTTTCAAGATATGTAAGAGCCCATATTTAAATAATTCTAATAAGTGAATTTTCTAATTCTTTCAGATGACTGAGAGATGGGGGAAGTGAAATCACTTAGTGCCAGAATTTTGTTACAATTTTGCCATGTAACAAATGTTTTAAATTTAATTTTCTAGAAACTAGAGATTTTGGTTTTTAAACATAATGTGATTCTTTGTGTACGTATTTTATTTGCCATCCAAGTTTGTTAACTATTTTGCAACAAATAGAATAGAAAAGCAGATATTAAGGAGAGTAACATTTTTAAAATAGAAATTTAAAACTATATTATGTAATTGGAATTCATTGTAGCATGTTTTATTTGTATATAAGAATTCATGTTGTGTCCACATGAAACTAGTTTGTTTTCAGTATGATCTAAAACCTTGTTCAAACTCAGTACCAAAAAGACATCTGGCATATTAGGAACTTCATATTTATGTCTTCCCTTTTTTCCATTTGGTTAATTTCTTATACTTATGATATACTTACTCATAAGTTTTTCTATCTGTAGAAATCGTGAGATCCTGGAAAATGTGTTAGCTGTCATCCTGGCTATTCTCGTGGCCTTTTTGGGATCTATTCTTCTCATACAAGGATTCTTCAGAGATATCTGGGTCTTCCAGTTCTGCCTTGTCATAGCCAGCTGTCAATACTCACTGCTTAAGGTACCAGCATCTCGTCTTTTTATGCTATGGAATTATATTTGTGTTAAAAGGCAGAGGATTTTGTAGTAATTACTGAATTATAGTAAGATAATTATTTTTAGGCTTACTTTTCTTGGATGTTTACACAAGATTATGTAGAGAGCCAAAGGGGGATATAAACCTTAAAAATAATTGTATGTAAATTAGAACTTCCTAAAAACAAATTTTTTATATTAAAATAAACTGTATTTGTTTTGTTTGTTTTGTTTTGTTTTTTGGAGATGGAGTCTTGCTGTGTCGCCCAGGCTACAGTGCAATGGCACAATCTGGCTCACTGCAGCCTTCGCCTCCCAGGTTCAAGCAATTCTCCTGCCTCAGCCTCCTGAGTAGCTGGGATTACAGGCACATGCCACCATGCCTGGCTAATTTTTGTATTTTTAGTAGAGACGAGGTTTCATCATGTTGGTCAGGCTGGTCTCAAACTCCTGACCTTGTGATTCGCCTGCCTCAGCTTCCCAAAGTGCTGGGATTACAGGCATGAGCCACCACGCCCAGCCTAAAAGAAAACTGTATTTGTTAAAATAAGAACTAGCATTCTTTTTTTTTTTTTAATAGTAGTAGATTTTTTTTTTTAATACTTTTAGTTCTGGGATACATGTGCAGATTTGTTACATAGGTATACACATGCCATGGTGGTTAGCTGCACCCATCAACCCGTCATCTACATTAGATATTTCTCCTAATGCTATCCCTCCCCTACTTCCCCTCCTCTGACAACCCCAGTGTGTGATGTTCCCCTCCCTGTGTCCATGTGTTCTCATTGTTCAACTGCCACTTGTGAGAACATGCAGTGTTTGGTTTTCTGTTCTTGTGTTAGTTTGCTGAGAATGATAGTTTCCAACTTCATCCATGTCCCTGCAAAGGACATGAACTCATCCTTTTTTATGGCTGCATGGTATTCCGTGTTGTATATGTGCCACATTTTCTTTATTCAGTCTATCATTGATGGGCATTTGAGTGGGTTCCAAGTCTTTGCTATTGTGAACAGTGCCACAATAAACATACATGTGCATGTGTCTTTATAGTAGAATGATTTATAATCCTTTGGGTATATACCCAGTAATGGAATTGCTGGGTCAGATGGTATTTCTGGTTCTAGATCCTTGAGGAGTTGCCACACTGTCTTCCACAATGGTTGAACTAATTTATACTCCCACCAACAGTGTAAAAGCTTTCCTATTTCTTCACATCCTCTCCAGCATCTGTTGTTTCCTGACTTTAATGATTGCCGTTCTAACTGGCGTGAGATGGTATCTCATTGTGGTTTTGATTTACATCTCTCTAATGACCATTGATGATGAGCTTTTTTTCATATGTTTTTTGGCCACATAAATGTCTTTTGAGAAGTGTCTGTTCATATCCTTCACCCAATTTTGGATGGGATTTTTTTTTCTTGTAAATTTAAGTTCCTTGTAGATGCTAGATATTAGCCGTATGTCAGATAGATAGATTGCAAAAATTTTCTCCTATTCTGTAGGTTGCCTGTTCACTCTGATGATAGTTTCTTTTGCTGTGCAGAAGCTCTTTAGTTTAGTTAGATCCCATTTGTCAATTTTGGCTTTTGTTGCCATTGCTTTTGGTGTTTTAGCCATGAAGTGTTTGCCCATGCCTATGTCCTGAATGGTATTGCCTAGGTTTTCTTCTAGGGTTTTTTTGGTTTTAGGTCTTATGTTTAAGTCTTTAATCTGTCTTGAGTTAATTTTTGTATAAGGTGTAAGGAAGGGGTCCAGTTTCAGTTTTGTGCATTTGGCTAGCCAGTTTTCCCAACACCATTCATTAAATAGGGAATCCTTTCCCCATTTTTGTCAGGTTTGTCAAAGATCAGATGGTTGTAGATGTGTGGTGTTATTTCTGAGTCCTCTGTTCTGTTCCTTTGGTCTTTGTATCTGTTTTGGTATCAGTACCATGCTGTTTTGGTTACTGAAGCCTTGTAGTAGAGTTTGAAGTCAGGTAGTGTGATGCCTCCAGCTTTGTTCTTTTTGCTTAGGATTGTCTTGGCTGTATGGGCTCTTTTTTGGTTCCATATGAAATTTAAAGTAGTTTTTTCTAATTCTGTGAAGAAAGTCAGTGGTAGCTTGATGGGTATAGCATTGAATCTATAAATTACTTTGGGCAGTGTGGCCATTTTCACAATATTGATTCTTCCTATCCATGAGCATGGAATGTTTTTCCATTTGTTTGCGTCCTCTCTTATTTCCTTGAGCAGTGGTTTGTAGTTCTCCTTGAAGAGGAGCCCTCCCACAGCTGGAAAACCATTCACGTAGTTCTGTGTTTACTAACAACTGTCCATCCTTTTTTTTCTCTCTCCATTTACAGCTAGACATGTGGAGTAAGCCTAGGTCATCTGCTTTATTTCTTTAAGACCCGTCCATACTTTCCTCATTGCAGTACTGACATTATAGTCTTTGTGGTTGCTAATGATCAATCTAATTGCTAAATTGATTTTCTTAAGTCTCCGTGCTTTATGAATGGTACATCATTTAATACCTATGGATACTCTTCCATTTTGATATTCTTCTCATTTTTGATCTGTGACTTTATACCACCCTCATGCTTCTTGCATTTTTCAGATGACTCTCTTTTCCTTTGTTGATCCCTCTTTCTTCTTTCAACTGCTTAATTTATGAGAATTCTCTAGGATTTTATGTGGTTATCTTCTCGGTTTACAGTTCCTTGGCATTGAAGTCATCCTTTTTTATTACTTTATTTGTTGACTTTGTGTATGAGTTATGTCCAGATTTATATCTCAAAGTCTTCACCTCTTTTGCAAGCTTTATTCCTATATATCTAACAGACATTTTAAAAATAGCAAATTAATCATCTCCTGGTTAATTTTTCTTTCCCAATATCTTTGCTTTTGGCAGTGATATACCAACTAAAAATCTTAGAGTCTCCGCTCCTTCCTCCTTGATCCCTAATAACAAGTAACTCAGTCCCTTTGATAACATTTAATGATTCCGTATTAAAATTACTGGTTGTCATTCTTGTACTATACCTTTAGTGCCTTAAATCATTTAAATTCGTTTTCTGGCTCTGGTGTCTCCATGGTCCAATTAATTTTGTCCACTGCTTTCAGGTTAATGTGGTTAAATATGGAAAAGGTAAAAGGTGACAGATTTTTGCAACTAGTTGACAAGAAGAATAATAATGTCATAAACAGGAATAAGAAAGACAAGAACAGAAGCTTTTAGAAGATAGGTGTTGTGATTAAAAGAGTTTATGGATTATCTGGAGTCCAATCTAGCCAAAGGCCAAATGCCAAACTCAGCTCGGCCCAATGTCGAATGGTAGGGTGGTGCTAGACAATCCTAGTGAAATTGTATGGTATGCCATCAGAAATGAACTGAAACTTGGGAGAAAAGTCATGATTAGGGACGTAGCTGCATAATACCTTCTGAACATTTTTATGGGAAGTTAATAAAGTCTCTTAAAAGGATACAGCTTTACTTATTTGATTATTTTGATATGAAAATGCAGATAATATCTTTATTACAAATACCATTGAATTATTTAGTAAGCTTGGAATTTATGGGCAGAACTAGAATTGTTGTTATAAGCAAACCCCTATTATTGTATATTTCCTGAATGAATAATGTCCTGTGAGAAATGCTATACTTGTATGTAATATACCTTAACTACACTTGTCTATAACAAAAAGCCAAACAGTAAGATGAATCTATCATATGCTATTGCAGAAACATTAAGATAGATACAAATAAATAAATAATAAATAATCTTATTTCCTGACTCTTATCAGGAAAGATTTGAGATGTTTTTAATATCAAAGTGACACTGGTATCTGGAGCTGATGTTTCATCTCTGGAACAGAATTATTAATATAGGTCATTTTGTGGTTGTGGAATATTTACTTAAGATCATTTCAGGCATTTTGAAAGTTGGTTGTAAAATTAGCAAGACTTCAAGAGTGTAATTTATCTTTCTGTTTCATTTTTAGAGTGTTCAACCAGATTCTTCTTCTCCCAGACATGTAAGTCACTCTTAATATGGCTGTACATTGTAGGTCGTTAACATTTATCATAGCATTTGTAGTTTGGTTTTTGTTTTTTTGTTTTGTTTTGTTTTGTTTTGTTTGGAATGCATCAAACTGAACTAAAATTTATGTTACTATTTTCCTCATCAATGTTTTGACACACTACTAGAAATACAGGTGTTTTGTTAGCTTGAAATAAAATGACATTGTACTTGTGGACTCTAAACTTGGTTGGAAATGAGCATAATAATTCATTGTTTGACAGTCTGTTTCAGGGAGTAGACATGGTTCTTATAAACTCATTATTATTTATGTTTAATAAATTTTGAATAATAGCTTATGAATAAGTATTGAAAATATAATTTTGATGTAGGAAGAACTTCACTTGAGTACCATTAGGAGCAAGAATAAAGAAGTAATACATGAGTCTGGTGTTAAGACCATTGAATAAAAACTTTGTTATTCACTTTGTGACTTTAGACAAAAATATTATCCGCCTAGCACTATGTATTGTGAAGTGGAATCCAATTTTAGATCTACGTTGAGTTTTTAATAGAACAAAGGATATTCTATTTAAAGTAGTTCAAAAACAGACTTCAAGAATAGTTTATGATTTTTTTCCTTGAATATAATTTTTTAAATCCTTTCGCTGGAATAATGAATAATGGGAATGGATGAGCAAAATGAAACAAAGAGGCAAGTTTTTTTTTTTTTTTTTTTGACTGATTATGTTTACTATTTTGCAAGAATATTTTTGAAGTGCAATAATATATGGAAACATTGCTTTTTAACTTTTTATTTTGGCCTAATTTCAAACTTAAAGTTGCAAGGGTAGTACAAAGAATTTCAGATACCATTCATCCAGATCTGTATGTTAACATTTATGATATTTGCTTAATCCCTTTCTAGCACGTGATCTTTTTTCCTCCTTTCTCTGTGCTAGCTGACATGATGCCCCTTTACTTCTAAGTGTCTCAGTGTGTGTTTCTTAGAAACAAAGATATTCCTTTATGTTAATTCAAGATAATTATCAAAATTAGAATATTAATGTTGATACAATGCTGTCTTCTAATATGTAGATCTTACTCAAATAGATTTTGCCTATTGTCTTCATTGGCAAAGAAAGTCCCTGATTATGTTTGGTCTCTTAAATCTCCTTTAATCTGGAGCAATTCTTCGGTAACTATCTTTCATTATATTGAAATTTTTGATGGATATAGGGCAGTTATTTTATAGACCATCCCTTAATTTGAGTTTGTCTGATGTTTTTTTCTTTTAAAAAATGTTTTTTAAGTTTTATTTTTTCACCCTGTCTTATGGTGCTGATGATGTTTCTTTCTGATTTGATAAGGCCATGCTTTTTAAAGTAGGAATACTACAAAAGTACATCGTATTAGGAAGCACATATTGATTTATCCTTTTACTAGTGATGTTAAGTTTGATCTTCTGGTTAAGAGTATTGTCTGCAGGGTGTCTGAAATCTCTGCAGTATTAACATTTTGGCCAGCTAATTCTTTGTTTGAGGGTAGGGGATGCTGTCCAATGCATTGTAGGATGTTTGGCATCCTCTCTGGTGCTACCTCCTAAATGCTGGTAGCACCACTTCCCCAACTGTGACAATAGAAATGTGTCCAGATTCCCATATGTGCACTGGGGAGCAAAACCCCCTCCTACTTCCTTAAGAACCAGTACTCTACTGTAATGTTACTGTTTTTCTCTTACAGATAATAAATACTTCAAATAAATAAATAAAATAAATACCTCATGGAGAGATACCTTGAGACTGTATATGTGTCCTCCATAAATTTCTATCCAGTTGTTTTAGTATCTACTGATGTTTCTTGCCTGATTCAGTTACTTATTGGTTGCTAAATGATGATTTTTCTCATCCCATCATTCCTTCTACATTTATTAGTTGACCTTTTATTAATACTATAAGGAAGAGCTTTCCCCTCTTTCTTATATATGTATGTATATATTGATGTGGATAAATTGATTATTTTATTCAATGGACTATAATGTTACTAGTAGTATTTATTTTGATGCTCAAATTGTCCCTGATTTAGCCATTGGGAGTCCATCACACTGCTTTCTGTGTCCTTTTGACATATCTCTGTCATTCTTTAAGTACTTTCTACCTTTTTGTCACAACAATATGTTCCAGGGTCATCTTATACTTTCCCTGTCGTAGCCAGAAACCAGTCTTTTCTCTATGGAGCCCCCCCCCCCACCTTTTTTGGTAGGTAATGGTATTTATAAAGTAAGATCTGGTTGCTAGTAATCATTATTGCTAGAATCTCATTGCATCTAGGTCCTCTTAGTGGATAAAGCTAGGAGGTGTATGTATGTATGTACATATATACACACATGTATACATATATATAACCTATTCCTATATCTGTCTGTATGCATATTAAAAATAATGAGACTATGGAAGCCCAGTGTGGGCAGATCACTTGAGACCAGGAGTTTGAGACCAGCCTGGGCAACATGGCGAAACTCTAACTCTAAAAAAATTAAACAGGCGCAGTGATGTGTGCCTGTAGTCCCAGCTACTTGGAAGGCTGAGGCGGGAGGATCACTTGAGCTCAGGAGGCCGAGGCTACAGTGAGCTGTGAGCGCTCCACTGCATTCCAGTCTGGGCGACAGAGAGAGACCCTGTCTCAAAATAAATAGATAAATGAATAAATAATAACAACAACAAAAAAACTTCACACTGATACTTCTGTTTCAGTCCAGTATCTCAAGAGTTCATTCTATTACTCTTCCTCCTCTCTATATTTGTTAATCCTTTCTGTGATTGTCAGAAATCTGGCTTCCATATGGAAAAATTATGAATCCTTAGAATGAAGCCATCAGTGATCTCAGTAGTTATTTGTGACTCTTAAAATTAACTAAACTGACTTTAAAAAATATCATTTTCTCATTTTCAGGGTCATAATCGTATCATTGCCTACAGTAGACCAGTTTATTTCTGCTTATGTTGTGGTCTTATTTGGCTCTTGGATTATGGTAGCAGAAACCTGACTGCAACCAAGTTCAAATTATATGGAATAACTTTTACCAATCCACTGGTGTTTATATCAGCCAGGGATTTAGTTATAGGTGAGTCATGTTAAAGTATCTCTAATCTTAAAATGAATTTATTTGTATATCAACATTTTACTGATAAATATATCAATTATACAGCTTTAAATAGTTTTTAATAAGCTTATTTTGCTATTGTTATCTGCTCTGAGAAACAAAGTGATAGGACTATTATGAGTGAATAAAGCTAATGATGAGCAAATATTATAGTAATTCTTTTGTTCTTGGAGTAAATGTAATGGATAATTTTTTTTTGGTTTTGTTATCTTAGGTTTCTATTATGTGAAAATGGTTGAAATAACTTTAAAAAGTATTGTTTATGATTGAAAAGATGTTATTTACTAACCAAGCAATTTTTGTTGAGATGTATAATTTAAAATACTGTCTTTTAAAAATTGCCTAGTAGTTTATGTTAATTTGGGATTTAAAAAAATTAATTATGACCTCTCAGTGGACCAAAAAAATGAATTATGACCTCTCAGTAGACACAAGAATGGATATAGTATAATATTTTTAAATATACTTTTCTTTCTTTTTATAGTGTTTACACTCTGTTTCCCAATAGTGTTTTTCATTGGTCTCCTGCCTCAGGTGAATACATTTGTAATGTACCTTTGTGAACAATTGGATATTCATATTTTTGGTGGTAATGGTGAGTGTTTCTTTATAAAAATTATAGATGACAGTATTACCTTTATAGATCATGAAGTAATAAACTGACCATTAAAATGCTTTTCCAGTTTTCACTTCAGGCTTGAAATTAGAAAAAAAAAAAAAGACATTAAGTAATTGAAGACTGAGAAGCAATTAATTTGTGGATAGAAAAAAATAGTCAAGTCTGCTACTTTAGAGAAAGAGCCAGGTATAATGAAGCAGATGTGTAAGAAGTAATAAAATAATGTCTGCAACTAAAAGTTATAGTGAGTTTACATGGAACCTATATGTACTTAAGAGGTATTTATAAAAGATCATCTATCCTGAATAGATTGAGGTTTGATACATAGCATTACATTTGGATTTTAAACCAGTATGTGCATTTAGTAGGTCTTCATATTTGGTTTCAGAGCCTTGTTTTATCCTTAGAATGGTAACACCAAAA
Source organism: Mandrillus leucophaeus (assembly GCF_000951045.1). NCBI lineage: Eukaryota > Metazoa > Chordata > Mammalia > Primates > Cercopithecidae > Mandrillus > Mandrillus leucophaeus. Next base: position 2,958,704 of record NW_012102543.1, on the reverse strand, counting down.
TAAAAGCATTTTACTAATAAATAAGCTTTTAAGAACTATCTCTGTTCATTGAGTAGAATATGTGGCTATGAATTGATATACTTAGAAAATCTATTTCCATATCATATGTATATTTTATTTTAAAAATAAGATAATACTCATATTACCCTGGTATAGATAATGGTTTGTAGAACTTGAAAATAATCATATCGGCATACACCATGGTTAAAATATACCATTATTTAGTTTAACCATTTAAAATTTTACTGAAAGATGAGTGTGCAACTAGAGAAAATGAAAGGGAAAGAGATTACTGTAACTTTATAGTTCATTTCTCTACACATTTCACATTTTCAGGCCTCATATATTTTCCAAGCATATGCATTGAAATCCTCTCTGCTGATGAAAAGTTGACATCATGGCTTTAATTTTAGATAGAAACTGAGTTTTTCTGTGTTGCTGTGTATCATACTAGAGAATTTTTAATGTTCTGAAAATTTTTTGAATGAGTATGAATTAAGACAGAACTCATTTCATCAAATCAGCATGGCTTAATGGGTAGAAGACAGTTTGAATATTTAGGGACTATTACTGGTGTTATATTACCCTAAATACTATGGGGAGGGCTTAGTGTAGGTAATTTATGATAATGAGCTTTTGTCATACTATAATTTACAAACTTGTGCAAGGTATTAGGTTTCTGATATCTCAAGGAATTTTTTCTGTAGATTTCTTTTATGATTATTATTATTAAATTAAAGAAAGTCTGTTACCCATGTTTTAAAAGTAAAGTCTAGATATCTTAGCCATCTCCTGTTCCTTATTACTAATATGCCCATTGGAGTATTAGTAATTATCTATTTCGTTGTTGTTGCTATTGTTAGCAATTAGATCTACAGTATCTAAAGTATCTATTTTGTTGTTATTGTTAGCAATTAGATCTACACTTTTTTCTGAAAATTAACACATGGGAATACAGATTTACTTCTGTGGGTAACACAGGTTCTGTTTACATAGATAAATATTTTTCAGTGAACACTTAATACATCTCCAGTTCCTTTTCAGGCCTCTGAAAGCTTCATTTTTCCACATTTTTTGTTAATAGATAGATTTTTGAAGCATAATATAGATAAAATTTTTTCTTGCTACATATAAATGTTCATTACTTCCAAGATGAATATAGTTTATCTCGTAACAAAGATTCAGGATAGCAAATCTCTGTCATGTCAAAATCTTTTTGAAAGAACAAAATGAAGTAACTGAATTTTTAAAATTCAGATTAGTAGATATTTAATGATAGTTGCCATTATAATATTTTAAATGCTTTTCAGTGACCTTTTAATTTTTTTCATATATTTTAATAAAATATTTCTTTCCTTTTTCTTCTCCTGTCTAGCCACTACAAGCCTGCTTGCAGCACTTTACAGTTTTATCTGTAGCATTGTGGCAGTAGCCTTATTGTATGGATTATGTTATGGAGCTTTAAAGGTGAGCAATAAATTATAGTATGTTTTGTCTTTAAGGCTGTATTTCTATATGAATGTTGTTTTAAAATCAACTAATAGTGATTTTTTCCCTTGGGGCCACTTAGCATTAATTTTCGTGGTCTTCATATGTTAAACATTATTCTCATTCTCAACTACTTTGAATTTGAAAACAGTTTAATAGTTAACCATTACTAAAAGAAAATTATTTTTCCTGCAGTAGTCATAGGTTAATATTAGAAACAGATTATTGAAAACTAGGCTCATCTGGTATAAGGGTAGGCATAGTAATTACAGAATGTGAAGTCAATTTTAAAATTCTAGTTAAGAATTTAACTACTTTTCATATCACAGTTTTTTAAACTTATAAAAACAAGTTCAAGGACTGCAATTTAAGATACATGCTAATAAAAAGTAATATACTGAAATTTAATGTCATTGGGTTAGAAGATCTGGATGAGCCTTATGAACTTCCCTTTAAAAGATGGTCAACAAGTTGTAAACATAAAAATTTAAACATTTTTGTAGACAGCTTTCAGTTCCTCACGCATACTTGTGGGTTGTTTTCGTTTTTTGTTTGGCAACTAGTGCAAGACAGTCAGAGAATGTTAGGTTTGAAAGGACTATGACAAGTGACTCACAGATCCTTCCTTGCCTCATTTAAGTAGCATTTGTAGAGCATTTATGTGTACCAGCTGTTATGCTAAACCGTTTTCTGCTTTGAAGGAACTTGTAGGTTAGCGGTGATTAACAAGTCAACCAACATGTTCAATACAGCATAACGAAGGTTATGAAAGCAGTTCTGTGGGTATACAAATTAAGACTACTTTATTCTGCCAAAAGAGATTAAAGACAATTTTCCAGGAAGGTGATATAACCAGATTTTGGGCATTAGCTAATTGAAGCAAGAGATGAAGACCCATGGGCTTGTAAAGAAAATGTGTTGTGTAGAGGAAATGGCAAATGATTTGGAATTTCTGGAGGTTTGGGTACATGAGGAAAGATGACATCTAAGGTCATTCCTCTAAGGCTAGAAAGGTAAGCAAAGGCTGGATCATGAAATAGCTTTTATCCTGAATGTGTTGGGGTAAAGATGCAAAACCATGAATGTATTTGAGGCAGTGAAAGGAAATGATCAGAGTTGCATTTTAGAAAGGTTACTTTTCTCCATTGTGAAGATTGAAGTCTAAGCAGGAGGGATCAAAGGACACTGTTCCACTTTAATCTTGAAATTATGAGGTACTTTACTAAAATTAGATTTCATGAATATATTTGTGGACTGTCTGGATAAAGATATATGAGCTAGAAGAGGATCCAGGATGATTCTGGGTGCTGACTTGAACAGCTGGTTAGATATGGTGCTAATGCACAAGACTGGAAACCTTGGCGTTTGTTGAGGAAGGTGATTGTTTATGTTGGAACACTTGATTCGTTGATATTTATGGGGTATCCAGAGATACATAGTAGCTAGTTACATGTACAGAGGTTTGATGTCATGATTAATGGATTTAGAAGTCATCCATAAAATTGAATAAAATGTAAGAAAAAGACTCTTAATGTGGATTGACAAGAGAAAATGGATGAGGAAAGACTATGGGAAATACCAGTATGTAAGTGTTGGTTACAACAAAATCACACAAAGGAAATTTCAGAGGCAGTAAAAGTCTGAAAAAAGTTTTTATTGAATTTGGCAGTTATAGGATATTAGTGTTTTGGATTAAGGAAGCCAGATTAATATAAGTAGGTTTGAATATATATTAAGGAAATATATTCTACTCTTTCTAGAGTGCAGTTGGAAAGCTTGCACACATAATGGGGGTTGTTTTCTGGTTTTTGTTTTTAAAAAAGATCTGAGACTTAATTGCTCTAAAAGGCAAGGAGGGGACATCTACTGGATGGGAGATAATTGATAGAGCTAAGCCCAGGAAAGAACTGGCGGCAACAAGGTCCAAATCCAGGATTCTCCCACATGTGCCACCTGTAAACCGTCCTAGCTCAAGTTGTAGATTTGTGTTTTGAATCAGGGTTTGGAAAGTGAATTGTTATTTGGAAATTGTAGTCACAGAAGTTAATAAGTGCGGTAAGTTTTCTAGCCTCGTTTAGAAAGGCCTATTCAACTATAATTATACAGCAGAATGGCAGCAGCTATAAAGCTGCCAGGTAGATTCCTGCATCCTAAGGCAGGCAGGAAGGTAAAGTTTTTTTCTTCTTTCTGGGGCATCACTTTTGCATTAGACAATTTTAGTTTTAAATATCACTCATTGTAGTGGGGTAAATCTATAGATATACTTGTTATGCACAAGCAGAGATTATGTACAAGCATACCTCATTTTATTGTGCTTTACTTTATTACTTTTCACAGATAGTGTGTTTTTTACAAAAGGAATGCTTGTGGCAACCCTGTGTGAAGCAAGTCTAATGGTGCCATTTTCCTAACAGCATGTGCTCACTTTGTGTCTCTGTGTCACATTTTGGTAATTCTTGCAATATTTAAAATTTTTATTGTTATTATTTTCTATTATGGTGATGAGTTATGTCTGATACCATTGTAATTGTTTTTGGAGTGCCATTAACAGCACCCATAGAAGATAGTGAACTTTAACAGATCAACATGGTGTGTATTCTGACTGCTCTGCTGACTGGTCATTCCCTCATCTCTCTCCCTCACTTTGGGTCTCCCTATTCTGTGAGACACAACCATGTTGAAATTAGGCTAATCAATAACCCCACAATGGCCTCTAAGTGTTCACAAGGAAAAAGGAATGGTCGCATAGCTCTCACTTTAAATCAGAAGCTAGGAATGATTAAGCTTAGTGAGTAAGGCATATTGAAAGCTGAGAAAGGCCTAAATCGAGGCCTCTTGTGCCAAACAGTTAGCCAAGGTGTGAATGCAAACAAAAAGTTCTTGAAGGAAATTAAAAGTACTACTCCAGGAAATGATAAGAAGAGAGAAACAGCCGTAATTATGGCTGATACAGAGAAAGTTTTAGTGGTCTCTGGATAGATCAAACCAATCACAGCATTCCCTTAAGCCAAAACCTAATCCAGAGCAAGGCTCTAACACTTCTATTCTCTGAAGGCTGAGTGAGTTGGGGAAGCTGCAGAAGAAAATTTGGAAGCCAGCCGAAATTGATTCATGAGGTTTAAGGAAGGAAGCCATCTCCATAACATAAAAGTACAAGGTGAAGCAGCAGTACTGATACGGAAGTTGCAACAGGTTACCCATTAGATCTAGCTAAGATCATTGATGAAAGTGGCTACAGTAACAACAGATTTTCAATGTAGACAGCCTTGTATTGGAAGAAGATGCTATCTAGAACTTTCACAGCTAGAGAGGAGAAGTTAATGCCTGGTTTCAAAGCTTCAAAGGACAGGCCTACTCTCTTATTAGGGGCTAATGCAGCTGGTGACAGTAAGCTGAAGCCAGTGCTCATTTGCCATTCTGAAAATCACAGGGCCCTTAAATGTATTCTGCCTGCTCTGTAAATGGAACAAAGCCTGGATGACAGCACATCTCTTAATAGCATGGTTTGCTGAATGTTTTAAGTGTACTGTTGAGACCTACTGCTCATAGGAGAGATTTCTTTCAAAATATTCCTGTTCATTGACAATGCAGCTCGTCACTTGAGAGCTCTGATGGAGGTGTACAGGAGATTCATGTTGTTTTCATGCTTACTAACACAAACGGGCATTTTGTAGCCCGTGCAGTAAGAAGTAATTTCAACTAACAAGTCTATTTAAGAAATACATTTTGTAAGGCCCGTATCTGTCATAGATGGTAATTCTTCTGATGAATCTGGGCAAAGTAAATTGAGAACCTTCTAGAAAAGATTCACCATTCTAGAAGCCATTATGAATATTCAGGATTAATGGGAAGAGATCAAAATATCAATATTAACACAAGTTTGAAAGAAGTTGTTTCCAAACTTTGTGGATGACTTTGAGGGATTCAATACTTCAGTAGAGGAAGTAACTGCAGATGTGATAGAAATAGCAAGGGAACGAGAATTAGAAGTGTAGCTTGAATATATAGGAGTGAATTACCGAAAGCACATAAAACTAGAACGGATGAGAAGTTGCTTCTTATGTATGAACAAAGAAAGGGGTTTCTTAAGATAGAATTGACTCCTGGTGAAGATGCTTTGAACATTGTTAAAATGACAACAAAGGATTTAGAATAGTACATAAATTTAGCTGATAAAGCAGCAGCAGGATTTTAGAGGGTTGGCTCCAATTTTGAAAGAAATCATTACTGTGGGTAAAATGCTATTAAACAGCATCGCATGCTACGGAGGAATTCTTCATGAAACAAAGAGTCAATCAGTGCAGCACACTTCATTATTGTCTTATTTTAAGAAATTGCCACAGCCACCCAAGCCTTCAGTAATTACCACACTGAACAGTCAGCATCCATCAACATCGAGGCAAGACCCTCTACAAGTAGAAAGATTACACCTCACTGAAGGCTCAGATGATCCTTAGCATTTTTTAACATTAAAGTATTAATGTTAAAATTAAGGTATGCGCATTTTTTTCTAAGACACAACATTATTGCACATTTAATAGACTACAATATAGTGTAACCATAACTTTTGGGAAACCAAAAATTTTGTGTTACTCATTTTACTGCAGCTTGCTTTATTGAGGTGACCTGGACCAACAATGTCTCCGAGGTATGCCTGTACAAGGATTTCATTAAAGCAGTTTTTGTAACAGCAGAAGCTGGTAATAACCTAATATCTGTCATTTGTGACTGGTCATGAAAAAAAATAAAATACATTTTTACATGCTAATGTGAAGTGATCTTTAAGACATACTATTTTTTTTTTAAGGGAGAGTAATAGGCCAAAAAAAAAAAAAAAAAGTGTTTCCTTTGTGCTTTTTTAAAAGCCCACATGAAAGTTTGTAGTTACATAGAATAATAATGGAAGAATATACAAGAATTTGAAAACAGTGGTTACTTCTGGGTAGTTAGAGTTATTTGGAGACTTTATTGCATGCCTTTAGGAATAATGTATTTATTTTTAATCTGTTCATAAATACAGGCTTTTACATCTATGTGACATCTGCTTTCCTTGTATTTACTCTTTTTTTCTTAAACGTTTTAGTATGATGCATAGTTCATTAAAAGCTAAAAATTTTTCTTTAAAACCATCCTAGTACATCCTATTAATAAAGTTTAAATGTTCTTGATGTTTTCATATTTTTTTAGATATTTAGGCTGTTATGTAATGAAATAAAAACATTTAGACCTTGAAGGAAGTCAAGGTCCACTACAGTGGGTGAAGCAGATCTACCTTTTGACCTAGGCCAATTTCCCTGGGCAGTTTTGTTTTTCATAGTTTATGTCCTTTCTCTCACTTCTGAATCAGAATCCATTAAGAACTTAAAGGCATCTAGGTTTTGGTTTGCTTTTGATTCTTCTAGTTAGTGATTCAACAGAGTAGTAGTTAACTGTCTGTCTGTTTATATATAATTTGTAAGTTAAGGATGTGTCTCAGTTCAGGCTGCTTTAACAAAGTACCATAGACGGTGGCTTATAAACAATAGAAAATTATTACTCACAGTTCCGGGGCTTGGAAGTCTGAGATCAGGGTACTGGATGGTCAGGTTCTGGTGAGGTCTTTCTTCCCAGTTGCAGACACTAACTTATTATACTCTTAGTGGCAGAAACAGGACTTGCCCTCTGGGGTTCCTTTTCTACAGACAGTGATCCTGGTCATGAGGGCTCTACCATCAGGACCTTATGACCTCCCAAAGGTGCAACTTCCTAGTACCATCACACAGGGCATTGAGATTTCAACATGCGAATTATCAGGGAGACAGACAACAGGTGGTGTTCATGAATTGCTTTCAATACATATTTCTGAATTTTTAATCTAAATAAAATAAACAAGTCATTTTGAGATAAACTTAAGAATGTTCTTCTTTTATCTGAGAGTAGTAAGTAGTGTCAAGTATTTGTCAAATGAAAACAGGCATCTTTTGTTTTTTTTTTTTTGTTTCTTAAGTACTCGTTTTAGTTGAGGCAAAATTTACATATAGTGAAATCCAAATATCTGAAGTACACAATCTGATAAGTTTTGACAAATGCATACACCTGTGTAATCATGCGCTTATCAAGATATAAAATAGTTGCATTACCTCAGAAAATTTCCTCGTATTTTGTCCTGTCTCTCCTAATCCTCACTGTTGTTATCTTTCACTATACACTAGGTGTGCAGTTCTTGAACTTCATATAAATGAAATCGTACCATATGTATTCTTTCGTATCTGACTTAATTGTTCAGTGTGATACTGTTGAGATTCATCCAAGTTGTGTGTATCAGAAGTTTGTTTCTTTTTATTGTAGATAAGTATTCCATTTAGTTTTAATTCCTTCTTACCCACATTGTATGACTATATCACAGTTTACCTACTGTCTTAGAGATGCTCATTTGAGTTGTTTCTAGTTGAGGAATGTTATGAATAAGCCTGCTGTAAACATCATTGTGCAAGTCTTTTTGTGGACATGTGTATTCATTTCTTTTGGGTAAATACCTAGAAATGGAATTAACAGTTTTCCAAAGTGGCTGTGCTGGACATCTTTTTTTTTTTTTTTTTTTTAGTTTTAATTTTTATCAAAGTTGTACATTCATATATCACAGTGTCAAATAGTTTTACAAGACTTACAGCAAGAACAGCAATCTCCTAACCCATTTTACGTTCCTCAGACTTACTATTTTTAAGTGATTCTTTTTGGCATTTACCTCCATAGATCTACCTTTCATTTCTGCTTCTTGTATTTTCTGACATCTTCAGCAGAACCTGTGGACTGCCTTTTATGAAAGTTGGAGGCTTGACTTTCTTTCTTTTTTTTTAAGAAGCTAGTTTAGAATGCATGTGTTCCATTTATTCCTCAGAGTATTCTAGTTTACATCCCTAGATTAGGTTAAACCATCCGAGAGCTGCATGTTTGGACCAGGCTGTCTGACCGCCTCTAGGGTTTCCTTGCCCACGTTTCCTTTCAGTATTATGCCTGTCATTTGCACGGAGGCATCTTCCAAGAGTGTGTGTGAGAAAACGGTGGTCCCTTTATCATGGGGCTGTCATGTTGATGTCCTTCAATGCTTTGTTTAGTGTCCCTTCTGTAAAGACTCAGTCAAGATGTTTCTTTTAAATCTTGATGACAGCCAATTCTTGTTTGTTTTCCTAAGAAATCTAGAATGCATTTTGGTTTTGGCTTTTTGTTTTTTCCCCATATAACCAGTGTTATTTTTAAAATTCCCTTGGCCATTAAGTAGCTCAAAGCCAAATTCCCTGCTTATGTCCAGGAATTTATGGCTTTTGTCTCCCGTATTCCTTCCCTCATCATCATAAATGAGGTCCTGAGCAAGGCGCTGGTTATAAGAATATTTTACCTTATACTAATTCAAATTCATTAAGTTATCCATTTGTTTCTGAGATTTCTTTTTTTACATTTGTGTTATATTTAACAACATAATTAAAGAGCAGTAACAGTTCAGAAAAAGGTTGTTAATTTAAACTTTCTGCAAACATCAGTGAAAACTTCACGAAGTATACAAGACTTTTTTCTTAGCCAGAAGCCCTTCCACCAGAACTCTAAGCACATCCAAAATCACTGCACCCAAGAGCCCTGGGTGTCTGGTGAGCTGCTACACTGCACATGTACATATCTGCGAATTAAAACGTGCCAATGGAGAAGGGACATTTCCTGACCAGTCAAGGGAAGCTCCTTGGAAGTGTCTGTCCCTGACTTGTCTATATTCTTATACGTCAAATCCAACATCCCTTGGCCTGGGGTCCAAGTGCTGGGACAGGTGCAGGTGCAAGGCTGAGTGGGCTAGTCATTCCTCAAAGCCTAGCGAGGTGCCCAGTGCACCAACAGCATAATGCACCCGAAAACAAGGTCCAGAAGCCCTGGCACAGGACCTTTCTGCCTGCCCTCCCATCCTCCCATCAGACCAAACAAAGAGGACAGCAGCACCTAGGACTCCACAGGACAGCACACAAGAATGCCCCAACTTCAACCACCTCCTGAGACAGAAGGGGACTGTGGTAATCCTGCAGTATAGACTTAGGCAGCCCAGCTCTGCAGCTCAACAGCTCTGTGGGTAGGACGTCTCTCACCGTCAGCAGGTCCTGCTCATGTCTGTACATGAGCCCCAGACCTAAGTGGCCTTTGGCCTTGAACTCTGATGTTTTCTCTCTCACATCAATGACACTTTTGGGAAACTTTTCAGCCTCTTCCAGCCAGTGCAGGGAGCCCATGTATAGCTTGGCAGTGAGGAGAGGGATGGTGGCATTGTCTGGCTTCGGGTAGAGTCACTCTTTCAGCACCTTCACAGCACGAGCAGATTTTCCAGCAGCCATCAGGGACAGAGCAAACTGGTACCACAGGCGGAACTCCTCAAAGGCAAACTTCATGGCTCTTTCTAGGCACTGTGGTTCATTGTCTCGCGCCAAGAAAGAATTCAAGACACGGACACACACAAGGAGTGGGTTTAGGAGTGGAAAGATTAGTAGACAAAGAAGAAGAGAAAGAGAGAGTTTTCTCATGCTGAGAAAGTGGGTTGCTCAAGAGAGGGTCTCCCAGAGGCTTGACTTACTTTCTCTCACCCCAGCTTGCACTGCACATGTAGCCTCTCTTGTCTCCCTTGTATACCTGTGTTTACTTTATTATCACTGTGTAAATGCTCTTCCTTCATATCTTTTCTTTTCTGCTATACTTTGCTTTTGTATGTGTTTATCTCCCTTTCATTCTCAAGCTCTTAAGATATTGTTTAACTTTATTTTCAGTATATTCAAACATCAAGAGTTCACTTTCTGGCTCTACTGCTTAACTGGACAAATTACTTAAACCCTCTTCTGTGCCTTAGTTTTCTCATCTATAAATTGGGGGTAATAGTATATATTTTCGAGGTTACTGTAAAAATTATTTGGGAAATAAAGATCTAAGGATGCAGCTCTACACAGTGTTCAATATGATGATAAGGTTTTGATGTAGCCATTAAAAAAAAATGTCTGCGTTATGATGTGAAACAATTTCCAAGTCTGCTTTGAAGTGGGAAAAAGGCAAGTTGTATTAAAAACTGCCATTTGGGTCCCCACTCTTACCATGTTTCCTTTCCGAATCGCCAGAGAACAATGAAGGATTAGAATAGTGTCTACGTACACAGGACATACTTAAGAACTGTAACCTGTTCCAGTTAGCATATTGCCCACTCTCTGCCAGGTATCATGCTGATAGACTCCAGAGATGCTACAATGAGCAGAGCTCACATGGAGTGACCACATGTGTGGTTGGCCTTGGAAGATAGCCTTTGTAGTATTTCCTTCTGGGTATATGTAGTCATTCTTTAAGAAAACAGTTACTGAATGCCTGCTCAGTGCTGTGGAGGACATAGTAGTTTATTACATGGGCAAAGGCATCAAGAGAGTAACACACCAAATGTCAGCCTTTTCTTTTGCCTAATGTATCATGTGTTGTCTTTTCCTACTCTATTATTGTATATAAAATTTACTATACCAAGATATCTTATTCTTCCAAAAGGAACACAGTTTACTGCAAACTTAATAGCATTTAAAATGTGAAAGAATTGATAGCCACATTCATCAAAAGCAAATTATTCCTCATATATGAGTAGAGCATTAGTGCCCTCCCCCTGAAAAAAATCTGTAGCTTTAGTACCAAAGACCTCTAGTGGCCAGATTCTAGCTCATCAGAAAGTAATAAATCTAAATTTTTCTGGAATAAAATGCAATTAATAACGTGGCTAAAAACTTCTGTTGAATTTAAGTTCGTTGTCTTTTTCCAAAATACTGACACAAAAGGATTATGTGAAGTATTGTAAATTAGAAGCATATTATTCTGTTAAATTCATTTTTCTACAGGATTCTTGGGATGGCCAGCATATTCCAGTACTTTTCTCCATTTTTTGTGGTTTATTAGTGGCAGTGTCTTACCATCTCAGCCGACAAAGCAGTGATCCATCTGTACTTTTGTAAGTGAACCCAATTGTTACTGAACTAAAGAAATTTAAGTAAGTTGGTGTTTTTTTCAAATAACTTTCAAGATCTCTTTTTTCCAATGCCTTTCCAAAGTGCTTTGGCCTAATCTATAATAAGTTTCAAAATATATTAACTTTGGGTTATTCTAATCAGGTTGGCTGGGAATATTAGTGTTTTCCTTCCCAATTATTGAAACTATGTTTTAATAAAAATATTTTCACTGTATGCTTATTTATGGTATCCTAAACATTTTAGAATTTCTCATTTGGTAATGATTAAATATACTCGAATCATTTGGTTTTCTATCATAAACTTCATTGCCCATTTGAATCACTGATTTTCAGATTATATGTGTATTTTCTATTATTTTTTTCTTTTTTTTTTCACATAAAGCTCTTTAGTGCAGTCCAAGATTTTTCCAAAAATGGAAGAGAAAAATCCAGAAGACCCTCTATCTGAAGTAAAAGATCCACTGCCTGAAAAACTTAGAAATTCTGTTGTAAGTTTTAACATTTAGAATCACCTAAAAGACTTAAATCTTAGACAGTTGATCATGTTATATGAGGAACACTTTTTGAAAGTCATTAGTAATTGGAGAAAAATGTATAATTATAATTTATAGGATTAGTTGTACATTGTTGTCTTTATTCCAAATATTAAAATGTAAGAAATGCTCATTCCTCAGACTTGGTTTGTGCATAGAAGAGAATACTAAGCATTTTATTTTTAGGTCAGATGAAATTAAGTCATTTCATTGGCCATAGAATTTTTATTCCTATTCGATTTAGACTAGGATCTGAAAGATCAGCATTAACACAAATCAGATTCATTTTGTTGTTATTGTTCGTCTTGTTGAAAACGGCCTTTGTAAGTCATTTATTAGTTTTTTAGGTTGTTTTATTTCTCAAGGCCAGTCTTAAAACTGTGTGTGTATTCTAGGCTGAAGGAGAGAACAATAATCTGTACTAATGTACTTAAGTAAATGCAGTAGTTTTTAAAATTTTCTAATTTCATGAATTATAATGTTGCTTGTATTCTTTTAGTAATTATTTGAAAAATGAATTCTGTAAATTCATATCTATTTATGGAATAAAACAAAATCTTTTTTCTCAGTTTTAGGTCATTTTCCTTTGCAAAAGACTGAATTTATATAGATGTTGAATTAGACACATTTACTTTCAGTGCACTTGACCTGTTCACATATTCTTTCAGAAACTTTAGAAATACAAAACTATATCAAGATGTTATAATGACTTTTTTCTAACTTCGGTTTCCATGTGGACAGAGAATGTTTCATGTTAAGTATAGTAGATATTCTGAATCTGGCTTATAAGCATAAATCTAAGAGGTCTGTTGATGACCAAAGATATCAAGAGGTTTCTGATTTTTCTATAACCACTGATAGAACCAAAATCTAATAAGTAAAATGGACTTAAGAATAACAGTTTTCACATGTCAAAAGACCAATGAAAGTATAAGTTATCCAAAGGATATACTAAGGCTGGAGGATCCCCTCAACTCAGGGGTTCTGAGCTCTAGTGTGCAATGACTGTACCTGTGAATAGACACTGCGCTTCAACCAGGGCAACATAGTGAGACCCTGTCTCAAAAACAAACATATATGAGTAGAGCATTAGTGCTCTAAATGACAAATTACAGTACCTTAAGGTACCTTATCTCCTTTCCCCATATGTAAAAGTAAAACTTACAGACCAATGGGGGAATAAAATCTTCATTCTAAAAGACTTTATTGCAATATGTTATACGGCATGCAGAATTAGGTAAGTTGTTCAATTCTTTAGTATTACAGTGTCAAAGCCAAAATATGAGGAAATTGAGGAAGAAAATAAGATTTTTTGTGGTTAATATGTGTAAGAAATCTAGAAGTGTGGCCAGGTGTGGTGGCTCACACCTGTAATCCCAGCGCTTTGGGAGGCCAAGATGGGCGTGTCACTTGAGGTCAGGAGTTAGAGATCAGCCTGGCCAACATGGTGAAACCCTGTCTCTACTAAAAATACAAAAAATTACCCAGGTATGGTGGGGCGTGGTGGCATGTGCCTATAGTCCCAGCTGCTTGGGAGACTGAGGCAGGAGAATCGCTTAAACCCAGGAGGTAGTGGTTGCAGTGAGCCGAGATTGTCCCACTGCACTCCATCTTAGAGAGAGAGGAGAGAGAGAGAGAGAGAGAGAATGAATCTAGAAGTGTAAAAGTATCAATGAAAAATTCTTTTTTTTTTTCTTTAATACTGACTGAGCTAGCCTGACAAAAAGTTAATTCTTAAACTGTGCCAATGGGGAATAAAGGTAAAAGATTTTAAAAATTTTTATGTAATTGTTTAATAATTCTTTTTTTCCCTACAGAGTGAGCGATTACAGTCTGACCTGGTAGTATGCATTGTAATTGGTGTGCTATATTTTGCTATTCATGTAAGCACAGTCTTCACAGTATTGCAGGTAAGGAATCATTTTCTCCTTCTATTTATTTGTTTGTTTGAGACAGGGTTTCACTCAGTCACCCAGGCTGGAGTGCATTGTTGTGATCACAGTTCATTGTAACCTTGAACCCCTGGGCTCAAGCGATCCTCCCACTCAGCCTCCCAAGTAGCTAGGACTACAGATGTGCACCACCACACCAGGCTAATTTAAATAATTTGTTGTTGTTGTTGTTTTTTGTAAAAACTGAGTCTTGTTGTGTTGCCCAAGCTGGTCTCAAACTCCTGGACTCGAGCAATTCTCCTGTCTCAGTTTCCCAAAGTACTAGAATTACAGCTGTGAACTACTGCACCCAGCCTGTGTATGTTTAGATACACAAATATTTGCCATTGTGTTACAGTCATCTACAGTATTCAGTACAGTAACATGCTGTACATTTTTGTAGCTTAAGAGCAATAGGCTCTACCACATAGCCTCAGTGTCTTGTTTGTGTAAGTACACTCTGATGTTTGCACGATGATGACATTTCCTAGCCACACATTTCTCATGATATATCCTATTGTTAAGCAGCACATGACTTATAACTTTGTTTGGACTAATTTCTGATTAGATTTTAATGTTTGTCCATAGTGCTGAAATACGTGACTTTTTTTTTTTTTTATTATCAACAGATACTTATTTTCTCATGATTTCTCTGGGTTATGAATCTGGGAGTGGCTTTGCTGGATGATTCTAGCTCTGGATCTTTCATGATGCTACAGTCATCTGAGGTTCACTGTTTACAGGCCTCAGTTCCTTCTGATTATTGGCTGGAGACCTCAGTTCCCCTCCATGTGGTCCTCACCATAGGCTACCTAACTGTACTCATAAAATGGCAGCTGGTTTCCCCCAGAGCAAGTGATCCTTGAGAGAGAAAGCCCAAGACAGGAGCTGTACTGTTTTATAACCTGGTATTGGAAATGACATGCCACCATTTCTTCCATATTCTGTTGTGCACATAGACTAACCTTGGTACATTGTGAGAAGAGAATATACTCAAGTATAAAAGCAAGAGGCAAGGATCATGGGAACCACTTCAGAAGCTGACTACCGCAGTCCATCAGTAGACCACCATGATCAACATCCCTTCTAAATGCAAAGTGCACATACCCTCTCCTATATCCCCCAAAAGTCTCATTCCAGTATAATTGGAAGTCTAGAACGTTATAATCTAAATCAGGTTCAGGTATGGGTGAGGCTTCTTAGGTGTTGTTCCTTAAGTACAACTCATCAAGGACTATTTCTTTCATCTGTAGGGCATGTAATTATCATGTTTAGTGCCCTGCATTATTTTGTGCATATCCATGTTTCCATTTGGTGTCATTTTTCCTCCTGCTTGAAAGATTTCCTAGGACATTTCTTTTTTACTTAGGGACGAAGTCTCACTATGTTTCCCAGGCTGGTCTGGAACTCCTGAGCTCAAGTGATCCTCCCGCCTTGGCTCCAAAGTGCTAGGACTACAGGCATGAGCCACTGAACCCGGCTTCCTCTCCAGTTTAAAATCCCCCTTTCTTGCTGTCCTGGGACATTTCTTGTAGTGAAAATCTACAACTTTCCTTAGCTTTTGTAGCTCTGAATAAGTCCTTATTTCACTATTGGTATTGAAAGATACTTCATTGGGTATAAAATTCTAAGATGACAGGTTTTTTCTCTTTTAGTACATGAAGATGTTGTTCCACTGTCTTTCCCTTTTATTGCTTCTGACTGAATTTATTCCTATGTAGATAACTTTTTCTCTACTGCTTGAAGATTATCTTTTTATCACTAGTTTTTAGAAATTTGATTATGATGTACGTTCACATAGTTTTCTTCATGTCTTTGTGCTTGGGGTTTATTGAATCTGTGGTTTATAGTTTTTATTAAATTTGGAAAATTTTGGCCATTATTTCTCTAGACATTCTTCATTTTTTTCAGAATAGGTGTATATTTTTATGGGGTACATGAGATACTTTGATACAGTCATGCAATGTGTAGTAATCACATGGTAAATGGGGTATTCATCCCCTCAAGCATTTGTCCTTCATGTTATGATCCAGTTATTACTCTTAGTTATTTTTAATGTACAATTAAATGATTCTTGGCTGTAGTTACCCTGTTGTGCTATCAAGTACTAGATCTTATTCATTCTTTCTTCTACTTTTTGTACCTATTAACCATCACTATCTCCCCCCACCACCCCTACTACCCTTCCCAGTCTCTGATAACCATCCCTCCTTCCACTTTCTATTTCCATGAGTTCATTTGTTTTAATTTTTAGCTTCCACAAATAAGTGAAAACATGTGAAGTTTGTCTTTTTGTACCAGGCTTATTTCACTTAACATAATGACCTCCAGTTTCATCCATGGTATAGCAAATGACAGAATCTCATTCTTTTTTTATGGCTGAGTAGTACTCCATTGTGTATATGTACTGCATTTTCTTTATCCTTTCATTCATCTGTTGATGGACACTTAGGTTGCCTCCAAATCTTGGCTGATATGAACAGTGCTGCAACAAACATGGAGTACAGATATCCCTTCAATAAAATTGATTTCCTTTCTTTTGAGTATATATCCAGCATTGGGATTGCTGGATAATATGGTAACTCTATTTTTAGTTTTCTCAGGAACTTCCAAACTGTTTTCCATAGTGGTTTTACTAATTTATATTTCCACCAACAGTGGAAGAGTTCAGCAGTGAAGCCATCTGGTCCTGGGCTTTTCTTTACTGGGTGACTTTTTGTTATGGCTGCTATCTTTTTACTTGTTATTGGTCTGTTTAGCTTCTGGATTTCTTCATTGTTCAGTCTTGTTAGGTTGTATGTGTCTAGGACTTAATCCATTTTCTCTAGATTTTCCAATTTATTCTCATATAGTTGCTCATAGTAGCCACTAATGATACTCTGAATTTTTGCACTATTAGTTGTAATATCTCCTTTTTCATCTCTGATTTTATTTATTTGGGTCTTTCTTTTTCTGGCTAAAGGTATGTCAATTTCATTTATCTTTTCAAAAAGCCAACTTTTTGGTTCCTTGATCTTTTGTATTGTTTCTTCATTTTAATTTAATTTATTTCTGCTCTTACCTTTCTTAGGTCCTAGTTCCTGGAGATACATCATGAGGTTGTTTGAAGTCTTTCTACTTTTTTGATGGAGGCATTTATTGCCTATATACTTTACTATACTGTACTATACTGTACTATACTATACTATACTATACTATACTATACTATACTATACTATACTATACTCTTCCCTTTAGCATTGCTTTTGCTATATTCCATAGGTTTTAGTATGTTGTATTTTCATTTGTATTGGAAATTTTTAAATTTTATTTTCAGTTTCTTCGTTGACCCAGTTTTTATTCAGAAGCACATTGTTTAATATCTGTTTAATTGTACAGTTTCCAAAGTTCCTCTTGTTATTTATTTTTAGTTTTATTTCATAATGGTCTGAGAAGATACTTCATATGATTTCAATTTTAAAAAATTTGCTGAGACTTGTTTCGTTGCATAACATATTAGTCTGTCTTGGAGAATGTCCCATGTGTTAATGAGAACAATGTGTATTCTGCAGCTATTGGATGACATAAATGTCTGCTAGGTCTGTTTGTTCTATAGTGCAGACTAAGTCTGATATTTCTTTGTTGATTTTCTGTCTAGGTGCTCTGTGCAATGTTGAAATTGAGGCGTTGATATTCCCAACTATTATTCTATTGGAGTCTATCTCATTAGCTTTAATAATATTTGCCTTATGTATCTGGGTGCTCAGGTGTAGGGTGCATATGTCTTTATAGTTGTTATACCCTTTTCTGAATTGATCCCTTTGTTATTTATTTATTTTTTTGAGACAGAGTCTTACTTTGTCACCCAGGCTGGAGTGCAGTGGTGCGATCTCAGCTCACTGCAAGCTCCGCCTCCCGGGTTCACGCCATTCTGCCTCAGCCTCCTGAGTAGCTGGAACTACAGGTGCCTGTCACTGCGCCCAGCTAATTTTTTGTATTTTTAGTAGAGACGAGGTTTCACCGTGTTAGCCAGGATGGTCTCGATCTCCTGACCTCGTGATCCACCTGCCGTGGCCTCCCAAAGTGCTGGGATTACAGACATGAGCCACCATATCCGGCCAATACCTTTATTATTATTATAATGGCCTTCTTTGTCTCTTTTCATGTCTTTTGACTTGCAGTTTATTTTGCCTAAGACAAGTATAGCTCTGCCAGTATGCTTTTAGTTTCTATTTGTCTGGAATATATTTTTAAATGTCTTCTCTCAATCTATGTGTGTGTCTACAGGGGAAATTAGTTTCCTATAGGCAGCATATAATTTGACTGTTTTTTTAAAAAAAATTCAAGCAGACTATATTTTTATTTATTTATGTTGATATCAGTATACACATCTGGACAATCTATATCTTTTAGCTGGGGAATTTAAGCCATTTACATTCAAGGTTTTTTGCTAGGTGAAGGCATACTCCCATCATATTGTTCATTGTCTTCTGAATGTTTTATATATCCTTTGTTCCTTTCTTCCTCTTTTATTATTTACTCTCCAATTTGATTGGTTTTTTGTAGTAATAACATTTGACTTTTTTAAAAAAAAATCATTCGTTTATCTTCTTTACCAATGTTTTTATCCTTTCATGTGTTTTCATGATGGTAGATATCATCCTTCTGCTTCTAATTATAGGACTCATTAATTTCTGGTAGAGCCAGTCTAGTGGTAATAAATTCTCTTAGTCTTTGCTTTTTGGTAAAGATGTTATTTCTCCTTCGTTTTTGAAGGCTAAAGCTTTTCTTGGTATAGTATTTTTAGCTGAGAGTTTTTTCTTTCAGCACTTTGAATGTGTCATTTTCTTCTGGCTTGTGAGGTTTCTACTGAGAAATTAGATGTTAGTCTAATGGGGGTTTCCTTGTATATAACTTAACCCTTTTCTCTTGCTGTTTTCAGAATTCTCTTTTGGTCTTTGACTTTTGACAGTTTGACTATAATGTGCCTTGGAAAAGACCTTACTGGGTGAATTGTATTTGAGAACTTTGTGCTTCCTGTATCTAGATGTCTAAGACTTGGAAAGTGTTCAGCTATTATTTTCTTAAATAGGCTTTCTATGCCTTTGCTCATTTCTTCTAGAAACTCCAAAATTCAAATATTTGGTCATTTTTGCAGTGTCATATATATCATGTGAGCTTTTTTTTTCCTTCTTTCCTTCCTTCCTTCCGTTTTTTTTTTTTTTTAAGATCCATCTTAAAGTTTAGAAATTCTTTCTTCTGCTAGATCTAATCTATTGTTGAAGCTCTTGCTTATATTTTTTATTTCATTTGTTGAATTCTTGAGTTCCAGAATTTCTGTTTGGTTCCCTTTTATGATATATCTCTTTGTTGAGTTTCTCATTTAGATCATGAATTGTTTTCCCGATTTCTTTGTATTACTCTTATGTGTTCTCTTGTATCTCACTGAGTTTCCTTCATATCATTATTTTGAATTCTTTTTCAGACATTTCATAGATTTCCTTTTCTTTGGTATCTGTTACTGGAAAATTATTATGTTCCTTTGGAGGTGTTACATTTTCTTGCTTTTTCATGTTTCTTGTGTCCTTACATTGATACATCTGATATAACAGTTTTTCCAATTGTATGGATTGGCGTTTGGAGAGAAAGACTGTTTCCTTTAGATATATCTGTAGTGTTGGTTGGACAGGATGCTTTGTCTTTGATTCTGGTTGTGCATGGTAACGTACTCTCCATATGATTTCTTTGGCCATAATTGGCGTTAGTCGTGTCTGTGAATTCCTCAGTGACTCAGGCTGCATTTGTTC
Source organism: Mandrillus leucophaeus (assembly GCF_000951045.1). Classification (NCBI taxonomy): domain Eukaryota; kingdom Metazoa; phylum Chordata; class Mammalia; order Primates; family Cercopithecidae; genus Mandrillus; species Mandrillus leucophaeus. The sequence goes on along the minus strand of NW_012102543.1, from coordinate 2,938,969 downwards.
ATAGAGGCTGTGGTAAGGCATTGCTGGGGATACAGATGCTAGGCTGGCTAGTCCTCAGACGCCAGTAGTGGCTGCAGTGGGTCAGGTGTACTAGTCCTTGGCCCATGGATAGGCATACATGGGTGCCTGTGGTGTTGGGTCTGGGCAGGCTGGTCCTTGAGTCTCCAGTCAGCATACTTGGCTATTGGTGGTAGCAGGGAAGAAAAGTTTTAAGATGCATACGTCTTTCTAACAAATGACTTTTCTCCAGTATGAATCAGGATATGGCAACTCAGATGGCAATCCCTGTTGAAGGCCTTGCCACAACCTTCATAGTCACAAATGGTCTCTGTCCTGTGCACTTGTACAGGTATGCATCAAGCTTTTAGGCCTTGTTGTAATTGGTGATGCAATCCAGGAAGGAACAGATGACCCTGCTGCGAAGCATGAGGGGTAGCAGTGGAGAGACTGGGCTGGGCTCTTGCTGGCTGTGATGAACAGGTCAGTGATGGTTATAGATGACATTACCACAGTGACCAAAGCCAGCGGCCGCAGGGCACCTGGGTCTCTATGCCAGGGGACAGGTATACAGCCGTGTGCTAAGCCATGTACTGTGAACCAGTGCACGCAGCCAACTGCTCCGGGTGGACCCCGCCTTACCCCATCATCTCTGCTACTAAAAACAATTTAATACATTGCTCTGAACATCTCGTAGAACATTCATGTAATAGGCAATACACCTTAGGCCACTCTCTCGTTATACAATAGTGTAAGACACCAGAGAAAGTAGTTAACACATTTCAAAATATCTGTGATATATGAATAGTCACTAACTTTCAAGGCTGATTAGAACAAACTACATAATTTAGAAATGTTAACCGTAGAAAAATGTTTAGTTCTTATATTCTAAAATGGACATTGTCCATTATCAGATGGAAAACTGAACTGACAAATTAGAATTTCTACGGTAAGTCTCAGAATCACTCCTAATTTTATCACTTTTATTATTATTTTCTTTAGCCTGCCCTCAAGTATGTGTTGTATACATTGGTTGGCTTTGTGGGTTTTGTAACCCATTATGTGCTGCCTCAAGTTAGAAAACAGCTACCATGGCACTGTTTCTCTCATCCTCTGCTAAAGACACTCGAGTATAATCAGTATGAAGTTCGAAGTAAGTATTTCATTAGCACTTTTCTTTTTAATATTCCGAGTTTTTCCCTTTGCTATATTGATAGATGACTGAGTTAAATGAATATCATCACGGAACATTTGGCTTGTGTTTTTTTGCTTAAGTTTGAAGCTGTTAATGAATCTAATCTCTTGCAGGATGCATTAATTTAGCTGAAATATGAGTGTCAGTGTTACAATGCCAATTTTCCACAGAAGAAACTTACTTCTCGCCTCTCTTAATTGTTCTTCACAGACTTCTCATTGATGAATCCTCTTTTGTATGTCCATTACTTCTCTTTCCTGACCCTACTCTTCCCCCTAATTAGTTTTCAGTGCCATACAGGCAATCCAGTCCCCTTTAAGGCCTCTCTACTTGAAATAGTTTTAACTTAATGTGTAGGGAGGTAGAAAGGTCTTTGTTCCTGTTTCTGTCAGAGACACTGTGTCCTACCAGAGAGGAGTGTAAAAGAGTTGACAACGTGAAAAGAAATTAAAAACATTTTTAATTGCTGTTATTAGTTCAGATTTGCAATAAGGTATAAAATGATGGAAAAGAGATAGAAGGCTAATTCACTCGCCAAGCTTTTTCCTTACCACTGTAAACCCTGACGTTTCTTTCCTGTTCAAGTATTCAGCTCTTGTTCATTGGCCCCATTATCTGTAATATATTGTACTTCCTCAGTTTAGAGAAATAATAATGTTCATACCTATGTCATAATTTATTGTATACCAATGATTATTAAATAAGCCAACTTTTTTCTCACACTTTTTTTTTCAGTTAGCAAATTACTATAGAGTAAATCATTCAATTGCTTGAAGATAACTTTTTTAGAGAACTCTGAAGCCCTTGAAAGCTTCCTCAAAAAGGAAAATGACATGAAACTGCATAAGAATCTGGCCCATTTATACCATCAGGAAAATAACTCAGAATGAGATATGTTTTTAATGGTGAACTATTACTGCTTTCATATATAAATGATGACACATATCTAGTTTGTTTTAAAGACCAACACTTTTCGTTAAAATAAATTATTGATCTTATTTTTTTAACCTTAGAATATTTAGTCTAAATACAAATTTTGTTTCAGCATAACATTTTGACATTTATACTACTAACAGCAAAGTTGTTCTTTTCCTTGTACTGATTTTAGCAACTCAAAGAAAAAATATTATATCTTAGAGAACTTCCTAAAACCAGGTGATACTGTTTTCAGATAGCCAAAGAACCATGTTTTAAATCTTTTAGTTTATCCCAGACACTTTCCCCGATGAAATAATATTGTAGCAGTGGAAAAAAATTATTGGCAATGAAAATTGCTCTTAAGTATGCGAATTCAAATCATATCGTATTTTTATTTTGGCTGGAAGGAGCAATCTAATGATCTTCAGTAATCTTTTTTCGATAAGTTATAAGCATAAATGAGAAAAGTTATGGTTAAAAACTGAGGTTTCAAGAATTAAAGTTTGAAACTCATCTAAATGATAAATCATGTCTAACTTGCAAATTTGTAAGTATCTGAGAGCTCACAGAAGTTGACAGTTGATTAAAGTACTGGCTTTTTAAAAACATTTTATTTGTAGTTTGGTACTAAATTTGAGTTGTAAAATTTTTCTTTCTCATCACATTGACAAACTACTTCATACGTTAGATGACATGTAGTCTTCTTGATTTATACTGCCTTGTTAGATGCAGCCACGATGATGTGGTTTGAGAAACTTCATGTGTGGCTTCTTTTTGTGGAGAAGAATATAATCTATCCATTGATTGTTCTCAATGAACTGAGCAGCAGTGCAGAGACAATTGCTAGTCCAAAGAAACTGGATACAGAGTAAGTATAGTAGTCTTCTAATATTGTCTGACTACTGGGGGCTGTTATAAACAATGTCTTAAGTTGTTGATCAAATATTAAATAATTGTTTCCTTCATGCAAGGCACTGTGAGATTAAAAATTTAGGTGACATTTTGTTCTTGACTTCCCTTTTTTAAACATTTGTTTCTGCTGTTAGCATATTCTCTACTCCAGACATCTCATTGTCAATTGATATTTTATGAGAGGACATTTTAAAAATAAGGTTAATTTTTAATATTAGATGGCTATTTTGATGCACTGTGTAACTTACACCATATAAATGGTCAGTTGCCTCCATAGTCATCTGATGAGCCTGCCTAATAGAGTAGGTACCTATTGTTGAGTCTGCATTAATGTTTTTCATTTGCTAAATGCAGTTGGTGTTAAAGTAATAGAAATATTGAGAAAATAGAGAATCAGATGTCAGAATTATAATACGATTATTTTTAAAACGTGGTCCCTTATATAAAGGATAAGAATCATAATGAATAGAATTAAAAGGGAATAGTCAGATACTTTCAGGATGTGATTTATCTAGCTGTATACATCATTTTTGGAAGCTTACATTTAATGTATATATTGTAGGCTTAGTAAAGTAAATGGTGAATTTTATTTTAAGTTACTGTCTCTTCTAATGTTTTCAGTCATGAGTTGATTTGTGTTTTCTTTGTGTCACAGATTAGGTGCTTTAATGATCACCATTGCTGGTTTGAAGTTGCTACGATCCTCTTTTAGCAGCCCTACATATCAGTATGTCACAGTCATCTTTACTGTGCTCTTTTTCAAATTTGACTATGAAGCTTTTTCAGAGACCATGCTGTTGGATCTCTTCTTTATGTCCATACTCTTCAACAAGGTAATTTATCACTGAAAGGAATATCCTTATCTATAAAAACTATCTCCCTGAGTTATATGCTATTTAGTCAGGATTTTTCTTACATTTCATTTGATTTATTATTGTTTAAGTTATCTCTCTTCAACCAGTTATTTAGGAGCACATTGGAATCCCTAAACAAAGATAGTCACTGTGATTTATAAAAGATATATTTCTTGCTATCACTGAGAAGATAAGATTAAGTTATATAAAACAATTAGAGAAACATTAATAAGTATATATTTTGAAATATATAGAATCTCTCAAAAAGTATATAGTTTTGAATAATTTTAGAAACAGAAGTGGTAATAATTGAATTGGGCTCTGTAGGCCAGTGAAACAGGTAGATGCTGAGGAGATTGAGGCTAGGTGGGAGCAGTCAGAAATTAGATTGATGTGACATTTGCAGAATACTCTGAACTTTACAGGCTGCTGCTAAAATTCATTATCCACCCATAAGATAGATGTTCTTAGGCCTTTTACAAATTAGATGGTAAAATCTTGGTCCTCTGCCTCCTAACCCAAGAATCATTTTGCTGAATCACACTACCTTTCTCAATGAAATAGGCTGTATAGTCAGATTGTCAGTCAGTGAAATAGTGATTAAATTTCGTGTTAACACTGACCACATACAAAGGACTTTGACATATATTATCCCATTTGATAGGTAACAGAGAGCTGAAGCAAATGAACAGCTACAAAACACAATGAAATTCCAATTTTAGGAAAGTTAGCCTGGTCAGCCACATTTGGCTTCAGTTGGGGAAGAGAGAACCTAAAGGTACGGAGAACAGCTTAAGCGATGATGACAGTAATTCAGATGTGATAGTAGTCTGATCTAGGATGGGGAACAGTAAAAATGGAAAGCCATTTCATTGATAGTCAATTTCAATATTGTGATAAATAGCTTCGAAAATATTTCGGTATTATATCTGTTCAGTCACTAATTTGCATTTTTACCATTTATTTCCTCTTCTAGTGAGTATGGTTATTAACCAAAGGAGGAAGCCAGAAAGTTAATCAGAGAATTGTATAAAGAAGCATGTGGTTTCTCACAAACTCAAATATTTAGATTGAAAATTGTATTTCATCTTATACTGGTTGGAAAAAAGTGAAAGTTGCAGTAAAATATAAAGTAAATAATCTTTGAAATATAGTTGCTACACTTAACTGCATTAGTTTGGATTTTCTTAATACTTTTATTGTTAAACATTTTTTAAAACAAAAAACTGTTTTAGAACTGTTCTAGATGCTTAAGCTACACCAATGAACAAAACAGAGAAAGCTGTCCCTTTGAGTTTGTATTCGAATTGGTCAGTAGATAGAATTTAACAGTGACAATCGGTGGTATATTCAAGGGATTTCTTCAGATATATTTTTTACTTTAAGATATCATTGTAAGGTATATCATGGATTTAATAACCTTTTAATAAAAATTACATGTATAAAAAAATCCCTTTACCTACCAACCCTTACATATTGTTACATATTGTTCTTTTCTTTAATGTTACAGTTAAAATTGAAGTACAGTTTGTTTCACACTTAGAATCTGAAGAGGTTTCTGAGTCATTGCTTTTAAGTCATTGTAATGGCATCATAATGATATATACACGCTGCTTTTACTTACCATGATCCTGATTACATTAGTGCCGAGGTCTGCATAATTTTGAGTCATGGCAAAAATAATTTTGAATCATGGCAAAAATACTGCAGTTCATCTACAATTTTTTAATTGGTTGGAGTTGTGATTTCTTTTTTAAAATTGGAAGTTAAGTAAGTTCATTTGTAAATCAGTTAAAGTATTTTAAAGGATGAGGGGATTGTTGCCTAATCATGCAGAGGCAGTCTTGGACAAGTACAGCAACTCTGATTCAGCATTGAAAAACTGCTCAACTGTAACATATCCAATCTTAAATAAAATTAAAATGTGTATCCTGTTTCCACTGACAGCAATTAAGGTTATGAACAGATGCCTAGTATACACAACTAAATTTCTATGGAAACAGACGGTGACAACTGTATTACAGCTGCTGTTTTCACATTCCTTTTGACATTACGTTTAAAACATACTCAGTTTCCATAGCACTAAAATTTGCGGAAAATGTGCCTTAGAATAAAATAAATATATGTATTACTTTAGCTTTGCAGACATCTTGATTTTTTTTTTCAAGAACAATTATTTGACTGCTTTCTACCTTTCTTTGTTTTGCTTGTAGTAGCGTAATATGGCCAGTAGAAGGCATAGAATTTTTTTTTTTTTTTAAAACAGATGAAACATAAATCCATATATAGCTACCTATCTTTACTTAGAAAGTGTCTTTACTCAGAAATAAGTGCAGCATTTAGGCAGTTGATATATCTTTTCCTATTATGCAAATGGCAAATAATTTCAATGCCATTTCCCTATTAGGAGGAAAATACATTTTACAGATTTTTCATTTTCTAATTCAAATATCTGATAAGTTTTTTTTTTTTTTTTTACTGACAGCTATTCTTTTCCTCCTGCAGCTTTGGGAACTCCTTTATAAACTGCAGTTCGTGTATACCTATATTGCCCCGTGGCAGATCACATGGGGTTCTGCTTTCCATGCCTTTGCTCAGCCTTTTGCAGTTCCTCGTATCCTTCTAATTAAAGTTTAATAAGAATGGGCAGTCATATCCTTGACAAGAATGTTGGTTTATAGGCATAATCTTTCACAGGCATAGATAAAGTTTACTGTGTAATAAATTGTCAAAAATTCATAATCTTGGCCGGGCGCAGTGGCTCACGCCTGTAATCCCAGCACTTTGGGAGGCCAAGGCAGGCGGATCACCTGAGGTTGGGAGTTTGAGACCAGCCTGACCAACATGGACAAACCCCGTCTCCTCTGAAAATACTAAATTAGCCGGGTGTGGTGACACATGCCTGTAATCCCAGCTACTCGGGAGGCTGAGGCAGGAGAATCTCTTGAACCCAGGAGGTGGAGGTTGCGGTGAGCCGAGATTGCGCCATTGCACTCCAGCCTGGGCAGCAAGAGTGAAACTCTGTCTCAAAAAAAAAAACAAAACCATAACCTTTTATATCCACACCTATACTGTTGATTGTTTAACTTGTATTAATATCTGTGGCCCACAGATCATCTGAACATAAGAAAAGTATTCAGGTTTTGTAAGAAAGTAATGCTGATTTAAAATCTTACATTTGCATATGTGAATATTAAAGTCCAGAAATCTTTAATACATAAAAGAAATGTTTAGTATTATTTTTTAATAAATGAAAGTACAAAACATTTTTTCATAATGTGATATGAAACTGATAGAATTAAACTTCTGTAAAAAATTTTCTACTCCCACTATTTCTTAGTGTTTTCTAAATAATAGTAAGGGAGTAAGGGTTAGTAACCACATTGATATGGAAAGACAGACTTATGGTATCTGCAAGCTTTAGTTTTAACCTTGTGGAAAATTGAACTCTAACATCTCTTCCCAAGATTATTATATGAACTTTTACTAAATACGTATTAGCAAATATTGATTTGGCTCCTTTGAAAACATCATACCAGGTTGAACTTTCTGTACGTCTTTCTGTTGGTGACCCCTTGATGGCTGCCCAGCGGTACCTTCTTTTGTATTCTTCTGGTGACCCTCAGTTCTCTAATTGATGTAATCTAAATGTATCTGCTAGGTTTTTGTGAGGTTTTTTTGGTATCTGTGCTCAGATGAATTTCAGTGTCCTTAACTAGTTTTCCCATAGATTCAGCCATGCTGTTTATTCAGGCTGCTGTCTCGGCCTTCTTCTCTACTCCACTGAACCCCTTTCTGGGAAGTGCAATATTCATCACTTCATATGTCCGACCTGTGAAATTCTGGGAGAGAGACTATAAGTGAGTAAAGTAAAACACTTGAAAGACAATTTTTATCTTTTCTACTAGGAAAAACTATTGACAGCATTATTATTAGAATTTATAGTTCATAATTTATTGTGTTGAAATATTTGTTTTTGCTAAAACTTTATAAATATTTTTAAAATTTGAAAAGTGTATAAAAAAAGAGGCCAGAGGAAATTACTTTTTATTTTTTATTTTTCTTGTCTTTTTTTTAAACAGTATCTCATTCTGTTGCCCAGGCTGGAGTGCAGTGGTGCGTCTCGGCTCACTACAACTTCCGCCTCCTGGGGGCTCAAGTGATCCTCCTGCCTCAGCCTCCCGAATAGCGGGGACTACAGGCTTGAGCCACCACGCCAGCTAATTTTGGTATTTTTTGTAGAGACAGAGTTTCACAATGTTGCCTATACTGCTCTCAAACTCCTGAGCTCAAGCGACCCACCTGCCTCAGCCTCCCAAAGTGTTAGGATTACAAGCTTGAGCCACTGTGCCCAACCATTTTTTTCTACTTAGAAGATATTTTTAAACATTGTTCTGATTGAATATGTTCATTTTTATATTTTTTTCTTTCAGTGATATTAGAATTATTTCACATTAATAATACTCTGCAACTTTATGCTATATAATATCATTATAACAGTCATCATAATGAGTTATAGTTTTTTTAGAAATACCTGGCTATTTCTAAAGCTAAATTTTTATAGGTTATTTCTGCTATTTTGAGAAGATAAGTTTTTAATGACCATCTTTGTGCATGAATTATTTTCTCCATTTAGGCTTAGTTCCTTGGGCTAGCTATTTAATCTAAAGCTTAGTAACTGTATTTGTATGTAATCTCTCCAAATTTCATTTTATTTCAGAAAACATTCCTAGAAGGGAATGCTTTTAGGAGTTATGAGTTATGGAGCATAAACATTTTAAAGGCTTTTAATGTATATTAACACATTGGTTTAGAAAGAGCTTGTACTAATTCATAATTCTACTGACCATCTCCATTACTGTCTTTCTCTCTATAACTTTCACAAATTGGCATATTTAATAGGTGAAAATTGTAATCTCACCTTTTAAACAGTGGACTAGTTTGTAGGTTTGAAACTAAATCTCTGGTCCTTTATCTAAAACCACACATGGTATTTCCCATTTTGGTGAATTTCGGTGTTGTTTATTATTATTATTCTGGACCAGTTAGCCCACAGTAATGTTCAATGGCTGCAGTTCTTAACTTTTTGGATTTAGAACCCCTTTATACTCTTTTTTTTCTTTTCTTTTTCTTTTTTTGAGACAGAGTTTTGCCCTTGTCATCCAGGCTGCAGTGCAATGGCACAATCTCGACTCACTGCAACCTCCGCCTCCTGGAGTGCAATGGCGCCATCTTGACTCACTGCAACCTCCGCCTCCCAGGTTCAAGCAATTCTCCTGCCTCAGCCTCCCGAGTAGCTGGGATTACAGGCGCCCACCAGCACGCCTGGCTATTTTTTATGTTTTTAGTAGAGAGGGGTTTCACCATGTTGACCAGGCTGATCCTGAACTCCTGAGCTCAGGTGATCCACCCGCTTCGGCCTCCCAAAGTGCTGGGATTACAGGCGTGAGCCACTGTGCCCGGCCTTATGCTCTTAAAAGTTATTGGAAACACTAGAGTTTTAAAAATACGGATTTTATCTACTAATATTTACTAGAGTGGGAAGAAAAACTCAAAAATTTCAAATGTTTACTTATTAACTAATTTAAAAATAACAATGATGTATCTATTGTATATTTGTGTAAATAACATTTTAAAGTTATGAATAACTATATTTACACTCCCCCAAAAAATTAGTGAGAAGAGTGGCCTTGTTACATAGTTTTGCAAATCTCTTAATGTTTGGCATATTAAAAGACAGGTGGATTCTCGTGTCTACCTATACATTCAATCATCTGCAGTATATTGTTTTGATTGAAGTATCTAAAAAAAAAATTCAGCTTCACACTCACTGTGTTGGCCATACTGGTCTGGAACTTCTGACCTGAAGTGATCCACCTGCCTTGGCCTCCCAAAGTCCTGGGATTACAGGCATGAGTCACCTTGCCCGGGCAAAAAAGAAGTATTCTAGTAGCCTTTTAAGACAATCCTGGATATTTTTCTTTGATCTTTCACTGAAACCCAAGAAATGGGAGCTTCTTAAAAGTTACTTGCAATATGGAATCTAAAACCATGTCTGTGAACTTTTGGAACTATATGACATCAAAATCCACTCATCTGTCTTACACCCTGAATGGATCTTTTACCCATGCATAATTTTGTAACATTTTATATTGGTCATTTGGAAAATACTACTTCACTGAGTAATGTAGATTTTCTAAATGTTGACACATTTTATTATGTAATGATGTTTAAAATATGTTCATTGGTATCACCACCAATCAGAAAGAAATTTTAATTATTGGGAAGCTGTCAAGCTTATCATGGTAGATAGGAGTTTCCCAAATTTTCATTTTTGTTTGAAAATTCGGATTTTTATTATTGTCAACAGGTATTGCCGGTTGTTTTCCTTGAAATAACAGGCTCACTTTCTTTATTTTTGGGAAATATCTGTCAAATGACCACATCTAAATAATCTCATAATTTTTCCATCAGGGTTAAGTAAAAATGGTGTTCCAAGAAAAAAAACACAGCTAGTTCAGCTCAGAGGTCAAGCAGTTGCACAAATGCTTCCCCTCATGACAGCCAATGTACTTCAGAAGGCAGCAGAAGTGCTTCATATATATTTTCTCATTTTGCCATACAGAGTATTAAAAAGGCCTGTACTGTGAGTTGAGATTTAATAAGTTTGATACTTTTTACTGCTTCATTAGGGACATATTTATGTGAAACTTGGATTTTTTGTTTGCTTTATTGTGCAAGTGTAGCAGCGAAGGGTAGAACAGTTTGGTGCTGCTGCCTTGATTCATGCCCAGGCACCGCAGTCTTACCCACCATTGCTTTAGTACCACCAGTGCAGTTGTCAACACAATGTAAAAAGCAAGTAACAGCTCAGTGTTACTTTGAAAATAGTTTTGATCTGGAAAACTGCCCAAAAGAGCCTTAGGTTCTATGGACCACATTTTGGGAACTACTGTTCCAAAGAACATTGCATCACTGAGCATTAATAGATTATACCTTCCTTTGGCAAAGAATGTTCTAACCTCTTTGAATTTTTAAGAACCATGTACAGTATACATTTTTTTCATCCTGGTCAGCTTTTTTATCACAGTGCGTGCATAGATATCTTTCCATACACTGTACAGTAAAAAAAAAAATCTGCTGTGTTCATGTGTGGTGAAGGGGGGAGAATTTTAATTCCTAAAAGTGTGCTAACAAGGCGTTTTATTGTTATACTAATCACAGGTTTTTTCCAGAGATTTTCATAAAGTGGTAACCTTTATTTTATATGTTTCCTATAGTTTCTCCCTCACTCTTAATTGTTAAATATTTTTTAATGTAAAGAAAGTTACTAAAAATGTTTTATTTTCTTTAGCACAAAACGAGTGGATCATTCAAATACCAGACTGGCTTCCCAGCTTGATAGAAATCCAGGTAATAGCTCTATTTGTGAATAAGGAGGCAAGTCTAAGGATTTGTTTATATATATATATATGTTTATATTCACTCCTAACTTGTTGGGAATCCTCTATGAATCCCAAATATTCACTTTTAAAAACTAAGTATTTGTTTTACTTTTGCAAAATATATATGAATTACAGTATCTACAATTTATATATCCACCGTTTATAAAATGCATCTTAAGAAAGCTTATAAGAATGAAAAATTCCTTTCAAAGATAGTTCTTACATAGGTTAAAATGTAGAAAAATGTTAAAATAAAACTGGTCAGATGTTTTCAAGGGTCTGTAATCAGACTGACACATGTTTTATTAGTATGTTTCCTTCCACCCTTCCCTCAATGTTTAGGTCAATATTAATTTAATTTGATTCAGTTTATTGTGTACAGAGATGTCATCAAGTGGGGGCATATGCCAGTCAGGATAGAGCTTTAGTGGGTGACACCTTGCTGGTGTTACCATTATCTAAAGTATGGTTCTTAGTCTTATCATTTGGGAAACATCATTTTATTGGCCCACTCAATAGTAATCTGTCACAGAGAATGAGAGATTAGCATATCAGCCAGAACCTCAGTGTATTAATTTACTAAAATGAATATTACTCTCAAATACACTGGAATATTTGTGTCCATTTGACTCATAAATTCCCTCAAATCTGATTAATTCTCAGTGATAACATTGGACTAAGGAGAACTAGTTATTTGATACTAATGACCATCATCATCATGTTCTGGTAGAGAAAATAAGCATTTCAGCTCTAGTATGTGCTTGTAAGGGGCTAGATTTATCTTGCTGATGACGCCATTCTGCATAACCAAAGGCCATGTCCTGAATCAATATATACATTTTTGTGTTGTTCTGACATAGAATTGATACAGCCATTGTGTTGACATTAGAATTTGGAGTTTCCTTTCATTATTTTATTCAGTTAGGCTAGGTTTAAAATAATTATTACACTTTGAATATTTTACCGTTCTGCAATACTATACTAGGGGCATGCATTTACAGATTATTGCTTTGCATGAGTTACTTCTAGAGATGGTCATATAATCTATTAAGTGATGTTTATTTTAATTCCTTCCTTCCTTCCTTCCTTCCTTCCTTCCTTCCTTCCTTCCTTCCTTCCTTCCTTCCTTCCTTCCTCTCTTTCTCTTTCTTTCTCTTTTTTTCCCTCCCCTCCCCTCCCCTCCCCTTCGTCTCAACATGGCTAATATTGACTAACCAACTTCTTTTTGATTGTCTCATTTGTTCAAATCTTGTATTATGTTTTATTTGTTCAAATCTTGTATTATTTTATCTGCTTCCTTTACTAAATAGTCTTTTTGTTCTTCTTCTGAATTCTTTTATTTTTCTCATTTCTCTTACATGGTTTTAATTATAAGGCATATTTTATTGAATAATTGCTAACTGTTGAGGAGGTCGAAAAGTCCTTAGATTGCTTCAAGTCAAATTCTCACATTTTGTGAATGAGAACCATAGATTCTGGGAGGTTATGTGACTTCTAAATCTAAATTCATTTTCCTGTGTTTTACTTATGTAGAAACTGTAAGGGTATGAATGTTATTTTCCTTGTCAAATAAATATGTGCGAGAAGTTTTTAATATTTTTAACAATCTTGTTTGTCAAGAGGACTTAAGGTGAAATTTAACTTTTTTTAAAATCCCTTTTTATAGGATCAGATGACAACAATCTGAATTCCATCTTTTATGAGCATTTAACTAGATCCCTACAACACAGCCTCTGTGGTGATTTGCTGCTAGGACGATGGGGAAACTACAGTACAGGGGACTGTTTCATCCTTGCCTCTGACTATCTCAATGCATTAGTACACCTTATAGAGATAGGCAATGGTCTGGTCACTTTTCAGCTGCGGGGACTTGAATTCAGAGGTAAGACATTCATTCACCTTTTATTTCTGTAGCATACTCCTGTGGCACCTTACTTTTACATGTTTCTCTCTCAAACCAGAAGTTGTCATAGAATTAGATATTTGGGATTGTGGAATGAGAAAAGTTGTTAAAGAGTAAGTATTAGATTTTTTCACCCACATTCCATATTCCAAGAAGAATCATATTTGCAGTATGGCTTTATATATAAAAGTAGTAGTGTTAGTGTATAGTTGATTTGTTTTCCTGGATATGTTGAATTTCTGTTGTTCTGTGCATGGTTTCTTGCTGGTCCCTTTTGTGACCAGTTGCATAAATTTGTTGGACGGCTAGCAGCATGGAATGCTGAATTTTTGTGTGAGGCAGAATAGTTAACTGAGTTACGTTCACATAGACACCATGCCTTTGTCTTCAACAATTTTTTTAAATTGAGGTGAAATTCACATAAAATAATGTTTAGAGCGAAGAAATCACAGGAGCATTTAGTACATTCACAGTGTTGGGCAGCCACCACCTCTGTCTCATTCCAGAGCATTTTCATCACTCCAAAATAAAACGCTGTACCCATTAAGTAGTTACTGGCCATTTTCCTTTTGATCAGCCCTCTACAGTTTTATGTACTGATAAAGTTATTTCTTTACAGAAAATCATGCATTCAGAAACATCAGCTTGATATTATCAATTCCTGTAAAACTGAATAACATGTAAGCACGAGTAGAAACTGGTTTCATAGGATGTTTCAAGTCCTGTTACTGAATATCTTTCCAGTGTAGGAAACATTTTGACTTAAGAGTTTTCAGAGAGTTTTTTATCTATTCGAAGTGCTCTGGAGCATTTTTAGTCTGGAATAGAAACAAGAAAGCATTTGATTAGAAAGAGGGCGAAGCCAGATCTATAACCCCACAGCTTTATTTTCATCCTAGTGTTGCATAAGAAGGCTTGCACCATAGCTATGGAGTGTCTATGTTAGTGGAGCAAGTACTAGTCTAGAAGTTACATTGTTGGCTAGAAATAAGTCTTTAGCTATGCAGCACTCAGTGGAGTAAATGTTGATGTTTACTTGTGATCTGTTTATAATCCATTCATATTCTCTCATTCTTCAAAATATCCTGTTCTTGTCTTATGAATATTTGTTTCTGCCTCTCCCATCAGAAGCCTAGGACCTTCTGGAGTCTTAACCCCAGGCTGTTCAAACCTAATCCAACTAGGCTCATCCAAAAGTTAGCATACCCTTACCACCATTCCTACTACTGCTGTGACTTTTAGCTTCCTTTTTAAGTTTTGGCACCTGAAGACTTCATCCTTATTTTTAAATTTTAATTTAATTTTTAAAACAAATGTGTTGGGAGGCTGTTTTATCTAACATTTCTACATATGTGAAATGGAAGGGGAGTGTTCTTCTTACCGTCTACTCACTCCATCGTATTTATCAGTAGTTCTCCAAATCAGAAAAGTTATCCAGATTTTCAGTCTCTGGTATTGAGTAGATTCAGATAAACTTTTGGATAAATCTTTTGCTATGTAAATGCTAATTATTTGCCAATCGAAACTCAAATTTGAAAATACAGCAACCTTGACTATTTGAAATCCTATAGATTTGGGTAACAAGGGATACCTTTAATTCTTAACTCAGACATGAGCATTTATTTTCTTTAAGAGACAGGTGTCTTGCTCTGTCACCCAGGCTGGAATGCAGTGTCATGATCACAGCTCACTACATCCGCAAACTCCTGGGCTCAAGGAGTTGCCTCTTGCCTCAGCCTCCTGAGCAGTTGGGACTACAGGTGCACACCACCACTCCTGGCTAAATTTTTTTTTAATTTTAATTTTTGTAGAGATGGGAGTCTCACCATCTTGCCAAGACTGGTCTTGAACTCCTGAGCTCAAGTGACCCTCCCACCTTGACCTCCCAAAGTGCTGAGATTGTAGGTGTGAGCCACCACACCCAGCTGGGATTTTTTTAAAGACACATTTGATCATGGCATTCTTATGCTTAAAATTTTCCAGTGACTTCTCATTGCATTTAAGATAGAATTCAAATGCCCGAACACATCATATAGTACTCTGTGATCTAGCCTCTGCCATTTTCTCCATCCTCACTTTACAGCACTATCTGCACTCACTGTAGCCACACTGGCCTTCTTGCAGTTTCTTAGATGTGCTAAATTCTTTGCTAAGGACTCCTTATTGCCCTTCATTTTGCCAGAAAGTACCAGTCATCTCTCTTCCTCCCCTAATCCTCTGTCTGGCTAATTCCTTTGCCTGAATGCCGCTTTCTCAGAGAAGCCTTCTCTAGCCACCTATCGTATGTGATTATCTCATTTTACCATGTTTTTATTGTTAGATTCTTACACAGTCATGGACTGCAGCAATGGACTGCATATATCACAGTGGTCCCTTAACATTATAATGGAGCTGAAAAATTCCTGTTAGTGACATCGTAGCCATTCTGTCCTATCACAAAGCATTACTTGTGTTTATGGTGATGCTGGTATAAACAAAACTGTGCTACCAGTCATATAAAAATCTAGCACATACAATTATATACATTACGTAATAGTAGATAATGATAATAAACAACTATGCATTTACTATATTATACTATACTTTTTATGGTTAGAATGTCCTCCTTGTACTTACAAAAAAAAAGTTTACTTTAGAACAGTATGTCTTGTTATGCCAGTGGCAGAGTCATACATCTCACATTTACTGTGTCTCTTTATTGCATCATTTTCTCTGTATTTGATTTGATCTTGTGTCATTTTGTTTTATGGCCCCTACATGTACAAAATTCACAGCTAATGTTGCCGGGAAGAGGCCACATTGAGTAGATTGACCAGGAAGCTAAATTAAAAGTGGTTAAGGACTATGAAGGTGGCAAATCAGCAATGGTTATTGCCAGGTAATTGTGTCCCATTCCACCATAGCTGTGATCTTGAAGAACAAGAGCAAAGTGACAGAAGCCATTAAAGGATCTGCTTCATTGAAGACAAAAAGATGAACAAAAATTTGAAAAGGGCCTAAATCATATATGGAAAAACTACTGAAGACCAGACACAGAAGCATATTATACCTCTCAGCATCACGACAATCACAGACAAAACAAAAAGTTTGTTTGCGATATTGAAAGAAAAGGTTGAACACAACTACAGTGTTGAATTTTCTGCTAGCTCTGGGTGATTTTATTCAAGAATTGTTATTTATTGCATAATGTGAAAGCTGGTGAATGGTGAGTCTGTAAATGCTGATGTGAAAGCAGCCGAAGAATTTTTGGAAACTCTAGATAAGCTGATTGTGAGGAAAATTACTTCACAGGGCAAATCTTCAGTATAGATGAAAGCTTGCTATTCTGAAAACATACTGGAAAGGACTTTCATCCGTAAAGAGGCCAAGTCAATGCCAGCTTTCAAGTCATTAAGGACAGGATAACAGTCTTTCATGGGAGAAATGTTGCAGGTTACAAATGGATGCCCTTCATGATCTGGCCCAGTGAGAACCCCAGGGCCTTCAAGCTTATCACTAAGCACATACTGCCAGTGTATTGCAGGAGCAATAAGAAGTCTTGAATGACCCAGCTTTTCTTCCTAGATGCCCTCCTGAATTACTCTGCCAGCACAATGGAGAAGTACTGTTTGGAGAATAACATACCATTCAAGATTGTGCCTGTTGTTGATAATGCTTCACACATCCTCCTTTTATTGGTGATCTTTATCCTGGTATCAAAGTGGTATTTCTACCTCCAAATACCACCTCTCGGATCCAACCGATGGATCAAGAAGTTATAGCAGCTTTTCAGACCTACTGCCTGAGAAGGACATTTACCCAGACTATTTCTGCAACTGAGGAAGACACTGAAAAGACGCTGATACAATTCTGGGAGGATTATGTCTATGACTGCATCAAGAACCTTGCTTAGGGTGATGTCACCAATGCGGGTATGAATGGCATCTGGAAGAAGACACTCAAGAGGTTCATCTGTGACTTCAAAGGATTTGCCAAGGATGAAGAGATTGCAAAAATCAACATGGCTGTCGTTGGAGATGGCAAACAACTTTAACCATGGTGTGGACAAGGGTGACATTGATGAGCTCCTAGAGGTGGTTCCTGAGGAACTGGCTAATGAGGGGTTGTTGGAACTGGAACAGGAACTCATAACTGAAGAACAGATGAGAGAAAGGAAAACTGCTAGAGAAGAAAAAGACGAAACCCAAGAAAATTCACAGTGAAGGGTTTTAGCAGAATCTTTTGCAGACCTCAACAAGCTCCTTAAAATTTTGAAAACATGGACCATAACACCAAAAGGTTTTCATTAATAGAGAGGAATGTTCTTGCTGCATTATCTGCATACAAGCAAATCTCCGATGAATGAAAGAAACAAACCAAGCAAACTGTTGTGGACACAATTTTTCAAAGAGTGATACCTCCTCAAGAAGAGCCTCAGGCAGGTCCTTCAGGAGGTATCCAGAAGAAGTCATTGTTGTCATAGGAGATGGCAGCTCCATGCATGTCATTGCTTCTGAAGACCTTCCAGTGGGACAAGATGTGGAGGTGGAAGACAGTGATCTTGATGACCCTGAGCCTGTGTAGGCTTTGGCTAATGTGTGTGTTTTTGTCTTAGTTTTTAACAAAAAAGTTTAAAAAGCAAAAAAAATTTAAAATTTTAAAAATAGGTAAAAGCTTACAGAATAAGTATATAAGGAAAAAATATTTTTATGCAGCTATACAATATGTTTGTGTTTTAAGCTAAACATTATTACAAAATAGTCAAAAAGTTTTAAAAAATTAAAAGTTTATAAAATAAAAAAGTTACAGTAAGCTTAGGTAAATTTATTGTTGGAGAAAATAATTTAATTAATTTCATGTAACCTAAGGTATAGTGTTTATAAAGTCTACAGTAGTGTATGGTAACGCCCTTGGCCTTCACACTCACTCACTACTCACTCAGTGACTCACCCAGAGCAACTTCCAGTCCTGCAAACTCCATTTGTGGCAGGTGCCCTATATAGATGTACCATTTTTTATCTTTTTGGCATATTTTTGCTGTACCATTTCTGTGTTTCAATATGTTCAGATACACAGATACCTACCATTGTGTTACCATTAGCGACATTATTCAGTACTATAACATGCTGTACAGGTGTGTTTAGCCTAGGAGCAATAGGCTATATTATATAGCCAAAATGTGTAGTAGGCTGTACCATCTAGGTTTGTGTAAGTACATTCTATGATGTTTGCACAACGAAATTTCTTAACACTGCATGTCACAGAATGTATCCCCAGAGTTATGCAACATGTGACTGTGTTTATTGTTTCAAGTTTATTTTTTCTCTAGCCAAAGGGTTGGCATACTTTTTCTGTTAGGAACCAGACAGTAAATATTTTAGGGTTTGAGAGCCATACACATTCTCTGTTGCATATTCTTCTTTGTTGTTTTTTCTTTCTTTTAAATTACCCCTTAAAAATATCAAAACCATTCTAAGCTTGGATTTGGCCCAGGGCTGAAGTTGATCAATCTTTGTTTTAGAATATAGGCAGATTCCCAAGGGCAGGAATCACATGTGCTTCATTTATCATTATATACCCAGTACCTATCACACACAGCAATTAGTATATAATAGGTATTTTGTTAGTTTCATAGAATGATTAAATAATATAAGTGTATAGCCTTTTCTTCTTTCTGTTCATTCCAGAGCTCTCATGAGGGATGAGTATATTCTTGCTCACATGTCAATGTGATCTTTGGTTACTTTCTTTTCTTTATAGTGTGATCCCGTCTCACCTACCCCTCCACCAAATATTAATCCAAAGTGTCATCATTTTGCCAGGCAGATATTTGGATCTGCTGAGCATTTTATCTACTTTCTGAGACAGACTCCATTCAGCCAATTTATTATTTTTAAATTTTATTTGTCTATCCTGGATGCTTACTTTTTTTTTTTTTTTTTTTTTTTTTTGAGACGGAGTCTAGCTCTGTCGCCCAGGCTGGAGTGCAGTGGCCAGATCTCAGCTCACTGCAAGCTCCGCCTCCCGGGTTTACGCCATTCTCCTGGCTCAGCCTCCCGAGTAGTTGGGACTACAGGCGCCTGCCACCTCGCCCGGCTAGTTTTTTGTATTTTTTACTAGAGACGGGGTTTCCCCGTGTTAACCAGGATGGTCTCGATCTCCTGACCTTGTGATCCGCCCGTCTCGGCCTCCCAAAGTGCTGGGATTACAGGCTTGAGCCACCGCGCCCAGCCTGGATGCTTAC
This sequence comes from Mandrillus leucophaeus, assembly GCF_000951045.1. NCBI lineage: Eukaryota > Metazoa > Chordata > Mammalia > Primates > Cercopithecidae > Mandrillus > Mandrillus leucophaeus. The sequence goes on along the minus strand of NW_012102543.1, from coordinate 2,919,522 downwards.
TTTTAAGTAATATTGAAACAAGTTTCTTGGTCAGTTTTTATAGATCTTAGTTAAACCAATTCATACTTCTCATTTCCATTTTTATTTTACAGATGCTCTGGATTCTTTACATGTAAACTTTATGTGAAAAATTTGGGTTATGAGTCATTTTTTTGTCTATATCAGAATTTTCTGATAACACCTTCTTCCATATTAATTTTTTACTGCTAAGTGTAAACTACCAGGTACAGTTTTACAAGTCAAACTTTACGCATCAATAGTATGTTTGGCTGACTGGATTCCTTTCCATTTTTACTCAGATTAGTTTAAACATATCTAGTTTTCATGATTGTTTTATTTAGTTTTATCAGTATATTCATTATGAAGTGGCTGGAAGATTTAGCTAATCCAGGAAACAATTGGTAATAGTTCCTTACAGATACCCTAGAATCCCTATTAATTAATATTAATAATTGAAAATAGAATATTTCCTCATAATATATTTTGCTCAGAAAAAAATTCTTTTTTCAATTATTAATATTAATTCCTATACTTATTGACTTCATTTTCTGAGCAAAATATATTAGTAGGGCATATTGGGTAGAAATAGTCTTGGGATTAGAATTGTAGAGTAAAAACATTCTGCTTTAATTCAGGTATCCCATTCTTCTTATTCTGCTGCTATGAACAAAGAGACCTCAGTTGAGTAACTGTCCAAACTTTTACATTTCCTCTTGCCACATCTGATTTCTGTCCACCACTAACAGTGATCTGCACAAAATACAACTCTTGTGTTATTTCTTCATTTAAAAACGTTCGATAAACTTCCCAGAAAGAAAGAAAAGTGAAGTAATAACACCTAAAACCTAAGAAATAGTTTCAACTTCATGTCGCAATTTTCTTTTAATATGCTTTAAGTTCTGGGGTACATGTGCAGAACATGCAGGTTTGTTACATAGGTATACACATGCCATGGTGGCTTGCTACACCCATCAACCAGTGATCTACATTAGATATTTCTCCTAATGCTATCCCTACCATGGCCCCCCACCCTCCAACAGGCCTGGGTATGTGATGTTCCCCTCCCTGTGTCCATGTGTTCTCATTGTTCAACTTCCACTTATGAGTGAGAACATGCGGTGTTTGGTTTTCTGTTCTTGTGTTAGTTTGCTGAGAATGATGGTGTCCAGCTCCATCCATGTCCCTGCAAAGGCCATGAACTCACCTTTTTTATGGCTACATAGTATTCCATGGTATATATACGCCACATTTTCTTTATCCAGTCTATCATTGATGGGCGTTTGTGTTGGTTCCAAGTCTTTGCTATTGTTAACAGTGCCACAATAAACTTACATGTGCACGTGTCTTTATAGTAGAATGATTTATAATCCTTTGGGTATATACCCATTAACAGGATTGCTGGGTCAAATGGTTTTTCTAGTTCTAGATTCTTGAGGAATCGCCACACTGCCTTCCACAAGGGTTGAACTAATTTACACTTCCACCAACAGTATAAAAGCATTTCTATTTCTTCACATCCTCTCCAGCATCTGTTGTTTCCTGACTTTTTAATGATCACCATTCTAACTGGCGTGAGATGGTGTCTCATTGTGGTTTTGATTTACATTTCTCTAATGACCACTGATGATGAGCTTTTCTTCATCTGTTTGTTGGCCACATAAATGTCTTCTTTTGAGAAGTGTCTCTTCATATCCTTTGCCCACTTTTTGATGGGGTTGTTTTTCTCTTGTAGATTTGTTTAAGCTCTTTGTAGATTCTGGATATTAACCCTTTGTCAGATGCATAGATTGCAAAAATTTTCTCCCATTCTGTAGGTTGCCAATTCACTCTAATGATAGTTTCTTTTGCTGTACGGAAGCTCTTTAGTTTAATTAGATCCCATTTGTCAATTTTAGCTTTTGTTGCCGTTGCTTTTGGCATTTTAGTCGTGAAGTCTTTGCCCATGCCTGCGTCCTGAATGGTATTGCCTAGGTTTTCTTCTAGATTTTGTATGGTTTTAGGTCTTACGTTTACATCTTTAATCCATCTTGAGTTAATTTTTGTATAAGGTGTAAGGAAGGCGTCCAGTTTCAGCTTTCTACATATGGCTAGCCAGTTTTCCCAACACTGTTTATTAAATAGGGAATCATTTCCACATTGCTTGTTTTTGTCAGGTTTGTCAAAGATCACATGGTTGTAGATATGTGGCATTGTTTCTGAGGCCTCTGTTCTGTTCCATTGGTCTATATATTTTTTTTGGTACCAGTACCATGCTGTTTTGGTTACTGTAGCCTTGTAGTATAGTTTGAAGTTAGGTAGCACGATGCCTCAAGCTTTGTTCTTTTTGCTTAGGACTGTCTTGGCTATGCAGGCTCTTTTTTGGTTCCATGTGAAATTTAAAGTAGTTTTTTCTAATTCTGTGAAGAAAGTCAGTGGTAGCTTGATGGGGATAGCATTGAATCTATAAATTACTTTGGGCATTGTGGCCATTTTCACAATATTGATTCTTCCTATCCATGAGCATGGAATATTTTTCCATTTGTTTATGTCCTCTCTTACTTCTTTGAGCAGTGGTTTATAGTTCTCCTTTATGAGGTCCTTCACATCCGTTGTAAGTTGTATTCCTTGGTATTTTATTCTCTTTGTAGCAGTTGTGAATGGGAGTTCACTCATGATTTGGCTCTCTGTTATTGGTGTATAAGAATGCTTGTAATTTTTGCACATTGATGTGTATCCTGAGACTTTGCTAAGTTGCTTATCAGCTTAAGGAGAATTTGGGCTGAGACATTGGGGTTTTCTAAATATACAATCATGTCATCTGGAAACAGAGACAATGTGACTTCCTCTCTTCCTATTTGAATACCCTTTATTTCTTTCTCCTGCCTGATTGCCCTGTCCAGAACTTCCAATACTCTGTTGAATAGGAGTGGTGAGAGAGGGCATCCTTGGCTTGTGCCGGTTTTCAAAGGGAATGCTTCCAGCTTTTGCCCATTC
>NW_012102543.1:2913888-2914874 GCF_000951045.1 Mandrillus leucophaeus | reverse complement strand
ACTAAGTGGGCTGGGCACAGTGGCTCACGCCTGTAATCCCAACACTTTGGAAGGCCAAGGTGGGCAGATCACCTGAGGTCCAGAGTTCGAGACCAGCCTGACCAACATGGCAAAACCTCGTCTCTACTAAAAATACAAAAAAAATTAGGCATGGTGGCGGGCACCTGTAATCCCAACTACTCAGAAGGCTGAGGCAGGAGAATCACTTGAACCCAGGAAGTGGAGGGTGCGGTGAGCCGAGATCACACCACTGCGCTTCAGCTTAGGTGACAAAATGAGACTCCCATCTCAAAATATATATATATATAGAGAGAGAGAGACACATATATATATATACATGTGTGTATATATACATATACACATATATGCACATGTATACATGTATATATACACATATGTATGTATACATATACTGTGTGAATCCATTCAGTCCTGGACTCTTTTTGTTGGTAGGCTTTTTAGGTTTGTATATACACACACACACCCACACACACACATACATATGTATATATGTATACAAAAATATATATACATATATTTTTGCATCTGTAGTCACAAGCAAAATTAAGCTAGTTTATGTGAACTTACGTACATATATACATGCATGTATGTACACATGTATGTATACATATATGCATCATACATGTATATACACATGTATGTATACATATATGCATCATACATGTATACATACATGTGTGTATGCATAAGTGTATATGTACATGCATGCATGTATATATGCATACATGTATAAATATGCATGCACATACATGTACATAAATATACATGCATGCATGCATGTATGTATATGTGCATATATAAATATATAATTTATGTTTTATATACATTGTATGATATATACATCTATGCAAATATATGTATATATGTATGTGTATATATGCATGTACACATGTGTATATATGTATGTGTATATATGCATGTACACATATGTGTATATATGTATGTGTATATATGCATGTACACAT
>NW_012102543.1:2895823-2911132 GCF_000951045.1 Mandrillus leucophaeus | reverse complement strand
TTGGTTCTGTTTATGTGATGGATTACGTTTATTGATTTGCGTATATTGAACCATCCTTGCATCCCAGGGATGAAGCCGACTTGATTATGGTGGATAAGCTTTTTAATGTGCTGCTGGATTCAGTTTGCGAGTATTTTATTGAGGATTTTTCTCATTGATGTTCATCAGCTATATTGGCCTGGAGTTTTCTTTTTTGTTGTGTCTCTGCCAGGTTTTGGTATCAGGATGAAGCTGGCCTCATAAAATGAGTTAGTGAGGAATCCTTCTTTTTTTATTGTTTGGAATAGTTTCAGAAGGAATGGTACCAACTCCTCTTTATACCCCGGGTAGAATTCAGCTGTGAATCCTTCCGGCCCTGGACCCTTTTTGGTTGGTAGGCTAGTAATTACTGCCTCAATTTCAGAATTTGTTATTGGTCTATTCAAGGATTCGACTTCTTCCTGGTTTATGCTTGGGAGGGTGTATGTGTCCAGGAATTTATCCATTTTTTCTAGACTTTCTAGTTTATTTGCGTAGAGGTGTTTATAGTATTCTCTGATGGTACTTTGTATTTCTGTGTAATCAGTGGTGATATCCCCTTTATCATTTTTTATTGTGTCTATTTGATTCTTCTCTTTTTTGTTCTTTATTAATCTAACTAGCAGTCTTTCTATTTGTTGATCTTTTCAAAAAAACAGCTCCTGGATTCATTTTTTGAAGGGTTTTTTGAGTCTCTCAGTTCTGCTCTGATCTCAGTTATTTGTTGTCTTCTGCTACCTTTTGAATTTGTTTGCTCTCACTTCTCTTGTTCTTTTAATTGCGATGTTAGGGTGTTGATTTTAGATCTTCCCTGATTTCTTTTGTGGGCACTTAGTGCTATAAATTTCTCTCTAAACACTGTTTTAGTTGTGTCCCAGCGATTCTGGTACGTTGTGTCTTTGTTCTTATTGGTTTCAAAGCACTTATTTATTTCTGCCTTCATTTCATTGTATATATCCAGTAGTCATTATAGTATTCATTCAGGAGCAGTTTGTTCAGTTTTGCAATTTAAAAAAAAAAGCTCAGAAAGTTTATTCTAGAAATTTCTAACTTGTTGTAGCACATGGAGAAAAAAGCTGAATTTCTCCAAGCTTTTAAAAAACTAGTGTAATACTGATACCAAAATGCGACTAAGTGGGCTGGGCACAGTGGCTCACGCCTGTAATCCCAACACTTTGGAAGGCCAAGGTGGGCAGATCACCTGAGGTCCAGAGTTCGAGACCAGCCTGACCAACATGGCAAAACCTCGTCTCTACTAAAAATACAAAAAAAATTAGGCATGGTGGCGGGCACCTGTAATCCCAACTACTCAGAAGGCTGAGGCAGGAGAATCACTTGAACCCAGGAAGTGGAGGGTGCGGTGAGCCGAGATCACACCACTGCGCTTCAGCTTAGGTGACAAAATGAGACTCCCATCTCAAAATATATATATATATAGAGAGAGAGAGACACATATATATATACATGTGTGTATATATACATATACACATATATGCACATGTATACATGTATATATACACATATGTATGTATACATATACTGTGTGAATCCATTCAGTCCTGGACTCTTTTTGTTGGTAGGCTTTTTAGGTTTGTATATACACACACACACCCACACACACACATACATATGTATATATGTATACAAAAATATATATACATATATTTTTGCATCTGTAGTCACAAGCAAAATTAAGCTAGTTTATGTGAACTTACGTACATATATACATGCATGTATGTACACATGTATGTATACATATATGCATCATACATGTATATACACATGTATGTATACATATATGCATCATACATGTATACATACATGTGTGTATGCATAAGTGTATATGTACATGCATGCATGTATATATGCATACATGTATAAATATGCATGCACATACATGTACATAAATATACATGCATGCATGCATGTATGTATATGTGCATATATAAATATATAATTTATGTTTTATATACATTGTATGATATATACATCTATGCAAATATATGTATATATGTATGTGTATATATGCATGTACACATGTGTATATATGTATGTGTATATATGCATGTACACATATGTGTATATATGTATGTGTATATATGCATGTACACATATGTGTATAAAAAATAAGTATAGTTTAATTTTGATTGTGACTATAGATGCAAAAATCCTGCAGTTGCAAAGTAAGCAGAAACTAGCAGTCCTTTTTTATAAGTGCCTATATTAGTATGTTCTCACACTGCTGATAAACACTTGAGACTGAGTAATTTATAAAGAAAAAGAGGTTTAATGGACTTATAGTTCCACGTGTCTGGGGAGGGCTCCCAGTCATGGCAGAAAGTGAAAGGCACATCTTACAATACAGCAGACAAGACAGAATAAGAGCCAAGCAAAAGGGGAAACCCCTTATAAAACCATCAGATCTCTCGAGACTGACTACCATGAGAACAGTATGTGGGAACTGCCCTCATGATTCACCTATCTCCTACCAGGTCCCTCTCACAACACTTGGAATTATGGGAGCTACAATTCAAGATGAGATTTGGTTGGGGACACAGCCAAACCATATAGTATCTCTAAAAATATTCACCCATTTTTCAGTTTTTACATCAATTTAAATATTAGCAAATTAATAGAATTCTTTCTGTTTTAATAGGTCACTGTAGTAAAACATGGTCTTCAAAAGATGTCAGAAAACATTTGATTAAATTTCATTTCTATTATTGGTTTAAAAGACACTTTATAATATTGCATATGTTCTTACTATTTTGAAATACATGTATATGTATTACAGGCATACCTTGGAGATATTGCATGTTGGGTTCAGACCACTGCAATAAAGTAAATATTGCAATAAAGCAAGTCACACAAATTGCTTGGTTTTCCACTGCATATAAAAGTTATGTTTACATTATATGGTAGTGTATTAAATGTGCAATAGCATTATGGCTAAGGAAAGAATGTACTACATATCTTAATTTTAAAAATTTACTGCTAAAAAATGCTAAGGATTATCTGAGCCTTCAGTGAGTTGTGATCTTTTTGCTGATGTAGAGTCTTGCCTCGATGTTGATGGCTGCTAACTGGTCAGGGTGGTGATTGCTGAACGTTGGGGCAGCTTTGGCAAGATCTTAAAATCAGACAATAATGAAGTTTGCTACACTTATTGATTCTTTGTTTCATGAAGGATTCCTCTGTAGCATGCAATGCTGTTTAATAGCATTTACCCACAGTATGATTTCTTTCAAAATTGGAGTCAGTGCTCTCAAGCTTTGCTATTGTTTTATTAATCAAGTTTATGTAATATTCTAAATCCTTTGTTGTTGTTTTAACCAAGGCTCACAACATCTTCACCAGGAGTCAATTTCCTCTCAAGAAACTGGTTTCTTCTCAAACATAAGAAGCAACACCTCATCTCTTTACGTTTTATTGGGATATTGTAGTAATTCCGCCACATCCTTCAGATTTCGCTTCTGATTCTGGTTCTCTTGCTATTCCTGCCATATCTGCAATTACTTCCACCACTGAAGTCTTGAAACCCCACAAAGTTATCCATGAGAGTTACAATCAACTTATTTCAAATTCCTATTAGTGTTGACATTTTGACCTCCTCCCATGAATCATGAGTGTCTTTACTGGCGTCTAAAATGGTGAATCCTTTCCAGGAAATTGTCAGTTTACTTTGCCCAGAGTCATCAGAGGAATCCCTCTGTGGCAGCTATAGCCTTACAAAATTTATTTCTTAAGTAGTAAGACTTGACAGTTGCAATTATTTCTTGATGTACAGACTGCGGAACGGATGTTGTGTTAGCAGGCATGAAAACAACACTAATGTCCTTGTACATTTCCATCAGAGTTCTTGGGTGATCAGGTGCATTGTCAATGAGTAGTAATATTTGGAAAGGAATCTTTTTTTCTGAGCAGAAGATCTCAACAGTAGGCTTAAAATATCCAGTAAACCATGCTATAAACAGATGTGCTGTCATCCAGTCTTTGTTATTCCATTTATAGTGCACAGGGTAAATTTAGCATAATTCTTAAAGGTTCTAGCATTTTTGGAGTGGTAAATGAGCATTTCAACTTAAACTTAGCAGCTGCATTGGATCCTTTCAAAGAGAGTCAGCCTGTCCTTTGAAGATTTGAAGCCAGGCATTGACTCCTCTCTAGCTGTGAAAGTCCTAGATGGCATCTTCTTTCCATGTAAGGATGTTTAGTCTATTTTGAAAATCTGTTGTTGTAGTGTAGCCAGCTTCGTCAATGATCATAGCTAGATATTCTGGATAACTTGCTGCAGCTTTAATGTCAGCACTTGCGGCTTCACCGTGCACTTTTACGTTGTGAAGACAGCTTCTTTCCTTAAACCTCATGACCCAATCTCTACTAGCTTCCAGTTTTCTTCTGCAGCTTCCTTGCTTCTCAGCCTTCATAGAATTGTAGACAGTTAGAGCTTTGCTCTGGATTAGACTTTGGCTTAAGGGAATGTTATAGTTAGTTTGATCTCTCCAGACCACTCAAACGTTCTCCATATCAGCAATAAGCCTTTTTTGCTTTCTTATCTTTTGTTTGTTCACTGGAGTAGCACTTTTAATTTTCTTCAAGAATGTTTCCTTTGCATTCACAACTTGGCCATTTGGTACATGAGGCCTAACTTTTGGCCCATCCCGGTGATATGGTTTGGATTTGTGTCCCTGCCCAAATCTCATGTTGAATTGTAATCCCCAATGTTGGAGGAGGGGCTTGGTGGGGCATGATTAGATCATGGGAGTGGATTTTCCCCTTGCTGTTCTCGCGATAGGGAGTCATGAGGACTCACCATTATAGATACAATAGTAATAAAATGTTTGAAATATTGAGAGAATTACCAAAATGTGATCCAGAGCAGGAAGTGAGCACATGCTGTTGGAAAAATGGTACCAATAGATTTGTTTGACACAAGGTTGTCAAAAACCTTCAATTTGTAGATATCATAGTGCCTTCAAAGAGCAATAAAACAAAGCACAGTAAAACAAGATATGCCTATATATTTTTAGGGAGTATCATATAAAATGGTCACCCACAGCATATATTCCTGTTAGTGTCAGGTTCAAGTCAAGGGTTTTTCTTGTCGACACTATGTAACATTATTATGGAAGTGTTGGTGACAGTTATTAAACAAAAAAATGAAATAGTGGAATTATTGAGGGCCATAGAGGGCTAAATGCACAGCTCCTCAGCTTGGCCATAAAAACCTTTTTAGCCTTATCTTTCATTATACCACCACCACCATCAGCTGGGACTAGGTGTCATGGTATCAGTTTCTCTCAAAGCAGTGGTTTTCAGACATGGATGGTGTGTGTATTAATATTACTTTTAAAGAAGAAAAAATTGTGCAGTCTGATTTTTATACAGTTAAGTATGATTATAGTCTTTACATAATATAAGGAATTTACAAATTGAGTTGAAACAAGACCACAGAACAAAATGAAAACTGACATTAGTGTGATAGATGATACTTTGCTGGCACTAGATTGCTATGGGTCTCATTGTATATTTAATCTGTTTTTGTATTTTTACTTCAATAACATTCCACTGGTTTTTGTATTTTTAAAATTAACTCAGACCTTCAGGAGATGTGCCTTTACTCTTTGGTGCTTCATTTGATACAAACACAATTGTAAACCCATTTGAAACATTTAGAAATCAGTAAGTCAATACAAAGTTACTTTACCACATGAATTATCAGAACCTGTAGTGTGGTTGCAGTGACTCAGGCCTGTAATCCCAGCACTTTGGGTGGTTGAGGCAGGCAGATCAAGAGGTCTGGAGTTTAAGACCAACACGGTGAAACCCCGACTCTACTAAAAATACAAAAATTAGCTGGGCCTGGTGGCGCATGCTTGTAATACCAGCTACTCTGGAGACTAAGGCAGGAGAATTGCTTGAACTGGGACCCGGGAGGCAGAGATTGCGGTGGGCTGAGATCACGCCACTGCACTCCAGCCTGGGCTACAGAGGGAGACTCTGTCTTAAAACAAAAAAACAAACAAAAAAACTGTAGTGTGCTAATGTTAATGCACATTGTGTTTTGGCAGGATATGAATATAGAATATGCGTGATTTCTAGTGTTTGCTATAATTCATTAATGAATATTCTAAGGCAAATCCATCATATACTTTCAATTGCGATAAAATATGTATTTTTTCTAAATCTCATGTGTCCTTGCATTCATTTTTCCCACTTTCTGGTTTTTCCCCTTTGTAATGGTCTCTCTCTCTCCCTCTCTCTCTCTTTAAGGTACCTACTGTCAACAACGGGAAGTGGAGGCCATTACTGAAGGTGTAGAGGAAGATGAAGGATTTTGCTGTTGTGAACCTGGCCATATTCCTCACATGCTTTCATTTAATGCTGCATTTAGCCAGCGATGGCTAGCTTGGGAAGTGATAGTCACAAAGTATATTCTGGAGGGGTATAGCATCACTGATAATAGTGCTGCTTCTATGCTTCAAGTTTTTGATCTTCGGAAAGTACTCACAACTTACTATGTCAAGGTAAGAGTATGTGTCTACTTAGATCTTCAGATAATCAAGAGTTTCTTCTTGGGAATAACATATATATATGTAAGTATATATATGTATATACTTTTTTTTAACTTATGCTTTGCTTCTGAGTACTTATTTAAATTCTCTAGCATCCAGAAAAGTCCATAAAAATAGACCTACTAATGTCTTGCTTTCTCTTTGTTTACTGAAATTCATTCCATTCATTCATTAATAATAGCTAGACATTTGTAGCTTGTGTTTTAGGCATTGTGCTAAGGAATATGTACACACAAATATGCATACACACATGATTGTCTTACTTAATTCTGTAAATAAGTGTTTCCCTATTTTACAAATAAACAACTTAAGGATCAGAAGTTAACTTGGCCAAGGTCCTCTAACAAGTAGAGTTTGGGGCTTAAAACCCAGGCTTGTCTGACTCTTGCGCCCTTGCTCTTAACCACTGCTTTGCACAGCTTTCATTCAACAAACTGAATAAAAGTATTGCAAAATTCAAGAGGTCCCCAAGACCACCCTCACTTCTGACATCAACTGTAATTTTGGGGTCCCCAAGACCACTCATAGGTTCAGTAAGTTGCTAAGAGTTGTGCAGATGCCTGTTTCTCCCAGCAGTGAAGCATGGCAGTACTCACGGGGTGTTGTCCACCAAGGAAACTTGCTTGAGCTTGGTGTCCTGTCATGTAGGCGTGGTTGACCATCCACATGGCCAACATAAGTCTCCAGGATGTCCAGAGGTCGTGCTGATACTGTGTGGCTCTAGGTCCTCAGCTGAACAAAGACTGTTTAACAGGAAGGGCATGCCAAGGCTTAGAGGTTACCCCCTACAACCCAAGGGTAAAGGCCAAACCCCTCATTGGGCAAGGTTAATCCTTTACTGCACAAGAGATTCTATTTTTGCTAAAGAGTTTATAGAAATACAGTATGGTTGCGACTTAGGGGCTTACAGGTAAAACCAGTATTTTTAAGAAGGAAACATGTGCTAAGCTTTAATAACCAACATCTGAATTTTTCACACCTTTTTTTCTTTTCTTTTTCTTTTTTTGTTTTTGAGACAGGGTTTCATTCTGTTGTCCAGGCCGGAGTACAGTGGCATAATTGTAGCTCACTGCAGCCTTGACCTCCAGGGCTCGAGCAATACACTCACCTTAACCTCCTGGGTAACTGGGACTACAGGTGCATGCCACCACACCCAGCTAATTTTTTATTTTTTTGTAGGGATGAGGTTTCACTATGTTGCCCAGGCTCTCAAACTCTGGGCTCAAGCAGTTCTCCCACCTTGGCCTCCCAAAGTGCTGGGGTTATAGGCATGAGCCACCATCCCCAGCCTGAAATTTTCGTATCTTATGTTGTTACCTCTCCTCACCACCTTATTTGCTGATTGGGATGAACATTGAGCCTTCCATTTAATGTTTGGCTAAACCTAACCTCAGGAAGCTAGAGATTGATTTCACAATATTTTTTACTCGTGTGTGCGTGTGGCATTTTTTTCTCTAGTTATAAATATATATCTCTATAACTTGGCCTAGGACCACCAGATGGCCTTAATAACTCTCTATGATAAATTATTCAAAATAAGTGCACTACAGTAAAGTTTTTTTTACCTCTTTTGAAATATCCTAAGTTCAAAAGCTCTAAAATCAATAGATTAGGGCCAGGTGCGGTGGCTCATACCTGTAATCCCAGCACTTTGGGAGGCTGAGGTGGATGGACCACTTGAGGTCAGAGTTCAAGACCAGCCAGGCCAATGAGGTGAAAACCCATCTCTACTAAAAATATAAAAATTAGCTGGGTGTGGTGGTGGGTGCCTGTAATCCCAGCTACTTGGGAGGCTGAGGCATGAGAATTGCTTGAACTCAGGAGGTAGAGGTTGCAGTGAGCCGAGATTACGCCACGGCACTCCAGCATGGGCGACAGAGTAAGACTTTGTCTCTAAATAAATAAATAAGTAAAATAAAATAAAATAAAATAAATAAACAGAATTGTTTTGAAGTTGCTTTGTTGAATTTGTAGTTGTGATTTTAAAGTATTAGATGTTTTTTCATCCAGTAAGGCCTGAGGTATATTATAGTATTCTTAAAATATATATGTAGAATATTGAGGGAGAATTTATATCGTTATAAATAATTGTAATGGGGGAATTTATATCATTATAAATAATTGGAATTTATTTCATTGATGAATCTGAGTTAATTGAAATTGTAATTTAATCTGAATTCTTTTTTTTTTTTTTTTGTCCATGTTAGGGTATCATTTATTATGTTACGACCTCTTCTAAGCTAGAGGAGTGGCTAGCTAATGAGACAATGCAGGAAGGACTTCGTCTGTGTGCCGATCGCAATTATGTTGATGTGGACCCGACCTTTAATCCAAACATTGATGAAGACTATGACCACCGACTGGCAGGCATATCTAGGGAGAGTTTCTGTGTGATTTACCTCAATTGGATAGAGTACTGCTCTTCCCGAAGAGCAAAGGTAGAGTTTATTTCATTTACAACTCTTTGAATCCAAGTTTCTCCAAAGATGCAAAGAATGTCCCTGTTCTTATGAGGTCAGTTTTTCCAGACCTTCCTCTTTCTGATCTTCTGGTTAAGATAACCTAACTGGTTCATTATGGGTAGGCCAAACCAACTCTGCCGAAACAGGTTAAAGGAAGTGACCTCCCGCTTTCTTTCATTTGCAGTGTCCCAGTCTCATTGTCCAGGTAGCACCTCCTCTACCCTGGGTATGCATAAGCATGCACATACATTCACATTCCACGCATTATCCTTCAAAATCTAGTCCTTAAGAAATTCTACCTCTCGCTGCCACACTTAAGGATAATTAGATGTGTTTGTCCCAAATACAAAGTCTAGACCAGTGCTGGCTAATAGGCTTTCTGCAGTGTTGGAAATGTGCTGTCACTGCCACATGTGGCTGTGAAACACATGAAATGTGGCTAGTACAGCTAAAAAGCTGAATTGTAAATTTTATTGAATTTTAACTGATTTAAATTTAGGAGCCTGTATAGCTAGTGACTACCATATTGGACAGTGTGGATCTAGACCATTGATTTCAAATGTGAGTAAAAAAGGCATAGGAACTTGTAAAAGTTCAGATTCCTGGGCCCCACCTATAAGATTCTGATCTAGGTCTAGGCTGGGAATCACTAGGGGTGATTTAAATTCTGGTGGTTCCCAATCCACACATTAGGATAACATGTTTTATCCTAAAAGTAAGATGAGTTAGGGACTTCAGCAACTATGGCTTCCTTCTAGGTCTCATGATTTTTGTGGTAGTATCACACCCCTGGTCAGACTCCATGTAACATAATCGCAATGCCAAGGCCTGTGATTACAAAGCTAATTCCTGCCACCACTACTGCTTTTTAAGCAAAAGACTTGTGTAGTTGAACCACCAACATCCTATGTACAGATTTACCCACTATCATGTAGCGTAGTGAGCTATCTTGACAACTGGTGCCTTCATCATGGTCTAGGAGGTACATACTGACCATCTTCAGATTTAGCACTTGGTTTAGTCCTTCCTTTGCCACCACTTAGAGTAAGACAGCCATCATATCAGCCTCTTTTTACTCCATCAGTAAGAACAGGAGCATCTTGTACTTCCTCTCTGAGTTGTGGCTTTGAGCTTTTGTACTAGATGTGCAGTTTATATGGAGCAGAGTAGTATATCTTAAAAGAAGGGATAGTGAGTTGGCTAAAAGAACCTCACAGAAGGCTCAGAAGACCAGTAGACAGTGGCTGGAAATAGAGGACCTCAAAGCTAAACTTCTTTCTTCCAAACATGTAACAAGTAGTTTTATTTTTTCATAAATAAAATATACTTAAAATGTTTTGCATACTGTTCTCAAATCCTTGGACTGACTTTTGTTGGGAGAAGTAATGGGAACAGTCATATTATCCTATAGCTCTTCTTTGGCTCAGATGATATTGGTTATTTTGTTGTGATTTAATCATGATGTTTTTTGCTAGGGGTTCACAGTGTACCCACTCAGGAACAGGGTTCCATCCTACCTTAAGGACCTTTAGAGATTATTGCTGAGGTCATGAACATGGCTCAAGGAAGTCCTGATTGGTAATAAATCATATATTCAAAAGGTTTACCTCTAAACTTGGGTATCCCCAGTCTCTTCAGGTAGCTTATTTCACTAATCCTGGTCTGTTTTATTTTCTACTCTTACAGTCTCTTTAGAAGAAGATTATCAGTTGTATTTTTCCAGCTATATGGTCTCCCGTTTGCCCTAGTTTTTCTTTTAAGTTGAACAAGATTATCTTCATCTCCTTAAGATCTTGGATGCTATTCTCTGAATCAGCATTCCCGGAATAACCTCTTCCTGGGGACGTTAATCAGGCCAGACTTGCTGACTCAAGCTGTAGTGCCCTCGTCTGAATGTTTAAAAACTGCCTCAGACCCTTCTTCCGTAGTTCCCTTTCAAGATAGTATAAGATTGATCCTGAACTAACTGCATTAAAATTACCTTCAATGCCAAAATGAAAGGATTCATCTCATTTTCTTTCTACTACTTTTCAAACGATAAGTATTTCTTTCACTTTATTGTTAGTATTAGCAAGAATTTTTGGTGAGAATATCTAATGCAATTTCGGGAGTAGGGCACATGCCTTCTCCAACAGTAACAAAATAGTGCTACCAGGCTTGAACTAGTTTTTTTCTTTCAGCAAATTAAAGATGTTGCTATACTGTCTTCTGGCTTGCATTGTTTCTGATGAGAAGTCCGCTGTCATTCTTTTCTTTGTTCCTCTGAAAAAATGGTAGGTACAATATAATATCTTTTTTCACTGGCTGCTTTTAAGATTTTCTCTTTATTACTGGTTTTAAGCAATTTAAATACAATGTGCCTTAGTGTAGTTTTCTCATGTTTCTTTTTTTATTATTATTATACTTTTAAGTTCTGGGATACATGTGCAGAACATGCAGGTTTGTTACATGGGTATACACAAGCCATGTGGCTTGCTGCATCCATCAACCTGTCATCTACATTAGGTATTTTTCCTAAGCTATCCCTCCCTTAGCCCCTCCATACCCCAACAGGCCCTGGTGTGTGATGTTCCCCTCCCTGTGTCTACGTGTTCTCATTGTTCAACTCCCACTTATGAGTGAAAACATGCAGTTTGGTTTTCTGTCCCTGTGTTAGTTTGCTGAGAATGATGGTTTCCAGCTTCATCCATGTCCCTACAAAGGACATGAATTCATCCTTTATTATGGCGGCATAGTATTCCATGTTGTATATGTACCACATTTTCTTTATCCAGTCTATCATTGATGGGCATTTGGGTTGGTTCCAAGTCTTTGCTATTGTGAACAGTGCTGCAATAAACATGCATGTGCACGTATCTTTATAGTAGAATGATTTATAATCCTTTGGGTATATACCCAAAATGGGATTGCTGGGTCAAATGGTATTTCTGGTTCTAGATCCTTGAGGAATCGCCACACTATCTTCCACAATGGTTGAACTAATTTACACTCCCACCAACAGTGTTAAAGTGTTCCTATTTCTTCACATCCTCTCCAGCATCTGTTGTTTCCTGACTTCTTAGTAATCACCATTCTAACTGGCATGAGATGGTATCTCATTGTGGTTTTGATTTGCAGTTCTCTAATGACCATTGATGATGAGCTTTTTTTCATATGTCTGTTGGCCACATAAATGTCTTCTTTTGAGAAGTATCTGTTCATATCCTTCACCCACTTTTGGATGGGGTTGGTTTTTTTCTTGTAAATTTAAGTTCCTTGTAGATTTGGATATTAGCCCTTTGTCAGATAGATAGATTGCAAAAATTTTCTCCCATTCTGTAGGTTGCCTGTTCACTGTGAAGATAGTTTCTTTTGCTGTACAGAAGCTGTTTAGCTTAATTAGATCCCATTTGTCAGTTTTGGCTTTTGTTGCCATTGCTTTTGGTGTTTTAGTCGTGAGGTCTTTGCCCATGCCTATGTCCTGAATGGTATTGCCTAGTTGTTGTTCTAGGATTTTTATGGTTTTAGGTCTTATGTTTAAGTCTTTAATCCATCTTGAGTTAATTTTTGTATAAGGTGTAAGGAAGGGGTCCAGTTTCAGCTTTCTACATATGGCTAGCCAGTTTTCCCAATACCATTTATTAAATAGGGAATCATTTCCCCATTGCTTGTTTTTGTCAGGTTTGTCAAAGATCAGATGGTTGTAAATGAGTGGCATTATTTCTGAGGCCTCTGTTCTGTTCCATTGGTCTATATATTTGTTTTGGTACCAGTACCATGTTGTTTTGGTTACTGTAGCCTTGTAGTAGAGTTTGAAGTCAGATAGCGTGATGCCCCCAGCTTTGTTCTTTTTGCTTAGGACTATCTTGGCTATGTGGTTTCTTTTTTGGTTCCATATGAAATTTAAAGTAGTTTTTTCCAATTCTGTGAAGAAAGTCAGTGGTAGCTTGATGGGGTTAGCATTGAATCTATAAATTACTTTGGGCAGTATGGCCATTTTCACAATATTGATTCTTCCTATCCATGAGCATAGAATATTTTTCCATTTGTTTGTGTCCTCTCTTACTTCCTTGAGCAGTGGTTTGTAGTTCTCCTTGAAGAGGTCCTTCACATCCCTTGTAAGCTGTATTCCTAGGTTTTTTATTCTCTTTGTAGCAATTGTGAATGGGAGTTCACTCATGATTTGGCTCTCTGTTTGTCTGTTATTGGTGTACAGGAATGTTTGTGATTTTTCACATTGATTTTGTATCTTGAGACTTTCCTGAAGTTGCTTATCAGCTTAAGGAGATTTTGGGCTGAGGCAGCGGGGTTTTCTAAATATACAATCATGTCATCTGCAAACAGAGAAAATTTGACTTCCTCTCTTCGTATTTAAATACCCTCTATTTCTTTTCTTGGCTGATTGCCCTGTCCAGAACTTCCAGTACTCTGTTGAATAGGAGTGGTGAGAAAGGGCATCCTTGTCTTGTGCCGGTTTTCAAAGGGAATGCTTCCAGCTTTTGCCCATTCAGTATGATATTGACCATGGGTTTGTCATAGATAGCTCTTCTTATTTTGAGATAGGTTCCATCAATACCTAGTTTATGGAGAGTTTTTAGCATGAAGGGGTGTTGAATTTTATCAAAGGCCTTTTCTGCATCTGTTGAGATAATCATGTGGTTTTTGTCATTGGTTCTGTTTATGTGATGGATTACGTTTATTGATTTGCATATGTTGAACCATCCTTGCATCCTAGGGATGAAGCTAACTTGATTATGGTGGATAAGCTTATTGATGTGCTGCTGGATTCTGTCAGCCAGTATCTTATTGAGGATTTTCTCATTGATGTTCATCAGATATATTGGCCTGAAATTTTCTTTTTTTATTGTATGTCTGCCAGGTTTTGGTATCAGGATGATGCTGTTCTCATAAAATGATTAGGGAGGAGTCCCTCTTTTCTGTTGTTTGGAATAGTTTCAGAAGGAATGGTACCAGCTTTTCTTTGTACCTCTGGTAGAATTCAGCTCTTAGTCCATCTGGTCCTGGCCTTTTCTTGGTTGATAGGCTATTAATTACTGCCTCAATTTCAGTACTTGTTATTGGTCTATTCAGAGATTCAACTTCTTCCTGGTTTATACTTGGGAGAGTGTGTGAGTCCAGAAATTTATCCATTTCTTCTAGACTTTCTAGTTTATTTGCGTAGAGGTGTTTATAGTATTCTCTGATGGTACTTTGTATTTCTGTGGGATCAGTGGTGATATCCCCTTCATCATTTTTATTGTGTCTGTTTGATTCTTCTCTCTTTTCTTTATTAATCTAACTAGCAGTCTATCTATTTGTTGATCTTTTCAAAAAAAAACAGCTCTGGATTCATTTTTTGAAGGGTTTTTTGTGTCTCTGATTCCTTCAGTTCTGCTCTGATCTTAGTTATTTGTTGTCTTCTGCTACCTTTTGAATTTGTTTGCTCTTGCTTCTCTAGTTCTTTTAATTGTGATGTTAGGGTGTTGGTTTTAGATCTTTCCCAGTTTTTTCTATGGGCATTTATGCTATAAATTTCTCTCTAAACACTGTTTTACCTGTGTCCCAGAGAGTCTGGTACACTGTGTCTTTGTTCTCGTTGGTTTCAAAGCACTTATTTATTTCTACCTTAATTTCATGATTTACCCAGTAGTCATTCAGGGGCAGGTTTTTCAGTTTCCATGTAGTTGTGTGGTTTTGAGTGATTTTCTTAATCCTGAGTTCTAATTTGATTGCACTATGGTCTGAGAGACCGTTTGTTATGATTTCTGTTCTTTTACATTTGCTGAGGAGTGCTTTATTTCCAACTATGTGGTCAGTTTTGGAAGAAGTGCGATGTGGTGCTGAGAAGAATGTATATGCTGTTGATTTGGGGTGGAGAGTTCTGTAGATGTCTATTAGGTCTGCTTGGTCCAGAACTGAGTTCAAGTCCTGAGTATCCTTGTTAATTTTCTATCTTGTTGATCTAATATTGACAGTGGGGTTTTAAAGTCTCCCACTGTTATTGTGTGGGAGTCTAAGTCTCTTTGTAGGTCTCTAAGCACTTGTTTTATGAATTGCGTGCTCCTGTACTGGGTGCATATATATATAGGATAGTTAGCTCTCCTTGTTGCATTGATACCTTTACCATTATGAAATGCTTTTCTTTGTCTTTTTTGATCTTTGTGGGTTTAAAGCCTGTTTTATCAGAGACTAGGATTTGCAACCCCTGCTTTTTTTTTTTTTTTTTTTTTTGCTTCCCATTTGCTTGGTAAATATTCCTCCATCCCTTTATTTTG
>NW_012102543.1:2853223-2895773 GCF_000951045.1 Mandrillus leucophaeus | reverse complement strand
ATCCCTTTATTTTGAGCCTGTGTGTGTCTTTGCACATGAGATGAGTCTCCTGAATACAGCACACCGATGAGTCTTGACTCTTTATCCAGTTGGCCAGTGTGTGTCTTTTAATTGGGGCATGTAGCCCATTTACATTTAAGGTTAATATTGTTATGTGTGAATTTGATCCTATCATTATGATGCTAGCTGGTTATTTTGTCCGTTAATTGATGCAGTTTCTTCATGGTGTCGATGGTCTGTACAATTTGGTATGTTTTTGCAGTGGCTGGTACTGGTTTTTCCTTTCCATATGTAGTGCTTCCTTCAGTAGCTCTTGTAAGGCAGGCCTGGTGGTGACAAAAATCTCTCAGCATTTGCTTGTCTGTAAAGGATTTTATTACTCCTTAGCTTATGAAGCTTAGTTTGGCTGGATATGCAATTCTGGGTTGAAAATTCTTTTCTTTAAGAATGTTGAATATTGGCCCCCACTTTCTTCTGGCTTGTGGGATTTCTGCAGAGAGATCCGCTGTTAGTCTGGTGGACTTCCCTTTGTGGGTAATCTGACCTTTCTCTCTGGTTGCCCTTAACATTTTTTCCTTCATTTCAACCTTGGTGAATCTGACGATTATGTGTCTTGGGGTTGCTCTTCTCGAGGAGTATCTTTTCGGTGTTCTCTGTATTTCCTGAATTTGAATGTTGGCCTGTCTTGCTAGACTAGGAAAGTTCTTCTAGATAATAAACCTGAAGAATGTTTCCAAGTTGGTTCCATTCTCCTTATCACTTTCAGATACAACTATGAAATGTAGGTGTGGTCTTTTCACATAGTCTCATATTTCTTGGAGACTTTGTTCATTCCTTTTCATTGTTTTTTCTCTCATCTTGTCTTCATGCTTTATTTCATTAAGTTGATCTTCAATCTCTGATATCCTTTCTTCGGCTTGATCGATTCAGCTATTGATACCTTTGTATGCTTCACGAAGTTCTTGTGCTGTTTTTCAGCTCCATCAGGTCATTTATGTTCATCTCTAAACTGGTTATTCAAGTTAGCAATTCCTCTAACCTTTTTTCAAGGTTCTTAGCTTCCTTGCATTGTGTTAGAACATGCTCCTTTAGCTTGGAGGAGTTTGTTATTACCCACGTTCTGAAGCCTACTTCTGTCAGTTTGTCAAACTCATTCTCCATCCAGTTTTGTTCCCTTGCTGGTGAGGAGTTGTGTTCCTTTGGAGGAGAAAAGGCCTTCTGGGTTTTGGAATTTTCAGCCTTTTTGCACTGGTTTTTCCTCATCTTCGTGGATTTATCTACCTTTGGTCTTTGATGCTGGTGACCTTCGGATGGGGTTTCTGTGTGGACATCCTTTCAGTTGATGTTGATGTTATTCCTTTCTGTCTGTTAGTTTTCCATCTAACAGGCCGTTCTGCTGCAGGTCTGCTGGAGTTTGCTGGAGGTCCACTTGAGACCTTGTTTGCCTGGGTATCACCAGTGGAGGCTGCAGAACAGCAAAGATTGCTACCTGTTCCTTCCTCTGGAAGCTTCGTCCCAGAGGGGCACCTGCCAGGTGCCAGCCAGAGCTCTCCCGTATGAGGTGTCTGTTGACCCCAGCCAGGAGGTATCTCCCAATCAGGACGCACAGGGATCAGGGACCCACTTGAGGAGACAGTCTGCCACTTAGCAGAGCTCGAATGCTGTGCTGGGAGATCCGCTGCTCTCTTCAGGGCCGGCAGGCAGAATGTTTAAGTCTGCTGAAGCTGCGCCCACAGCCACCCCTTCCCCCAGGTGCAGGTGCTCTGTCCCAGGGAGATGGGAGTTTTATCTATAAACCCTTGACTGGGTCTGCTGCCTTTCAGAGATGCCCTGTCCAGAGAGAAGGAGTCTAGAAGGGCAGTCTGGCTACAGTGGGCTTTGCTAAGCTGTGGTTGGCTCTGCCCAGTTCAAACTTCCTGGCGGCTTTGCTTACACTGTGAGGGGAAAACTGCCTATTGAAGCCTCAGTAATGGCAGATGCCCCTCCTTCCACCAAACTTGAGCATCCCAGGTCAACTTCAGACTGCAGTGCTGGCAGTGAGAATTTCAAGCCAGTAGATCTCAGCTTGCTGGGCTCTGTAGGGGTGGGATCCACTGAGCTAGACCACTTAGCTCCCTGACTTCAGCCTCCTTTCCAGGGGAGTGAATAGTTCTGTCTCGCTGGCGTTCCAGGTGCCACTGGGGTATGAAAAAAAACTCCTGCAGCTAGCTTGGTGTCTGCCCAAATGGCCGCCCAGTTTTGTGCTTGAAACCCAGGGCCCTGGTGGCATAGGCACGTAAAGGAATCTCTTGGTCTTTGGCTTGTGAAGACCACGGGGAAAGCATAGTATCTGGGCTGGAATGCACCATTCCTCACAGCACGGTCCGTCATGGCTTCCCTTGGCTAGGGGAACGAGTTCCCAACCTCTTGTGCTTCCCAGGTGAGGCAGCTCCCCACCCTGCTTCTGCTTGTCCTCAGTGGGCTGTACCCACTGTCTAACCAGTCCCAATGAGATGAGCCAGGTACCTCAGTTGGAAATGCAAAAATCACTTCCTTTCTGCCTTGATCTTCCTGGGAGCTGCAGACTGGAGCTGTTCCTGTTTGGCCATCTTGCCAGCCACCTCTTTGGCCATCTTGCCAGCCACCTGTTTGTGGTTATTGAAGTTCATTGAGATTCTTGAATCTGTAGGTACATAATTTTTTTCGGATTTGGAGACTTTTCATGATTTTTAAAAAAATCTATTAAATGCTTTATTAATAAAAACACACACAAACTATAAAGGACTAAGAAATATAAATATCTGTGTCATAAGCAAACATTCAGGATCAACAGAATGATCAAAGGAGACGGCAACAAATTGGATTCCTACGGTGGAGAGGGCATCTTCACTTGTGAGGGGGGACCCCAGCTGTAACAGCTTTTCCAGTTCTCTCTCCCATCCAGAACCACGAGAGGCACACCATTCAAGCATTCCGGTGCTTCTCAGGCAGGTCAAAATTCTCAAAATCTATAGGATTAAAAGGGGAGCATTTTTCTACTTCTGGATAGGTGTCATCAAGGCAGGAATAGAGGTGGTTTTAGCTTTAACAGTCTTCTCAGTCACAAGGTCCAGACCCCAGCTTCAGCCCATCCTTAGGAGCCACACGGGTGCCTGGTTCTCTATTTTCCTTATCAACAAGGATCAGAGTAGTTATTCTGGATTACTCCAATACTCTCCCTCCACTATTATTAAAAATAGTTTTTTCTGTTTTCTTCTCCCCCTTTTGCAGGAACTCCAATTATGTTTATATTAGGCTGCTTGATTGTCGTACAGCTCCCTGATGCCCCATTTATTTTCAGCCTTTTTTCTCTCTGTATTTCATTTTGCATAGTTTCTATTGCTAACTTTTTGAAATCATTTATCTTTTCTTCTGAATTAATATACCAATAATCCCATTCAGTATATTTTTTATCTTAGACATTGCTTCATTTTGTATCTCTAGAATTTTGATTTGGGTCCTTTCTACAAATCTTCTATGTCTCATTCAACATGCTCAGTCATTCCTCTGCCTTCTTAAGTTTATGGAATATAATTAAAATAGTTGTTTTAATATCCTTGTGGGTTAAGCCTAACATCTGTGTCAGTTGTGGGTCAGTTTTGATTGAGTGGTTAATTGATTGTTATTCTTATTATGGATCCTATTTGCCTGCTACTTACATGCCTTTCAATTTTTTATTAGATGTCATTCTTTTGAATTTTACCCTCAAGGGTGCTGGATATTTCTGTATTCCTGTAAATAATTCTTGAACTTCGTTTTGTGACACAGTTAAATTCTTTGGGGACAGTTTGATCCTTTCAGGGCTTGCTTTGGAGGGATCAGAGCAGCTGTTAGTCTGGGGCTAATTCTTCCCCATGACCAAGACAATGCCATCCTGAGTGTTCTAGCCAGTCCCAAGGTTTTCTGCTATTCCTTTCTATTCCGTTGGGATGATTCTTTTCTCATCCTAGGGTCCTCTGTGTGTGTGCTGATCAGCACTCTGCTGCAGATCTCTGAGTTCCCTCACCTCCCTCTCTCAGTAGCTCTCTCTCTAGCACTCTGCCCTGTGAGCTCCAGCTGACTCAGAGGCCTCCGGCTCAATTTGTGCTCCCCTTTCTTGTGGTCTGGAAACTCTCTAGGTAATAAGCTCAGTCAGTTGTAGGGCTACCTCATTTGTTTCCTGTCTCTCAGGAACCAGTGTCCAGTGTCTGAAAACTGTTGTGTCATGTATTCTGCCCAGTTCTTTGGCTGTTTCAGGTAGGAGGGTAGATATGGTCTCTATTGAATCATCTTGGCTGAGGTAAATCTGAACTGAATTAAAAAAAAAATTTTCTCATCACAGAAACAATACATTTTTAATCTGGAAAGTTGACAGGGAAAGGGAGGTAGAGAAGGAGAAAAAAAGAGTGAAGATCACCTGTCATTTTATCACCCATTGTAACTACCTTTAGTATTTTTTTTTTATACGACTTCAAGTCTACACCCACTCTCTTATATTTTTCTTTTGTATTTCTTTAAACTAGTGCTCTCATACTCTTTATTTGCTGTTTTGTAACCTGGACCCAAAATTTTTTTCAAAATGCCTACTTGATGAAACTAGAGTATGTGCTGTAAGAGGTAATATGTCTTTAGAAACAATCTAATTGGCAAGCAACTAGGACATCTCTAACACAGTCGCCATTAACTAAATTATCAAGTTCATGATAATTAACCTATCAATAGTAAGTTAATATCTTAGACTGTTCCCCTATTGTGTTTATAAGTTAATGGTTTATAAAGCCAAAAATAAATACCATTGGCAAAATTAGAATAATTAAGCTAATTATTAGCCTGTATCATTGATTCTTCACCTTTAGCATGGATTAGAATCACCTGGAGAGTGACTGCTAGACTCCATCTCTAGAATTTGATATCAGAGATCTGGAGTGGCCAGAGATTTGCATTTCTAACAAGTTTCCAGGTGATGTTGATACTGTTGGTCTTGGGACTATACTTTGAGAAGCACTGCCCTGGATTGTTTTTTGGTAACTGAGATGCTACCAAGATTTTCTTTAGTATTATGTAAGGTAATCAGTGATTATTATTTCGACTTTCTTAGAGGGAGAAACAGGACAGTTACCAGCTTCTTTCAACTGTAAAGTATGTAATTGTTAAAAAATAAAAAGGTTGAGGAGAAACAATATTTGTGAATATCAACTTGATTTTCTTTACTATGTTTATAGTCACTAATAGGCTAATTCATCTGCCACTAATTGCCTGCTTGTCAAGTTATGGTAAAAAATAAGTAGTTAAGAAAAGAAAAGAAATAAGTAACTAATAAATAGAAATATTGTATTTTCAGGAGAGGGTAATATCAATAATCCCAGTAAGTACTTTGAAATCTTTAGCTAAAATCCTAACGTTTTATAATAGAGTCAGTTTTTTTGTTTTAATTATGTTCCATTATTATGAAATTTTATATTTTATTTAAGGATTCCAAAGAAACTCCCCATACACATTCATGCTTCATTTCATACAGTTTTATTAAGTTTATTTTGAGGAGATAGAAATTATGTACTTTTAAAATTCTTTGTCATTTCTCTATATTAATTAGATTTATGATTTGTTAAATACTTATATGCCTTTCTGATAACAAATGTTTTTTTGTTTTTTAAAGCCACTGGATGTGGACAAAGATTCATCCCTGGTGACTCTCTGTTATGGACTCTGTGTACTGGGACGGAGAGCTTTGGGGACTGCATCCCATCATATGTCCAGGTAAAGAAGGCATTTCTGTTCTGAGGAAGAGAGTATGGGAAGCTGTATTACCTAAATCTGAAATCATTTTTCGTGGAAGCCTGTATTCTATGCTAATTTATTGTAAAGTCTTTTTAGATTTTATATTTCTATACATCATCATCTTGAACATAGTTGAGCTGTCCTAACTGGTTAACAGAACTGGTTTTTAAAATTCACACATGTGTGGGTAGCCACTGATAATGAGAATATAATGAATTAAAGAAATTTTAAAATATAACCACCCATGAGTTTTGATTGGCCTCCTCCTGTTTACATCTATTTTTCTAACAAATTCATTCATTTCTATTTTTCCGTATTTCCTTGCAGTCTTTGTCCAGGGTATTTATACTTCTAATATAGTAGTAGATTTGGAGACTCTAAATCTAAACTGAATTTCCTAACATATACATCCAAATGAATCAGAATTTCACATATTTTGAATTTTTTCTGTGATAACTACATGTTTTCCATTAAGCTTTTCTTAATTTATTTTAACTTTAACCAAATCTATAGGCTCTTTGCCTGTTGTTTATTTTCGTGGGTTCACTATTACAGTGGTTCATAAATAAGGGTCCCAGGTCGGACAGGCCCTATCTCTTGTGATTCTGGTTCAGGGTTCTGACATTAGTTCCTGGAATCTGTATTTTCAAAACACTCCCAGGTGATTCTGATGCACACGCAGATGTAAGAATCAATGTCATGGAAGACCTTTGTCAAAACATGTGAACTTTTATCTCCAATCTTAACAGTAATTTAGAGTCATTCCTCTATGGATTGCATGCCCTATTTAAAGGAGATTTCCGTATTTCTTCAATTCGAGATGAATGGATCTTTGCTGACATGGAATTGCTAAGAAAAGTAGTAGTCCCTGGGATCCGTATGTCCATTAAACTCCATCAGGTAAGATGAGATTTTTCTAATTCATTACTGGTGTTTACTGATCCTTCTTCACATGATTTCAGTATTAGTCCATTCTCACGCCGCTGTAAGGAATACCCGAAACTGGGTAATTTATAAAGGAAAGAGGTTTAATTGACTCACAGTTCCACAGGGGTGGGGAGGTCTCATGAAACTTACAGTCATGGCGGAAGGGGAGGCAAACACATCCTTCTTCATATGGTGGCAACAAGGAGAAGTGCCAAGCAAAAGGAGGAAAAAACCCCTTATAAAACCATCAGATCTCATGAGAACTCACTCATTATCACGAGAGCAGCAGCATGGGGTAACTGCTCCCATGATTCAGTTACCTCCCACTGGTTCCCTTCCAGGACATGTGGGGATTATGGGAACTACAATTCAAGATGAGATTTGGGTGAGGACACAACCAAAGCATATCAGCTTCCAAATTATGTGTCTTAGGAACCTTTTGAGAAATATTCTGATCTGAATAAAAGAAAAATGTGATTTCATGACAGGATATATTAAATCTTTAAAACCTGAACCTATGTTTCTAATAGTAAATTTGAATATTAACATTAGAGAGTGACAGATATAGGCATGAAATAAGTAAAGGTCCTTGGTCTCCATAATACTTATTTTGACTTCATATCATTGTAATTCCTGCCTATTCCCTGTATGAATATTAGCCAACTCTAAATGTAGTGTAGTAAACTTCAGGAGTGTTACAAGTACTGCTGTTACTGAAGGATGAATTTCATTCCATGTGTTTTATAGAATAATAGGTGGTTAGGACAGACTTAGGCTTAGCTAAATATCTTAATAGGGTAATGACATTAAAGTGAGGCCCTACAATGCATTTCTAAAGCCCTAGATGATTGCAAGAATATATTGTGAAATTAAGTACTGGCACTTGTTCCTCCATTCCACTGGATGGTAGTTATCAGATCTGATGATAGAGACTTCGTGATAAGACTCATTAAAGTGTATCTGCAGTGCTCAAATATAATTGAATATTTTGCCCCCAAATAAAATGTAACTTACTTTTCAAGTCATTATAGTATAATATAAAGTGTGGGAATTAAATTAAAAACTTCACATTCTTTAGGAACATTACTAATAAGGAACACATTATTTGAAAATCTCTTTGAAAAAATGGAATACTGTTTGAGGATGATGCCCCAGGACTGACAACATTTATAAACAGGGAAGTGAGAATGTAGAATTGGAACCCAGGAACCATGGAGGGATGAGGGGAGGAGAGGAGGTGGAGAATGTAATGCAACCTGAAGAAGTTCCTTAATTCTGATATACCTTCTGGGAGGGTGGAGATTGACCTATAAAGTCACAAACAACAGCCATTTATTGATCATCACTTTGAGCAAGACATTAGGTTGTCTATGAGGATCTCTCAGGCAGGAAAATCTAGATGTGTAAATCAGTACTGGTCATTGCTAAAGTTCATGTGCTCATGAAAATCCATAAAAGTGAACAATAGGCTCATATACTAAAAGAAAGGATATATGCATCTACCTTACAACCCAACAATTCTACTTCTAGATGTTTACACAAGAGAATTAAAGTACAATTGATTCTTGAACAACACTGGTTTGAACTGCATAGCTACATTTATACACAGATTTTTTTTCAGTAAATGTACTGGAAACTTTTTTGGAAATTTACAACACTTTGAAAAAGATGAACTACAAAGCCTAGAATTATCAATAAAATAAGACAAACTTAGGTATGTCATGAATGCATAAAATACACATAGATACTAGTTTATTTTATTATTTGCTACCATAAAACACACAGAAATCTATTATAAAAAGTTAAAATTTATCAAAACTTACAAAAATACTTATAGACTATACGTGGCACCATCTGCAGTTGAAAGAAATGTAAACAAACAAAGATGCAGTATGAAATCGTAACTACATAAAGTTAACTGTGGTACATATTAATATTATACCACTACAGTAATGTCATAGTCACCTTCTGTTGCTTTTTCTGTGAGCTCAAATGTTGGGAATGTGCTTAAAATGCCGTGTGGCACTGATCATCTCTGTGTGAGCAGTTCGACTTTCCAGTAAATTGTGTATTTCAATAAAAAGAGCTCACTTGCAGTTCTCCTGTATTTCTCGTTGTGTTTAGTGCAGTACCATAACCTTAAATAACACCATGGGATCCATACAGAGTGCCACTAGTGATGCTGAAAGGGCCCCCATGAAACAGAAAAGTCATGACATTAAAAGGAAAGGTTGAGTTGCTTGATATGTGCCATAGATTGAGGTCTGCAACTGTGGTTGCCCACCATTCCAAGATAAGTGAATCCATCTTAAGGACCAGTGTGGAAAAAAAAAAATTTGTGAAGCTTCCACTGTTACTACACCAGCAGGTGGAAAACCTTGCACATTTTACAAAATACATTTTCGTCTCATGTTGAAAATAGAGCTTTTATGTTGGATGCAGGATTTCGATAAGAAAGGCATACCTAGAAAACACTAATATGGTTCAAGAAAAAGTGAAGTCATTATATGGCAACTTAAGGCATAGGGAAGGTGAAGGATTTAAAGCTGGAAAATTTAATGCCAGCAAAGGATGGCTTGATAATTTTAGAAAGAGCTTTGGCTTTAAAAATGTCAAGATAACAGGAGAAGCAGCTTCTGCCAACCAAGAGGCAGCAGACGAGTTCCAGATGCCATTAAGAAAATCATTGAGGGGAAACGATATCTGCCTGAACAGATCTTTAATGCAGGTGAAAGTACCCTATTCTGCAGTGGGGGTTGGGGATGGGGAAGCCACAAAGGACACTTTTTAGTAAGGAAGAGCACCAAGCACCAAAATTTAAGGCAGGAATGGGTAAGCTAAGTTTACTGTTCTGTGCAAATGCAGAGAGGGGTTTATGATCAGGACTGTCTTTACCTATAAAGCCGCAGACCCCTAAGCCTTGAAGGGAAAAGATAAGCACCAACTGCTATTTTGATTGTACAACAAGAAGGCCTAGACAAAGAGAACTCTTCCTGGTTTGGTTCCACCAATGCTTTGTCCCTGAAGTCAGGAAGTACCTTGCCAGTAAAGGACCTTCTTTTAAAGTTCTTTTGATATTGGACAGTGCCTGTGGCCACCCAGAACCCCAGGAGTTCAACACCGAAGGTGCGGAGGTGGGCTGCTTGCCTCCAAACGACTTCTCTAATTCAGCCTCCAGATCAGGTTATAATAAAGACCTTTAAGGCTCATTACACATGGTACTCAATGGAAAGGATTGTCAGTGCTATGGAAGAGAACCCTGATAGAACATCATGAAAGTCTAGAAAGATTACACCATTGAAGATGCCATTGCTGTTATCGAAAAAGCCATGGAAGCTATCAAACACAAAATAATACATTTCTGCTGGAGAAAACTGTGCCCAGATGTTGTACATGACTTCACAGGATTTATGACAGAGCCAATCAAGGAAATCATGAAAGAGATTGTTGATATGGCAAAAAAAAAAGGTAGAGGATGAAGGATTACAAGGTGTGGCTCTTGGAGGGATTCAAGAGGTATTAAGCACCACACTAGAAGTATTAACAGAAGATGACTTTATGGAGATGAATGCTTCCAAGCCAGCACCAGATGATGAGGACGACAAGGAAGCAGTGCCAGAAAACAAGTTGACTTTACATAGTCTGGCAGAGTGATTCGGATTATTCAAGACTGATTTTTGACTTATTTTACAGCATGGACCCTTCTGTGATGTGGACACTAAAACTAAAGCAAAAGGTAGAATAAGAATTGGTACTATATAGAAACATTTTTAAAGAAATGAAAAAGGAAAAATGTCAGAAACGTATAATGGTTTTTGGTAAAGTTACACCAAGGGTACCTGCTTCTCTTCCCTCTCCTTCCACCTCCTCCACCTTTGCCACCTCTGAGACTGCAAGACCAACCCCTCCTCTTCCTCCTTCTCAGCCTATTCCAAATGTGAGATGACAAAGATGAAGACCTTTATGATGATCCACTTCTACTTAATTAGCAGTAAATATATTTTCTCTTCCTTATGATTTTCTTAATAACATTTTCTTTTCTCTAGCTTACATTATTGTAAGAATACAGTATATAATATGTGTAAAATGCAAACTATGTGTTAATTGACTATGTTATTGGTAAGGCTTCCAGTCAACAGTGAGGTATTTGTAGTTAACATTTTTTGGAGAGTCAAAGGTTATACATGGATTTTAGAGTGCATAGGGATAGGCACCCCAACCCCTGCGTTGTTCCAGGGTCAACTGTATATGTCTACACAAAGACTTAAACACAAATGTTTATAGTGTTTTTATTCGTAATAACCTCCAACTGGAAAGTACTCAAATGTCCATCAGCAGACAGGCATACAAATTATGGTATATCCACACAAAAGAATATTACTCAGCAATAAAAAGAAACTAATAACAAACAGCAGATCAGTGGTTACTTGGAGTTTAGAGAGTGAATGCCAGAGGCAGGAAGGAACTTTTTGAGGTGATGGAAATGCTCTATATCTGGATTGCAGCAGTGGTTACCTGGGTATGCACATTTGTCAAGATGCATCTAACTGTACACTTAAAATGGGTGCATTTTGTTGTAAATTGTATTTCAATTTGACTTTTAAGAAGATTCTGTTTCCAGAGAGCTGAAAATACAAAATTTCTGTTAACCTTTGCCTTTCAGACATAGTCTTTGATGATGTACTTTTAGTACTTCATAGGTGTTTTTGGACTTTTTTCTTTATAGTTCTTTCCCCACCCTCTCCAACCTTATGTATTACATGTGCTTACTTTTTGGTAACTAAAACTGTTATGGTATGTCGGACGTGGTGCCTGACGCCTATAATCCCAGCACCGTTGGGAGGATCTCTAGAGTCCAGGAGTTTGAGACCAGCCTGGTCAACATAGCGGGACTGCGTCTCTGCAAAAAAGAAACAGAAATATTAGCCAGGCAAGGTATCGCATGCCTTTAGTCCCAGCTACTTGGGAGGCTGCGATGGGAGATCACTTGAGTCCAAGAGTTTGAGGTTACAGTGAGCTATGATTGCATCACTGCACTCCAGCCTGAGCGACAGAGCAACGCCTAGTCTCTAAAAAAAAAACCCCAAAAAGAAACTGTTATGATCTGTACAGTATTTACTATTGTATAGTGTCCTACATGTACACAGTACTTTCATATGCATTAAATCACCACAACCCAGAAAGTTATTTTAATCCCAGTTTTGCAGAAGAAGATTAACCAAAACTCAGATTAAGCAAATTCCTTTTTTCATCTGTTCTCTTTCTTGTCCTCTAATTGCTTTTGTAAAATATATTTTCTCCTTATTTATTTTCCTTTATTAGCACTCTTTGAGGATTACATAGTTGTTAGAACTAAAATAAACCAATCAAAATCCAAATGAGTTTACATATGCTATGTGCTAAAAATGTTACGGTCTGTGATATCCTCGAGGACAGGAATAATTTCTTACTAATCTTTATGTTCTCCTTGCTTGGGACATGGACTGTAGATGTTTAATGAATGAATTTCATTGCTCTAAAAAAGTGTATCCTGTGCATCTGCTTATAACATCTCAAGTATATTTCTAAAATTCTTCTGAAAACTTTTACCAGTAAAACTGATAATGTCTCTTGAATATTCTTAAAAAGTAAACATTGCTCAATAATAAACATCTTTCCATCACTCCATATTATTGTACAGTATCCCCAAGAAGCAATGACTGCCAGTAATTTGATGTATCTTTTCTGATTTCTTCTAAGCACATGCATTTTCATCTATGTGTGTGATATGCTCCTTTTTAAAAATGTAATTTTGCTATGCAAATTAATTGTAACATGCTATTTTTTTCATTTAATATGACATAGACATCTTTCCAAATCACCACATACAGAGGCACCTCACAGTTTTCAGTGTACGTAGAACTTTACATATTTATTCAAGTATTTTAAAGCCAGTGAAGAGATATTTAAACAAGATGAAACATTTTCCACTTTGGGCATGCCTGATAATTTCCAGCATTTTGTTCATTTTCTTAAGAATGTGATTATTGGCCAGGGATAGTAGCTTATGCCTGTAATCCCAGCACCTTGGGAGGCTGAGGCAGGAGGAGGATCGCTTGAGCTCAGATGTTTGAGATCACCCTGGGCAACATAGGAAGACCCTGTCTCTACAAAAAAATTTTTTAAAAATTAGCTGGGCTGGGTACAGTGGCTCATGCCTATAATCCCAACACTTTGGGAGGCCAAGGTGGGTGGATCACGAGGTCAGGAGATCGAGACCATCCCAGCCAACAAGGTGAAACCCCATCTCTACTAAAAATACAATAATTAGCTGGGTGTGGCGGTGTGTGCCTGTAATCTCAGCTACTTGGGAGACTGAGGCAGGAGAATCACTGGAACCTA
Source organism: Mandrillus leucophaeus (assembly GCF_000951045.1). NCBI lineage: Eukaryota > Metazoa > Chordata > Mammalia > Primates > Cercopithecidae > Mandrillus > Mandrillus leucophaeus. The sequence continues at coordinate 2,882,690 of NW_012102543.1, read as the reverse complement.
GGAGGCTGCAGTGAGTTGAGATTGTGCCACTGAACTCCAGCCTGGAGACAGAGCTAGACTCCGTCTCAAAAGAAAAGAAAAAATGAGCTGGGCATGGGGGCGTGTGCCTGTACTTAGGAGGTTAAGGTGAGAGGATTGCTTGAGCAAAGGAGGTCAAGGTTGCAGTGAGGTATGATCACGCCGCTGCACTCCAGCCTGGGTGACAAAGTGAGATCCTGTCTCCAAAAAAAAAAAGTAGAAAAAAATGTTATTGCTTATGTCTGGACTTTTATTTTTCATTCAAGTAATTGTAAAAATACTACTCTACAAAGATGGCATTCCTTACCTAGTAGAACTATTTGCTAACAGATAGTATATCAGATGACATCTGACTGTCTGCTTGTATAGGAAAATATGAACTCAGTATTTAAAATAAAAATTAGGAGAGTTGGTGTATGATATACAGAAGTTAAGAACTGCTTATCAGTATATTATGAATGCTATCTTAGATCAAGTGGTCTAAAAACAGGTTAGAGTCCAAGATTCTTGTGCAAGAGATTAATTGAGGGGTGCACTCAAGAAATGTTTGTAAAGAAGCGTTAGAAGTGGGATGGAAAAAGGGAAGCAGCTCAGCAAAATGTGTTTTAGCTGAATTCTAGCCTTAGCTGGATTCTAGAAGCAGCTCTGGAGTTAGCAGTATCTCCAAAAGTTATGCTGTGTACTTCCTTACTTCTCATCCCATACAGAGAAGGATGTACCCCTCCCCACCCCCAACACCGGCGTTTCCTACCCAGGTAGCTCCATTAGCTGAAGGCAATTCCTAGAAGAGAGGTACCTTCTAAGAATTACCCTAATTTGCTTAGGATAATGGCCTCCATTCACATCCATATTGCTGCAAAGGGAAGTGACTTAATTCTTTTTTATGGCTGCATAGTAGTCCTTATTTCCTTTATCAGATTTACCATTGATGAGGACCTAGGTTGATTCTGCATCTTTGCTATTGTGGATAGTGTTGCAATGAACATAAGAGTATATGTGTATTTTTGGTAGAACAATTTATTTTCTTTTGGATTTATACCCAGTAATGGGATTGCTGGGTCAAATGGTAGTTATGTTTCTTTGAGAAGTCTCCAACTGCGTTCCACAGTGACTGAACTAACTTGCATTTCAACAGTGTATAAGCATTCCCTTTTCTCCTCAGCTTTGCCAGCCTCTCTTGTTTTTTGACTTTTTAATAATAGTCTTTCTGACTGGTGTGAGATGGTGGTTTTGATTTGCATTTCTTTGATGATTCATGTTGTTGAGCATTTTTTTCACATTTGTTTGCTGCTTGTATGTCTTATTTTGAGAAGTATCTGTTCTTGTCTTTTGCCCACTTTTTAATGGGGTTGTTTTTTGCTTATTGAATTAAGTTCCTTATAGATTCTGGGTATTAGACCTTTGTTGGATGCATAGTTTGTGAATAGTTTCTCCCATCCTGTAGGTTGTCAGTTTACTCTGTTGACAGCTTCTTTTCCTGTGCAGAAGCTCTTCAGTTTAATTAAGTCTCACTTGTCAGTTTTTGGTTTCGTTGCAATTGCTTTTAGGACTTAGTCATAAATTATTTCCCAAAGCTGATGTCCAGCATGGTGTTTTCTAGATTGTCTTCTAGGATTCTTATATTTTAAGGTCTTACATTTAAATCTTTAATCCAGTCCATCTTGTGTTAATATTTGTATATGGTAAAAGGTAGGAGTCTGGTTTCATTGTTCTGCATGTGGCTAGCCAGCTACCCTAGCACCATTTATTGAATAGGGAGTCCTTTCTCCATTGCGTATTTTTTCAAAACTTTGTTGAAGCTCAGATGGCTGTGGGTGTACAGCTTTATTTCTGGGTTCTTCATTCTGTTCCATTGGTCTGTGTGTCTGTCTCTTACCAGTACTGTGCTATTTTCGTCACCGTAGCCTTAAAATTTGAAGTCAGGTAATGTGATACCTCTGGCTTTGTTCTTTTTACTTATAATTGTTTTGGCTGTTCAGGCTCCTTTTTTGGTTCTATATAATTTTAGAAGCTTTTTCTAATTCTGTGAAAAATTACATTGGTAGCTTGATAGGAGTGTCATTAAAGCTGTAGATTGCCTTGGGCAGTATGGCCATTTTAACAGTATTGATTCATCCAGTCCATAAGCATGGAATGTTTTTCCATTTGTGTCATGACTGATTTCCTTCAGCAGTGTTTTGTAGTTCTCTTTGTAGAGATCTTTCACCTCCTTGGTTAGATGTATTCGTGTGTGTGTGTGTGTGTGAGTGCGAGTGCATTGTAGATGGGATTGCATTATTGATTTGCTTCTCAGCTTGAATATTATTGATTAATAGAAATGCTACTGATTTTAGTACACTGATTTTGTATGCTGAAACTTGATTGAAGTCAACAGTTCCAGGTTCTCGGCTTGAATATTATTGATTAATAGAAATGCTGCTGATTTTAGTACACTGATTTTGTATGCTGAAACTTGATTGAAGTCATTTATCAGTTCCAGGAGCCTTTTGGCAGAGTCTTCTCGCTTCTCTAGGTATAGAATCATATCAGCAGCAAAGAGAGATACTTTGACTTATTTTCCGATTAGCTTGCCTTTTTTTTGCCCCCTGTCTGATTGCTATGGGTAGGACTTCTGGTACTGCGTTGAATAGGAGTGGTGAGAGTGGACATCCTTGTTTTGTTCTGGTTCTCAAGGGAGATGCTTCCACCTTTTGCCCATTCAGTATGATGGCTGTAGGTTTGTCATAGATGCTGCATCCTGGAGATTTTGGCATGTTGTATCTCTGTTTTCATTTATTTCAAAGAATTTTTTTTATTTCTGCTTTAACTTCATTTTTTTACGCAAAAGTCATTCATAAGAAAGTTGTTTAATTCCCATGTAATTGTGTGGTTTTGAGAGATCTTCTTGGTATTGATTTCTGTTTTTATTCCACTGTGGTCCAAGAGTATGGTTACTTTTATTTTGATTTTTTTAATTTATTGAAACTTGCTTTATGGCCAGGCATGTGGTCAGTCATAGGGTATGTTCTATGTGCAGATAAAAATAATGTGTAGTCTGTGATTGATGGGTGGAGTATTCTGTAGATTTCTATTAGATTCAGTTGGCTGCCAAGTGTCAAATTTAAGTCTAGAATTTCTTTGTTAGTTTTTTGCCTTAATGATCTAACACTGTCAGTGGGGTATTGAAGTCCCCTACTATTACTATTGTGGCTAAGTCTTTTTGTAGGCCGAGAAAACCTTGTTTTATGAATCTGGTTGCTCCAATGTTGGGTGCGTATATATGTAAGATAGTTATATCTTCTTGTTAAATTGAACCCTCTGTCATTATGTAATGACCTTTTGTGCTCATTTTTACTGTTGTTAAAATCTATTTTATCTGATGTAGGAATAGTGACCCCTGCTGTTTTGTTTTGTTTGTTTGCATGATAAATCTTTCTCCACCCCTTTACTTTGCACCTATGAGTGTCATTGCATGTGAGATGGGTCTCTTGAAGATACCAGACAAATGAATCTTTTTTTTTTTTAATCCACCTTGCAACTCTGTGTCTTTTAAGTAGGGTGTTATATTCAAGGTTAATATTGATATGTGAGGTTTTGGTCCTATCATGAAGTTGTTAGCTGGTTACTTCATAGTTCTACTGTGTGGTTGCTTTATAGGGTCTGTGGGCTGTGTTCTTAAGTGTGTTTTTGTGGTAGCAGGTATTATTTGTTTCCATGTTTGGAGCTCCCTTAAGGATCTCTCGTAAGGCTGGTCAAGTGGTAACAAATTTCCTTAGCACTTGTTTGTCTGGAAAAGATTTTGTTTCTCCTTCAGTTATGAAGCTTAGTTTGGCAGGATGTGAAATTCTTGGTTGGAATTTCTTTAAGAATGCTGAAAACAGGCCCCAATCTCTTCTGGCTTATAAAGTTTCTTCTGAGAAGTTTACTATTAACCTGATGGCATTTCCTTTGTATGTGATCTGATCTTTAAGAGTTTTTCTTTAGTATTGACCTTGGACACCCTGGTGATTGTATGCCTCGTTATGTTCATTTTGTATAGTATCTCACAGCTGTTCTCAGATTTCTTGTACCTGGATGTCTACCTTTCTAGCAAGATTAGGGAAATGCTCTTGAGTTATTCCCTCAAACATGTTTTTCAGGTTGTTTACTTTTCCACCTCCTCTCTCAGGAATGTCATTAATTGGTAAGTTTGGTTGCTTTTCATAATCCCATATTCCTCAAAGACTCTGTTCATTTCTTTTATTCTTTTTTCTTTATTTTGTCTGACTGAGTTATTCCAGAATACCAGTCTTCAAGGTCCAAAATCTTCTGCCTGGCATTTACTAACTTCCTAAACTTAGGAAGCAATTAAGCATCTTTAAGCTTCAATTTTTAAACATCAAAAATGCAGGTATTATCAACCCAACCTACTTGACAAGATTGTGGTAAGATTCCAGTGAAATAGTGTAGAACATTTTATATTGTGAAGCATTATTTATGTGTACAGTATTATCTCACATATCTCAACCCCCCAGCTAACAGGCTCTATCCTTAAGATAGATCTCTTACTCTCCCTCTTCTCCTTTCACATAGCACAAATTCTGGTCAGTTGACTTGAGTGCAAATGGATTACTTTACCTGGATAGAGAAATTTGTCAACCTCCCAACTATAAGTATGAAAGCAGCCTATAATATTTACATTTCTTTAATATACCATTTCAAAACTGCAGATTTATGTTATGGTTATTTCAGTATATGTCCTGTCCCTGTTAATGTGTGGGTTTTATAATAGGGAGATACATTTCGTATCTTCTTTGTTTCATCTATGCTGCCTGCCATAGAGTCTTGTACATGGTAAATACTGAATAACTATCAAATGAATGAGTAGTTATTAAGACCAAGAGGCTTTTCGGAGAAAACTTTACCAACTTCTCTAGGACTAGGACCGCAGATCTGTGCTCAAAGCTCATAGATTGGAGCTGTATCTTAACTAGATGAGAGGCAGGATAAAGTGGTATATTAGAACCCATTTTTGAGATATGACTTTATATGAAAAATACCTAGTTAAAAAGAAACACAATATAGAGACCTTTTATATAGTTTTAGCCTTCCTTGGCTAATAGTGACGTAATCTTTCAACAGAAAAAAAACATGAGCAAAGATATGAAAAACCAACTTGAAAGAGAAAAACAAAACACATAAAAACCAGAAATGATATTTATTCATCTGGAACTTAGAGGAGAGGGTTGGATTGAGGAATTTACCAAAATATTATAGCAGTAATGAGCTAATTCCTAACCCAGTTATGATTGAGAATCTATAATTTATCTCTAATATTAACATGTGTTGAAGTATTCATATTAAACTAGTTTTTAAGAACTTTCACTTAGTAACTGTAGAAGTTATCAGTTCTCTTATTTTCCTTTAAAAATTTATATATTATTTTTGTATTTAGGATCATTTTACTTCTCCAGATGAATATGATGACCCTACTGTGCTGTATGAAGCCATAGTATCTCATGAGAAAAACCTCGTAATAGCACATGAAGGGGACCCTGCGTGGCGGAGTGCAGTACTTGCCAACTCTCCCTCCTTGCTTGCTCTGCGGCATGTCATGGATGATGGCACCAATGAGTATAAAATCATCATGCTCAACAGACGCTACCTGAGCTTCAGGGTCATTAAAGTAAGTGTTTGAGGTATTTATTTGTGTCCAAAAATTAAAAGTTGAATAACTTGATTTAAACTTTTATTTTTTATTTTTATTTTTTTTAAGACAGAGTCTCACTTTGTGGCCCAGGCTGGAATGCAGTGGCATGATCATGACTAACTGCAGGCTCTTGACCTCCCTCGGCTCAGGTGATCCTCCACCTCAGCCTATCGAGAAGCTGGGACTATAGGCGTGCACCACCATGTCCAGCTAATTTTTGTGTTTTTTTGTAGAGATGGGGTTTTGCCATGTTGCCCTGGCTGGTCTCACACTCCTGGGCTCCAGTGATCCACCTGACTCAGCCTCCCAAAGCTGTACAATTACAGGTGTGAGCCACTGCGCCCAGCCTTTATGTAAACTTCTAAAAAGTGATTTAAAGTTTTTTCACAGAAAAAAAAATGTAATGACCATATTACATTAGTCTTTCTTGTTTATGAGCACTTGATTTGACTTATTTTTTTCAGTACTTTATTCTGTCCTCTGAAAGTTTCTCATGTGCCATAAAGCCTTAAAATTTTTGGTTATTTCAGTTTTGACAGTCTTTTATCCATTAAATGGCAGGTCTTGTATCTTTTATATATGCAATTTGAGCAGCATTTCTTTTTAAGAAGTCAGCACCATATTGCTAATATAATATGATTCCTAGGTTGCAAAATGATAGCATACCATGTACTTAATAGAGATCAGAAGTTAAATAGTTCTTTCTAACTTTTCCTTGTTTGTTTGTTTTTTTAAACATCTCAGGGCTTTAAGACACTTAATTTCTGAAATTTTGATAGTTTATAGTTATTTATTTTTTTAATTTACATTAATCAGCCCACAAATGTCATAAACATTCTTTCAACTCTAAATATTTATCTCTCATTTCTATAAAAGATACCTATTATCCTATTTATCAGTGCTCTGCCAATTTAAAAAACTAAATTGACTTCATTTTACTTAATACTTTAAAGACACAGCGTGAAGAAAGAGCTCTGTAGATACTTATTATTTAGCAATCTGCTAATGACAAAGGGAAATTGATTACCTCCTATTTAAACGTGACCTACTTATATTTGTTCCCTGCTTTTCACAACTGGTTATCATAATGTCTTTTGTATTCCTCCCATTTCTGTTCTTCTGTTTCTGTGAATTTTATTCTTGGCCCCTTAACCTAATTCCCTTGTGTTCTGGTTTTCAGGTGAATAAGGAATGTGTCCGGGGTCTTTGGGCAGGGCAACAGCAGGAGCTTGTTTTTCTACGTAACCGTAACCCAGAGAGAGGCAGCATCCAAAATGCAAAGCAAGCCCTGAGAAACATGATAAACTCATCCTGTGATCAACCTATTGGCTACCCAATCTTTGTCTCACCCCTGACAACTTCTTACTCTGACAGCCACGAACAGCTTAAAGACATTCTTGGGGGTCCTATCAGCTTGGGAAATATCAGGAACTTCATAGTGTCAACCTGGCACAGGTGAGCCAAGGGGTTGCATTATTCAGTGCTGGTATATTCCTGACCCTGTCAATCTAGGCAGAGTGCATCACCTGGGAAGCTTGTAGAAAAAAGTACAGATGCCATGGTACAATATGAACCCATTATTTCTTAACTTCAAGAAGTAGAATCTGAGCATTCTTACCTTCAAAATCTTATTAGATAAATATGATGTATAACTGTGGTTTAAGAACCATTGCTCTGTTACTTGGTAGAATCTTGGAAAATACCCTTTATTTGTTTAATTTTTTTTAACTTTCTATTTTATATTACCACTATTAGAATATTTGGATATTTTTTCTATACAAACGGAAAATTAAGAGAAAAACATAACATGCAAGTTGATTACTTTTTCTGATTTACCGTTCTGTTCCAACACTAGGGGGAGCACTCTGAACACATTGAGACTTGATGGCAATGCAGAGATACTACTGACTTTTTAACAATACATTCTCACTCAGATCTGAAATTTACAGTGTTTTCAGATATTCACATGATGTTTTTTCTCTGTCTTTTGTCTAGTAAATTATGATGTCTGGTGTAGGAACATCATAGTTTGGATGATGAAGAAATATTGCAGAACATAAGTGTTGTTCAGATTCTTAAATATAGCTTAAGAAAACCAAATCTGGCAATTAAATTAGCAAACTCTCAAATGTTCAATCTCTGCCCAAACAGAAGGCACAATATAAGCCAGGGGAGTGTTCAAAGAAATTTTCTTTCCAAAAAAGATCTAATATGCTGGAATTACCTTAAAGAGGTTCTTTCCCCCTAAGACAAATGGCATAGAGATAGAGTGCCCAATTGTCCTTGTTTGCTTAGTCACTCTCCATTTTTTAAAAATAGGAAAAAATGATTTCAGCACCTCTCTTCAAGTGTAGTATATTAACAGTATAAATGAATTAGGTTTTCAGGGGTTACATACTTCAGAGTCACTGAACAGACATTGGCACTGGTAAGAATTCTGTTTCCAGGCCTGGCGCGGTGGCTTACACCTGTAATCCCAGCACTTTGAGGGGCTGAGGCGGGCAGATCACAAGGTCAAGAGATCGAGACCATCCTGGCTAACATGATGAAACACCGTCTCTATTAAAAATACAATGGGCATGGTAGCGGGCACCTCTAGTCCCAGCTACTCGGGAGGCTGAGGCAGGAGAATCATTTGAACCGGGAGGTCGAGGTTGCAGTGAGCCAAGATTGCACCACTGCACTCCAGCCTGGTGACAGAGCAAGACTCCGTCCCCCCCCCCCCAAATAAATAAATAAATAAATAAAAATTCCATTTCCAGCTATGATCTTAATGGTACAACTGAGTTATATACGGTTCTTTATTATGGTGCAGGACAGATAATAGAGTTCATAAAAGATTTGAGGCAGTGAATATGATGGGTATAGTTTTTAATTAAGCCATTCTTTGAAAACGTAATGAGTTTTTTTGTTCCTTGGGATCTTGGGATAATGCTTCCTACTTCGGTATTTGTTCCTAGGCTTAGGAAAGGTTGCGGAGCTGGATGTAACAGTGGTGGCAATATTGAAGATTCTGATACTGGAGGCGGGACTTCCTGCACTGGTAACAACGCAACTACTGCCAATGATCCCCACAGCAACGTGTCCCAGGGAAGCACTGCAAATCCTGGGCAGGGATCAGGAACTGGACTCCACCCACCTGTCACATCTTATCCTCCAACACTAGGTAATATGAAACAAAGTTATATGTCTAACGTTAGCTTCTTAGCCATAGAGGCTGATTAGTATATATATGTGATCTACTTGGAAATTCAGAAATAGAATTTTTTTTTTGAGACGGAGTCTGGCTCTGGTGCCCAGGCTGGAGTGCAGTGGCACAATCTCGGCTCGCTGCAAGCTCTGCCTCCTGGGTTCACACCATTCTCCTGCCTCAGCCTCCCGAGTAGCTTGAACTACAGGTGCCCGCTACCACGCCCAGCTAATTTTTTGAATTTTAATAGAGACAGGGTTTCACCGTGTTAGCCAGGATGGTCTCGATCTCCTGACCTCGTGATCTGCCCACTTCGGCCTCCCAAAGTGCTGGGATTACAGGCATGAGCCACCACGCCCGGCCCAGAAATAGAATTTTTTTTATTCCAAGTTGTACATTATTCCATTTGTTCATATTATTTTATATATATAAAATATATATTTATTTGTATATATACTTTTAAAACTTGATAATTCAATGTAAACATTTTAGTATATTAAGGATTCTTTGAAAATATAATTTTTATTTTTATTTTTATTATTTTTTATTTTTTGAAACGGAGTCTCACTCTGTTGCCCAAGCTGGAGTGCAGTGGTATGATCTCGGCTCACTGCAGGCTCCACCTCCTGGGTTCACACCATTCTCCTGCCTCAGCCTCCTGAGTAGCTGGGCCTACAGGTGCATGCCAGGCCTACAGGTGCATGCCACCATGCCCAGCTAATTTTTTGTGTGTGTGTTTTTAGTAGAGACGGGGTTTCACCATGTTAGCCAGAATGGTCTCGGTCTCCTGACCTTGTGATCTGCCCGCCTTGGCCTCCCAAAGTACTGAGATTACAGGCATGAGCCACCACGCCTAGCTGAAAATATAATTTTTAAAGGCTAACAATATTTAACTATTATAATTAACTTCTCCCCTGTTGGACAATGACTTGGTTTTTCTTCTAACATAATGTTGTAATGATCTTTGTATATAAGTCTTTGTAATCATTTATTATTTTCATAGGTCAGAGACTTTAAAAATGAAATCACTAGGCCAAAGCTTATGAGAATAAGACTCTTCATATATAATACCAAAAATCTTTCCAGAAAGGTTTTGTTTTGTTTTTAACCATGTGGAGTCAGTTGAAACCTTATTCCTTCTGCATACCAGGTGGATTGTAGATCTCATGTCAAAGGGAAATTAATAAAAGCATACTTTGAGGGCCTAGGGACAGGGACAGTTTTCTTAATTAGCACATAAAAAGTACTAATGACAAAATAAATGATTAGTAAGTTTGAAGATTGTCAGTTCCTGCCTCTGCTCTTGCTTGCTCCAGGCTTGCTCCAGGCTGGCAGGAGAAGGGGTGGTCTTTAATTTTATTCTTTTAATTTGCATTACTCTGATACCTAAGAATGAAAGTTTTTAATGAATTTATCAGCAGCTCCCCTTTCTAAAGTGCCTAGTTACATCTTTTGCCTATTTTTCTATTTGGTTGTCTTTTTCTTATTGATTTGTGTTTTATATTCTGGATTTGAGCTCTTTCAGTTTTCTGTACCACAAATATCTTTTCCCATGCTGTCCCTTGTCTTTTCATTCTCCTACTGTGAAGAGTTACGTGCCTTCTTCTGATGAGAAGTCCTTAATTTTAGTGAGAACAACTTACTAATCGTTTATTTTGTCATTAGTACTTTTTATGTCCTAATTAAGAAAACTTTCCCTGTCCCTAGGCCCTCAAAGTATGCTTTTATTAATTTCCCTTTGACATGAGATCCGCAATCCACCTGGTGTGCAGAAGGAATAAGGTCTCAACTGTTTCCATATGGCTGGGCAGTTGATCCAGCCAGATGGAGAAGTTGATCCTCTCCCCGACTGCCCCCCTGATTGCTTCACATGAATCAGATAAAGTTCTAAGACATTTACTTAAATTTAAAGACATTTATTAAATTTAAAGACATTTATTAAATTTAAATATATATTCCAATGGGATTCAAGTGAAGAGACCTGTTAGATCAACATTTTGGATGTTCTTTTTTTGCTTCTGAGTGAAAACCTAAAACTTTCAGTGTTCTTTAAATGTACTTTTTGTTCTTACCTTGATGAGCTCTTTTTCTTTTCAGGTAAAAAGTACATGTAACTATGTTTTCAATGTAATTAATTTTACATTACTCTTATGAGTCAAGAAAAAGACAAGTCCGAAGAATTATATCAAGCCACTTGAAAAAGGCAGAAGAACCTGCTTTTCAGTGCCACTGATCATTCCTATTTAGTAGTGCGTGGTATTCACTGTCTCTCTATAGGCAGTGTAGCTTTTCCTTGGTAGAAGTTGAAAGGGCAGTAATACTATACTTTGAAAAATAGTAGTTATAGAGCTTGCCACATAGTAGGGCCTTAATAAATATTTCTCTTTTTTAACTGGCAAAAATTATATGTATTTATGGTATACAACATCATGTTTTGATATGTGAATATATTGTGAAATGATTAAATTAAGCTAGTTAACATATCCATCACCTCATATACTTATTTCTTTGTGGTAAGAACATTTTAGGAGCTACTCAGCAATTTTTAAGCATACAACACATTATTATTAACTCTAGTCCCCAGGCTGTACAGTAGACCTCCAGAGCTTGTTCCTCTTGACTTACTGGAATTTTGATCCTTTGATCAACACCTCCTCTTCCCCAGCCCCTGGCAACCACCATTCTGCTCTCTGCTTCTGTGAGTTTGGGTTTTTCAGATTCCACAAGTGACATAATGCAGTATTTCTTAGTAAATCCTTCTGACCTTCTCATTTCCGTGAGATACTTCATTTCTGATATATTATGGAAGTATTCTTGTTCTTTTAAAACATTTCTGTGAAACATATTTTAGGATTTATTACAACCTTAAGTCCTGATATTTGCTGTAAAATATTTAGTTATTAATTATATCTTTCGTATGCCCCAGAATTTGAACTTTAAAAAACTTTAGCAAATAAAAAATATATTACAGAAACCACAGAAGAAAACAGATCTCAGATACATATTTCTTTTCTTAACTTTAAAAGTTTTAGGCATAAACATTAAATTCTATCAATTCACCAAATAATTGCTTAGGGGAAAAAGTCTTAGAAGCTGCAAAAAAGTATTGTGTCTGAGTCATTCTACTTTGAGTGAGTGCTGCTGTTTCTCCTCCTAGGCACTAGCCACAGCTCTCACTCTGTGCAATCGGGCCTGGTCAGACAGTCTCCTGCCCGGGCCTCAGTAGCCAGCCAGTCTTCCTACTGCTACAGCAGCCGGCATTCGTCCCTCCGGATGTCCACCACTGGGTTTGTGCCTTGTCGGCGCTCTTCCACCAGTCAGATATCGCTTCGAAACTTGCCATCATCCATCCAATCCCGACTGTCGATGGTGAACCAAATGGAACCCTCAGTTCAGAGCGGCCTGGCCTGTGTGCAGCACGGCCTCCCTTCCTCCAGCAGCTCCAGCCAAAGCATCCCAGCCTGCAAACATCACACTCTCGTGGGCTTTCTTGCAACAGAGGGAGGTCAGAGCAGTGCCACTGATGCACAGCCAGGCAACACTTTAAGTCCTGCCAATAATTCACATGCCAGAAAGGGAGAAGTGATTTACAGAGTCCAAGTAAGTAAGCCCAGAGGTGGTCTTGTGCTGTTTTTGTTGCTTATTTGTTTTTATTTCTTATTTGTTGAATGAAGGACTCTTGTGAAAACACACCTTATCTCACTTTGTCTCAAGACTAGAATATTTTTGAATGTTGGGGAAAAATTGCTTCAAACTTAAAAGCTGAAAGCAAATGGTTTTTGTGGTGGTGATACATGTTCCTTGTTCAGCCATTGTCACATGGCCATTGCAGTGAGGTCTACCAGAGACTGAAAAGAATTCAAGAGGTAGCTCTTCAGATTTTTTTTTTAATTTCATTATAGGAATTTAAAAAATAACTTGAGACACAGAGTCCTGTGAAAAACATTTTGTTTGAGATTATGTAATTTTTCATCATCAAGAAAAAAAAGAATTGGAAATGTTTTTATTTACCATGTAGATTGTAGATCCCAGTCAAATTCTGGAAGGGATCAACCTATCTAAAAGGAAAGAGCTACAGTGGCCTGATGAAGGACTTCGGTTAAAAGCTGGGAGAAATAGCTGGAAAGACTGGAGTCCGCAGGAGGGCATGGAAGGCCATGTAAGTTCTTTTACAAGCTAGCGGTCTGGGGCTTTGCCTTTTTTGAAGTCCGCCTCACTTGGATGCATGGTTTTAGCTGATTTTATACTTATGTATAATTTTCAGACAAAATTGCTACTACTAATCCTAGGTGGGGGTAAGAGTTTGTGAGTATATTCCAGGTCTCCAGCACTAACTTCTTATTTTATTCTAAATCATTAGGTGATTCACCGATGGGTGCCTTGCAGCAGAGATCCAGGTACTAGATCCCACATCGACAAGGCAGTACTTCTGGTCCAGATTGATGATAAATATGTGACTGTAATTGAAACTGGGGTACTAGAACTTGGGGCTGAAGTGTGAGCCAGTGTTTTATAAAGACATTTCTTTTTCCCTCTCAATTCCAAGGCATTGGAAAAAGAGAGGAGCGAGCAGAAGATGCCTGCAAGTATCACTTTGATCCTATGTGGGAGAGACTGAAAACAGAATGAGCTTGGTTAAGCGCCTCTCCTTTGCCCCTCACCCTGACTCCTGTCACTGTCTCCATCCCCAAATAAAGCTGAAATATTTTTTTAAGTTAGCTGCCGAGAAAACATTTTGCATGAAGGATAAAGTTCTGTTAAAATACATCCTTAAAAAAAGTTTTTCCTACGCATTGCCTATGCTTTAAATCAACAAACTCTTCATTTCTAAACTATGATCTCATATTTTTCTAATTTCTTTGCCAAAAATAATTGCCATGTTTTGTCATAGAACATGAAATTCATTTACCTTAATTTTTAAAAACAGACAAGTGTAGAAATGTTCCGTTTGACTTATAGCAGTATAAAAGTTTAATGTACAGTGAAAGAGACTATGAACAGACATAGATTTATCTTATTCCTTGAGCGCTAAAAACTTTAATGAAAAAACTGCACTAATTTTTTACAGCAATGCACTAAAGTCTGAGATTTCTCAGAACATTTATTTATATATAAAAATAAAATACCATTATTTAAATTGCCTTTGGGATTAGCCCCTTCCCTTTCCTTATAAACATAGGTAGCAGGAACTGTGCTGCTCATTTTTCTGTTAGTAGTGTGTACTTCATGCCAGGACATTGGATATTTTCTTTAAAGTGAATATGGAATCTCAAGATATACATAGCTTCATCATTGACATTGCCCAGAGCCAATAGTCAGCGGATCGGTCGTGTGAACACCACTGCCAGCTCCTGTGTCTACATCTCAGAGGAGCCCACGCGCTCTGCTTCTCTCCACCAGGGCAAGCTCTGCTGGGCATGCTTCTGGGAAGAAAACACTTTTATTTAAGAAGCAGATGAATGTCCAGGAATTTAAAGAAAGGCTCGATTGCCTTTTATTTATGAGTTTCTAGCTCTTGAAGTTATTCACATGCAGTTCAGTTAATCAAGTAAAATTTTTTTCAAATAAAATTATCCAAATGGTGCAGTTATTGTTATTAAATCCTTCTTTAATAATTTTGCTTTTTATTTTTCCCCTCTTCTTTTTCTGTTACTTGAATTTTATTTCTTGTAATTTATAGTGTGTAGCTGTAAATTGAAATATTTATAACTGTGAAATTGACTTAATTCATATGTTGTGTCATAACAAATTTTATTTTTTTTTAAAGTGTATATTCAGGGAAATATATTACTCATATTTACAATTGGGTGATATGGGAACTTCAATTTAGATTTAATTTGCAACTTTTAGCATTTTTTTAAATCCTTGATAAAATTTTCCCTTTTGGTGTGAAACTCCAAAGAAAATTGTACATCTCCTCTGAGCATTTAGGAGCAGCCATCTTTCTACCCCTTGTGAACAGAACATTGAAAGAAACAGGTAAAATTAATTTTAATGACACATTTTGTTTAATCCAGTATAGTCAAAGTATTACTATTTCATCATAGGTCATTAGCCATATTTCAAGTACTCAGTAGCTACATGTAAGTAGTGGTTACTCTATTAGACAGTACAGATTTAAAGTATCTTTTGTGGAGGTGACAGAAGAGAGAAGCTGTTTTTCCTACTAATTCTGATGTAGATCTCACATTATAGCATAACATTACAGTAGAAGGAATGAAAACTAAGAAAGTAAATAGTGAACATACAAATCTTACTGCATTTCCACTTTAAAACCTATTTATTTTCCCTTTTTCTAATTTTAAACTTCTGTGGTCATCCAGAACCTAATGTGCCTTGTGTTGACATTTCCATAGACTTCACACTTTACAAAATTTACTGTTTAAAAATACTTGTGAAATGATTTACTGAACCTTTGTACAAAGGTACCCTTTCTAAATTGACCATTTAAAAATGTATTTTTCTGATACTGTCATTATATTCTGCATTTGCCTCATTTTGGCAGATCTACAGTATGCCATTGAAGTTTAGTGTTGTTTTCGGTTTTGGAGGGTTTTTTTCTGAAACTGAATTTATAATCTATTTCTCTATATACATATATTTTTTAAATCTTCTGAAAGGAACTATGTTCCCTGCTGCTTGTTCCCTTCCTGAAGTGAATATGATCTTTTCATGGTCATTGCCTAGATAAGAGATAAGTAGAGCCTTTTCAATCTTAGACGGAAGATAATTCATTTTCCCACACAGAAAAAAAATCTGACCTTTACATGATTTAATCAGAAGGGCTAGAATGTTTTAATTTCTAGCCCTCCTCCAAAAAAAAATTTAAACACATCACGTACTCTGAAAAAAGTCAGATTTCAAATGCAAGACTAGATTTTATATGGAACATATATGTTGGGTTTTGATTTTGGGTAACAATTGGTATATATTTTTCTCAAAACAAGTTGAATTTTGTTAACATATAATTCTTTAGTGAGTTTATAAATTAGAACCTGAGAGAAGCCCTGTTGTTTTTCTTAAGAGTCTAAAACTGACAACCTTTTAAAAATCATCATACTTTTCTAGTAATTGCATCGGGGAAATGGTGATAATTGAAGAAAGATTCATTCTTAAGAATAATTTGATCTAAATTATTATATGGAAATAAACATACTTGTGTTAACTAAATTGATCATAAATTCTTGTTCCTGCCTCACCCCTCACCCCCCAGAGAATAGTAAGTGACTCGTTTAGATTATCTGCTTAACTCTTTTCAGGTATGTACAAGACTTCAGCATACATTAATGTCTTTAGCTTATAAATTGCCAATGCTTTGATTTCCATAATTTGAAAGTTAAAAGATGTAACTAAAATACTAGCTTTTTTATTCATTTCCTTTTAATGGAATTGTACGATTGAAATCTTTGTTTTATCTTGTTTAATTCTTCTCCCACCTCCTCTTTTGAGAGAAAGGTAATCATGGAATGAGTTATAAATTGTTGCCTTTTTTTCCTTTATTTCTTTCATTCAGTGTTAAAAAAACATTTTTTAACTCCTCACTAAGCTTTTGGTTAATCTTCCAACTTATACCTTGGTATGAACTCTCTTTTTCACCAGTTTCAACACTGGATAAAACTTTAATGTTGACTTTTGGTAAAGAACTTTAATTTTTCCAAGAATCTAGATTAACATAAGATGGTGATATTTAAGGAACTTGGAAGAGTAAGTGGTGAGGCTGTATGTATATTTTTTAAGAGATTACCTTTTAGGAAATGAGTGGACAAATTTAACCAGTGTTCTGCCTTTTTTGACTTTGTTACTGGAGGATGATAATCTATTTCTATTAGATTTGAAGTATTTTGGAAAATATTTCAAGTATATCTGAAATACTTCTAATTCTTAAAACAGAAGTAGTCAGACAATGTTTGTATCTTAAGTGAGATGTGGAGAATTACTCTGTATACTAAATGTCAGGCAATGAAAATATAAGTTTTTATGTAGGAAACCTAGTAAGAAGATGTGTTTTTCTTTCTGAATGAGTTTATTTTTCGATCACATACCAAAATATAAAACTCAGCCTCACATTTTTCAGCAAGGCTAGCTTAGCCTTGATAAATTCCTCTGTGCTTCTGAGTAGCATCCTTCTGCCTCTGCTTAGCAGCTCTGCATTTGGTGGATTGCTGTTGTGAGTCATTCATCCAGCACTGGGCCTTTTAAGCTGAAGATTCACCCAGTGTCTAAAAATGTCCTTTTCGTATAGCTAGCTTTCAAGCATCTTTCCGCCTAAATAAATATGTGACTTGAGAAAAAGGTAATAATGATTTTGTCAGAATTATTTGAACTTGTATTTACTAGCTACTTAACTATAAACTGCTGTCCAGATTGTTAATTTCATGTATATTTATTTTAATTAATTTTTCATGAATATGGACAAAGCCTTTTCTGGGGTGTGTGTGTGGTTTGTTTTTTAAGTCCTCATTATTCATTTGTATTCTTTTTCTGTGTAATGTAATCATATAAAGTTACTTTGGAAACAGACCCAGTTAATTTTCTCTTTTGATAGGATACATGGTTTAGATAAGGTATAAAATGTCCCTTTTTATTCTAGAGGCTTTTCCTTTAATTCAAAGATTAGTGGAGACAATAACGTCAGTCAAGCCTTATGTGGTACATGGAACTTGCTAATGGACTTTGGACATTCTGTTTCAGTCTTACGTGGATATTGCTTTATTGGTGTTGAGGAAGAAGAAAATTAGATACTACCATGCATTGGGACAGCATAATTCTAATATTGCATTGAATGTGGCTTTTTAAAAATAAGTATTAAAAAGCCAATCCTTTTCTTCATTTATCTTTTTTTTCTTAATTTGGTTGATATGCACCCAGTCCGTCTTATTTTTACTTGTTAAATGTCTAGGAAGAATTACAATTGGAAAGGAATTAATTATTATACAAATAAATCAGGTAGGATATGAGTGGAGTAAGTGCTTGAAACAGAAGTATATTTTCTTCTTTGAATCATCTCACCAGAGTCATCTGTCAAGAATTATGTATAACAGTTTATTGCCTACAAGCCACATACTCTGTCTGAATTAAGATAAATAACTTATATTTGTGAGTTGAATTTCATTATCTGCCATTTTATGGAATCAACCTCACATTGTTTGGTGGAACTAGAGCTGATCGTCACCACAAAGTTATATGACAACTCCGTTCTAAGACTTATACCTATTATATAGGGTTACACGTTTTTTCTTATGCCTCAGCTCTGTACCTGACAATTTATGATTCAGTGGAGCCAAGCTAGAAAGGAACAAAGGTCATCTAACACTGTGATGGGGATGAATTCCTGGGTGTTACCTGCACAATGAGGTGGTGCCCCGGAATTCAGAGCAGAGTAGTAATAGAGCATAAGATGGCTGCTCCAGATGACTCTTGGGTTTAGTGTACTTGTGATCGAACAAGACTTTTTATATATGAAGCTTGATTCTACAACCAAAATAATAGAAATGGGTGGGGGGGATCATGTCTGCTTATGCTTTTTAAAAGCTTGTGGTTTAAGTAAAAGTAAAATATAAAAACTGATTAACCCTATACAAGTCTGGCAATGAGCTCAGCATGAGGAAATGGAAGGAGGAATATTGAAAATGATTCTAGGAAAGTGAACGTAAGAAAGGAAAATGGGTTTTCCTTTTCTGATCATGGGCTCTGGAAAGTTCATGGCCTTTACCAGCATTCAGCATAAACCAGAGATAAGGACATATGTACTTACGTGTGTCTGTGAGTGTGTGTGTGTGAGTGTTATTCTGAACAGCTTGTAAATATTGTAGTTGTTTAAAATGGAAAATAAAGGCTGAGTTTTTTTGGCAAATATATTGCATCAAAAATACAGTATTGACAGTGGATAAAACACTGAGGAAATAAATTTTTTTTCATTTTGCTTTCTGTCCATTTTTTGTCAAATTGAGAAAAATTAGAGTACACTATATTAAGTTCTGTATGGCATGTTCACACTTGGTTCTGAAATAATTTTAAACAAGCTTTGGCCTGTAAACATGTGCTTCAGCTTACAGTAGATCAAAAGCATACATCATACTTCATGTTAAAAGATAGTCTGTTTCACACTTTTCTTAGTACAAGGGTTGTAGTTTGTATCTTCTGAATTTATCGGGATGTTACATATTAACAATATTAGATGGAACATGTAGGATAAAAATGTGTGTGTTCAATCACAGACTAAATTACAATACAGAAAATGGAAAGAACATTTGGATTATGGTCTTCAAAATCAGGCAGGTACAAACTTGTTTATATTTGCAGTGTGTAATAACTCAGTGATTTCACATATAATACTTAAAGAAAATGCAAGCTAATTTAAAATGAGAATAGACATATTCTTGATTAAATCACTTATAATCCTTCAATGCATCATTTTAACTATTAGAACCAGAACCAGCAGGATACAGATTATATGCCTTTTGCATCAGAGTTCAAATAATTTGGTATCTTTCTTCTAGGGTCACAGTGGCATAAAACACATCTTCAAAGAGAAGCATTCCCTGGATAAGTTGCATTCATCGTAAAGCCAGAGATTCAAAGGGCTATTGACATGAAATTTAGGTCCCATAAAACTTCTTCCTTATCCTTTTTTTTTTTTTTCTTTTTAAATCCAGATCCTGCACAACCTTATTCTTAAAGTACAGTTTATGTAAGATTTTTCCTCCTAAAGGATCCAAGAATGTTTTGCTGAACTGTAGCCAATGAATCTTGCCATGTTAGGTGTGTTTTTCCCTGGGGTAGAGTGGAAAGCAACACTTTGTGAAGTTAAGGGCATGACAGAATGGTGGCTTCCTGGGTATTTAAGCAGCACTTACATAAAATATTTATTCTCAGTCTGGGCAATAGAGACCCCTTTTCTACAGAAAAATTTGAAAATTAGCCGAGCACGGTCGTGTGTGCCTGTAGTCCCAGCTACTTGGGAGGCTGAGGTGGGAAGATCACTCCGCCAGGAGGCGAAGGTTGCAGTGAGCTGAGATCAAGCCACTGCACTCCAGCCTGGGTGACAAAGCGAGATGCTGTCTCAAAAAAAAAAAAAAAAAAAAAAAAAAATTCCGCCTTCATATGTGTTTATCCAAGGCGACTGAATATAATTAAGCTTCATCCTTGGGAAAATGTAATTTAATGCAAGAGGATCCCTAGGTTGCTTTGCAATTTCTCAAGATAAGCATTGACAGCAAATAACGAGATGAATCTACCTTGTCTGTGAAACTTTTAAAGATTCCGTTCAGTTTCAGTGCCCAGTGAACCATGCCAAAAGGGAAAAGTCATCTTTCAGTCCGAGGTTCCTTTTTTCTTCTGAGAGCACTGTTTACGGATGCAGAAGCAACTGGCCTATATAAAATACTCCTCATCTTAAAGCAAATATTCTTGACCTGTCTTTATCATATGAAGTCGGCATTCCAGGGTAACACTGAACTTAACCAGATACCCAATAGTCCCTCTGTGTGTTTGTAATAGAGTTGACCCTTGAACAACGCAGAGATTAGGGGTGCCAACACCTGGCACAGTTGAAAATCTGCGTACAACTTTTGACTTCTCCAAACCAACTCCTGCGAACAAAGGCTATCTTGAATTTGGAGGAAAGAGACTTTATTTCAGTGAACAATTTGCAAACTGGGGAAATGCAGCGTTTGGTGTAAAATGGAGGTACGTCCCAGAGAACAAAGGGAAGACTGGGGTGTTATTTTTTTATTTTTATTTTTTGAGACGGAGTTTCGCTCGTTGCCCAGGCTGGAGTGCAATGGCACGATCTCAGCTCACCACAACCTCTGCCTCCCGGATTCAAGCGATTCTCCTGCCTCAACCTCCCGAGTAGCTGGGATTACAGGCATGCACCACCACGCCTGGCTAATTTTTGTATTTTTATTAGAAACGGGGTTTCTCCATGTTGGTCAGGCTGATCTCGAATTCCCCACCTCAGGTGATCTTCCCCGGGCAGCCTCCCAAAGTGCTGGGATTTCAGGCGTGAGCCCCGCGCGGGGCCCAAGACTGAGGTTTTGTAGCAAAAGTTCCTACCCAAGGTTCCCAATCAGGTCCTTTTATACAAATGAAGAATTGAAACTTGCTCAGTTCCGATTGGTCAATACAGTGGAGCCTTGATTAGTTGGCTCAGGTGAGCTCTGATAGTTCCAAAGATAAAAAGGTATGGGTTGTCAGGGAACTTAGAGTTTCTGTGTGATCCCAGTCAGCAAATGGCTGCTTGGCTCCATTTTAAATCCAGGGCCAATTAGCCACTTGGGATTCATCTGGAAGAATTGGCTCTTTCAGGTTCATGTTTTTCACACTATTAATAGCCTACTGTTGATTGGAACTGTTACCAATAAACAGTTGATTGATTGCATGTTATATGTATTATATACTATATTCTTACAATAATGTAAGCTAGAGAAAAGAAAATGTTAATCATAATATATTTACTATTCAGTAAGTGGAAGTGGATCATCATAAAAGTCTTCATCCTCATCGCCTTCACATTGAATAGGCTGAGGAGGAAGAGGAAGAGTTGGTCTTACTGTCAAGTATGGCAGAGACGGAAGAAAATTCACATGTAAGTTGCCCCATGCAGTTCAAACCTGTGTTTTTTAAAGTGTCGGCTGTACTGCTAATGAGTTTACTCATTAATAATGCACCACACACCACTTCTCAGTTGTATACCAATTAATAATACAAAATTCCACAAATGTTGCAGTGGTAACTCTACAGTGTAGTACAAATGTCTAAGGTGCACCTTTGTTTAGAGAAAAATTTGTCTATCTTGTAAATTGGAGAGACTCCTTTTCTACATTTGCACTATGAAACAGGATTTATTTAAGCAGTGAATTCTATAATGTTAATTTAATTGGGTTAACAATTTCAAGAAAGCAAAAACTTAAAAGTTGCTGGAACAGAAAACTGGCTCACTACAAAATGAAACTGAGCTTTCAGGATTGGGTTATTCATGTTACTTCAGCTCTGTGTATCTGTAATTTTCTCAACTCCAACCTCTGTGTGCCCACTTCCTTTTCAGGTGAGAGACAGCTGCCTGTAGTTCTGGGCTGCATTCCACACACATCATCATCCAGAAAGGAAAAAACCACTTCCAGTTACCTTTCTTGAAAGGAAAAACTTCTCCGAAGCCACAGGGTGTTTCTTCTTGCGTCTCGTCAATATAACATTTGACATATACAAGATCCTTAATTTGTTCCTATGCCCTGGTTTTCTAAACCAATCACTGGCAAGAGAAATAGACTTGCCATGATGGGCTCTGACAAATTATGCAGTTTTACCGCTGCTTTTGCACAATTATTACAAATGTTAATATAGTTAATAAAAGGGAAGATGATATGTTAGTAGTATGAGGAAAATAATTTTGACTCCTTGATTATCTAAGACAGTCTTGAACACTCCCAGAGGACTGTAGACTATGCTGTGAGGGTTACTGTTACAAGAACATGTCCATCTCATTTTCATTTTCAAATTTATTGACATAAAGTAACTCAGTATTTCTGTAATAGCTGTAGATAAGTCCCCTTTTTCATTCCTGATACTGCTTACTTTTGCCTTCTCTTGCCTTTTCAAAGAACCAATTTTTGGTTATGTTGATCATTTTTGGTTTTGTTTGTTTTACTTTATTCATTTTTGCATTTATAATTATTCCTTCTGTTATTTAGTTATTTTTCTAGCTTCTCAAGATGGACACTCAGTTCTTTGGTTTTCAGCTTTTGTTCTTTTCTATTGTATACATTTTAAGGTTATAAATTTCTCTTTAAGCATTGGCTTTAGCTGCATTAGACAAGTTTTGATATGTCTTTTTAAAAACTAATCAGTTCAACTATTATTTAATTTCCATTATGAAGTCTTCTTTGACCCATGGATTAATTAGACTCATGTTTGTTAGTTGCCAAATATCGGATGATTTTCTAGAGATAATTTTCTAGTTATTACTTAACTGTAGTCAGATAAGCTGTATGATATTAATTCTTTGGAACTTGTTAGCCTTGCTTTTTGGGTCAGGATGTTGTCAATTTTAGTAAATGTTAATTGGCAATTGAGGAAAAATGCATGTTCTGCAATGATAGCCTTATATATTTTATATATATATATATCAATTCTGTTTTGTTATGTTATTCAGATTCTGTACATTATAGACTTTTTGGGAAAAATCTATAGTTCTACATTTGTTACTCATCAATTTATGATTTATATATTTGAGACTATGTTATTAGATACATATAAATTTGGAGGTTTTTTTTATAGAGTGTCCCCTTTAGTATGAAAGGCTCTCTTCTTCTCTAGTAATACTTCTTGCCCTAAAGTTAGTTTGTCTGGTGTTAGTATAGCTATATCAGGTTTATATAGGATAGCTTTGTCATTTTACTTTCAACTTCTGTATGCTTTATATGTAAGGTATGCCTTTTTTGTTTGTTTTTGAGTCGGAGTCTTGCTCTGTCGCCCAGGCTGGAGTGCAGTGGCACAATCTCGGCTCACTGCAAGCTCCACCTCCCGGGTTCACGCCATTCTCCTGCCTCAGACTCCTGAGTAGCTGGGACTATAGGCACCTGCCACCATGCCTGGCTAATTTTTGGTATTTTTAGTAGAGATGGACTTTCCCCATGTTAGCCAGGATGGTCTTGATCTCCTGACCTTGTGATCCACCTGTCTTGCCGTCCCAAAGTGCTGGGATTATAGGCATGAGCCACCATGCCCAGTATAAACCACCATATAGTTAGGATTTTTAATCTTGTTGTCAACCTTTTTTTTTTTTTTTTCCTTGGCTCACTGCAATCTCTGCCTCCCATGTTCAAGCAATTCTCCTGACTCAGTCTCCTGAGTAGCTGGGATTACAGGTGCGCACCACCACACCCAGCTAATTTTTGTATTTTTAGTAGAGACAGGGTTTCACCATGTTGGCCAGGCTGGTCTCGAACTCCTGACCCCAGGTGATCCACCTGCCTTGGCCTCCCAAAGTGCTGGGATTACAGGCATCAGCCACCATGCCGGCCAATCTTTGTCTTTTAAATGGAGTATTTAGTCCATTTATATTTAAGATAATTATTGATATTTTTAGCTTAAATTTACCATCTTACTGTATCCTGTTTGTCCCATTTTTGTGTGCATATCTCTCATCACATTTTGGAATAAATCATTTGCTTTAGTATGTCCCTCCCTTTGCATATTACTTGTACATATTTTTACTGTTCTTTTAGTGGTTATCAGAATTACAACTTGTCTACTGAGTACTTTAACACTTCCTGAACTATGTAAGAGCCTTTGAACCTTTAACTCCATTACTCCCTTTCCATCTTTTGTACTGTTTTGTCATGCATTTATAACTTTGTATATTTTAAACTTTAAATATATTATTTAATATATATTTATATTTGCCCACATATTTATTTATTTGTTATTTATTTTTTTGAGACAGAGTTTTGCTCATGTTGCTGTTGTCCATGCTGGAGTGCAGTGGCACGATCTCAGCTCAGTGCAACCTCCACCTCCTAGATTCAAGTGATTCACCTGCCTCAGCCTCCCGAGTAGCTGGGATTACAAGCACACCACCAGACCCGGGTAAATTTTGTATTTTTAGTAGAGTCGGGGTTTCACCATGTTGGCCAGGCTGGTCTTAAACTCCTGACCTCAGGTGTTCTACCCGCCTCAGTCTCCCAAAGTGCTGGGATTGCAGGCATGAGCCACTGCGCCCAGCCTATTCTTCTCATTGCTATTTAACCCTTTCTGTATCTTTGTGGTTTCTTTGGAATTATATTTCTTCTACCTGAAGAACTCCCTTTACCATTTCTTGGTCTGCTGGTGACAAATTCCTTGTGTTTTTCTTTTTCTTACTGTGGAAATGTCTTTTTGTTTTCATTTTTGAAGGTTTTTGTGAGATACAGAGATTTGGCTTGGTAGTTATTTTCTTTCTGCAGTTCAAAGGAATCATTCCATTGTCTTCTACCTTTCATGGTTTTTTTAGTCTTGTTGCTCCTTTAAGGGCAATGTATTTTTAATCCACCAATTATTTTTGTCTTTGATTTTTAATAGCTTTCCATATAGTGCCTATGTGTAGTTTTCTTTGTATTTATCTTGCCAAAGTGTTTTTTATTATCTCTTGAATCTTGGCCATTATCTCTTCAAATATTCCTTCTGCCATATTATTTTTCTCTCCTCCTCTCACACCACATTTAAACACATATATTACACCTTTTAACCATGTCCCTTATCTCATGTTGTTTTCTGAATTTCCTATCTTTAGTCTTTCCATATTTAGTTTAAATATTTTATTCTACATATCCTCCAGATTTTATTTTTCTTTCATCATCTATATCTAATATTCTGCTAAACTGATCTATTAAGTTCTTAATTTTAATTTGTGTATTTTTCAGTTCCAGAATTTGCATTTGATTTAGTATATTTTCAGTTACCTGCTGATATTCTTGCTCCCTATTTAATTTATTAAACATATTAACTACAGTTAAAGCTCGTATATGATAATTCCAACATCTGGGTCTCCTGTGATTCTGTTTCTGTTGTCTGGTTTTTTTTTTTTTTTTCTCTCTTGGTTCTGTTTTGTCTTTTGTTTGCCTGTGTATTTCTGATTGAATGCCAGACACTGTATATGAAAATCTGTATGTAATTGAGGCTGTAGATGTTATAATATTCCTCAAGATTATCTACTTTTACTTCTGGCAAACAAACCTGACATACAAACCTGACAGTTCTGTTACAACACCAAATACCGCTCTTCTCTCTCTGGGCTTCCCTTCTTTCTGGGTTCTTGACCCCTAAAGTGTTAGTTACCGTGGTAGCACTCCAATGCCTTCAAGTATATTTTTATGCTTTGTACAGCTTTCCTCATTATTTTTGATTGAAGCATTGATCTGAAACAAGCTAACCTCTTGTCAAGTCTTTTCTCGATGTCAATTGGCATCCTCACCCATCTATTATAACATCTAATTACTTAAGCTTTGACTTGCCTTTGCCTTGACTTTACTTGCTATATTCTTTCATTTCAGGTTCAGCCATGCCTCAGTTGCTAGCTAGCCTACAGATTGTACCCAGCCACTATTGGAGGGTTAGAGTAGTGAGAGTAGTGCACAGGGTTTTGTAGTACAAACCAATCCACTAGAATAATAGGAGCTGAGGGAAAACAAGATCAGTGGCCTCAGAAGTGGGCATGGGCAT
The DNA here is from genome assembly GCF_000951045.1 of Mandrillus leucophaeus. NCBI lineage: Eukaryota > Metazoa > Chordata > Mammalia > Primates > Cercopithecidae > Mandrillus > Mandrillus leucophaeus. The sequence continues at coordinate 2,856,615 of NW_012102543.1, read as the reverse complement.
GGCGGCTATCTGAAGTTTGTGTCCCATCCAGTCCAAAATGTATCATAGAGGTAGGCCAGACACCTCAGGTAAAGCAGAGATGTCTAGACCAGTGAGACATACACAGGATCTGACCAACATTTTGTACTCTTGCAGGCTCTGGTTAGATGACAGAGTCACATTACTTGGGATTTTGAAATCAGTGTTTTTTGTTACAGTACAGTGAGTTTTTTCCTGTTCACTTGTCTAAGCAGTGACTTTCCTGGCCTAAGGTCTTCTTTTTTTCTTTTTTTTTTTTTTCTTTTTTTTTGAGACGGAGTCTGGCTCTGTCACCCATGCTGGAGTGCAGTGGCCGGATCTCAGTTCACTGCAAGCTCCGCCTCCTGGGTTCACGCCATTCTCCTGCCTCAGCCTCCCAAGTAGCTGGGACTACAGGCGCCCGCCACTTCGCCCAGCTAGTTTTTTGTATTTTTTTTAGTAGAGACAGGGTTTCACTGTGTTAGCCAGGATGGTCTCGATCTCCTGACCTCATGATCCACCCAGCTCAGCCTCCCAAAGTGCTGGGATTACAGGCATGAGCCACCAGGCCCAGCCTAGCCTAAGGTCTTACTGACTCTCCTCCATTTCAGACAGGACCCCCTGGGGAGTTATAGCTGCAGCAATAGCAGAGACAGGATTTAGCCAATGCAGGGTGCTTTTCCAGCCCTAGCTTAACCTTTCCATTCATTCTAAATGAAATAAAATCTCCACAGGTAACCAAAGGACTGAAATAGGTTTCAGGTAAGAAGGGAGTGAAATTTGTGTTTTTCCTGAGCTTGGTGGGATGAGTGTTTGGAAAAGTTAAATGGTTTAACTACTGAAAACTACCCAATCCACAGGCATATGATTCATTTTGTGTGACCTTAGACTTTTTCTTGGAAGATTTGGGACCAGAAAATAGAAAGCCAAAAATAGCTTCACTGGGGTCAAATATTTTCCTTTCTGGAAACCAGAAAAATACTCAGTTCTGTAAGTTCCAACATGTTCCTCATTAACATTGCTGTTTCTCTACCTATATTAAGTCACCCCCTTGAAATTCAGGTCACAAAGGCAACCTACAGGTAGTGTGGGTCATGGATAAGAGGGCCAACGGAAAAAATGATGGCAGCCAGGCACAGTGGCTCACGTCTGTAATCCCAGCACTTTGGGAGGCCAAGGCAGGCAGATCACTAGAAGTCGGGAGTTCAACACTAGCCTGACCAACATGATGAAACCCAATCTCAACTAAAAATACAAAAATTAGCCAGGCATGGTGGCACAAGCCTGTAATCCCAGCTATTTGGAAGGCTGAGGCAGGAAAATCGCTTGAACCTGGGAGGCGGAGGTTGCAGTGAGCTGAGATTGTGCCATTGCACTCCAGCCTAGGTGACAAAAGCAAAACTCCATCTCAAAAAAAAAGAAAAGATAGAAGGGTGGTTCCAAGATGGCCGAATAGGAACAGCTCCAGGCTACAGCTCCCAGCGTGAACGACACAGAACACACGTGATTTCTGCATTTCCAACTGAGGTACCAGGTTCATATCACTGGGGCATGTCAGACAGTGGGTGCAGGACAGTGGATGCAGCCCACTAAGTGAGAGCTGAAGCAGGGCGAGGCATCGCCTCACCTGGGAAGCACAAGGGGTAACGGAATTCCCTTTACTAACCAAGGGAAACTGTGACACACAGCACCTGAAAAATTGGGTCACTCCCACCCTAATACTGTGCTTTTCCATGGGTCTTAGCAAACAGCACAGCAGGAGATTATATCCTGCGCCTGGCTCAGAGGGTCCCGTGCCTACGGAGCCTCCCTCATTGCTAGCACAGCAGTCTGAGATCTAACTGCAAGGCGGCAGCGAGGCTGGGGGAGGGGCGCCCACCATTGCTGAGACTTGAGTAGGTAAACAAAGCAGCCTGGAAGCTCGAACTGGGTGGAGCCCACCGCAGCTCAAGGAGGCTGCCTGCCTCTGTAGACTCCACCTCTGGGGACAGGGCATAGCCAAAGGAAAGGCAGCAGAAGACTCTGCAGATTTAAATGTTCCTAACAGCTTTGAAGAGAGTAGTGGTTCTCCCAACATGGAGTTTGAGATCTGAGAATGGACAGACTGCCTCCTCAAGTGGGTCCCTGACCCCTGAGTAGCCTAACTGGGAGGCACCCCCCAGTAGGGGCAGACTGACACCTCACATGGCCGGGTACCCCTCTGAGACGAAGCTTCCAGAGAAACGATCAGGCAGCAGCATTTGCTGTTTAGCAGTATTCACTCTTCTGCAGCCTCCGCTGCTGATACCTAGGCAAACAGGGTCTGGAGGGACCTCCAGCAAACTCCAACAGACCTGCAGCTGAAGGTCCTGACTGTTAGAAGGAAAACTAACAAACAGAAAGAACATCCACACCAAAACCCCATCTGTACGTCACCATCATCAAAGACCAAAGGTAGATAAAACCACAAAGGTGGGGGAAAAACAGAGTAGAAAAGTTGAAAATTCGAAAAATCAGAGCACCTCTCCCCCTCCAAAGGAACACAACTCCTTGCCAGCAACAGAACAAAGCTGGACGGAGAATGACTTTGACGGGTTGAGAGAAGAAGGCTTCAGACGATCAAACTTCTCCAAGCTAAAGGAGGAAGTTCAAACCTATCGCAAAGAAACTAAAAACCTTGAAAAAAGATTAGACGAATGGCTAACTAGAAAAACCAATGTAGATAAGTCCTTAAATAACCTGATAGAGCTGAAAACCATGGCACGAGAACTACGCGACAGATGCACAAGATTCAGTAACCAATTTGATCAACTGGAAGAAAGGGTATCAGTGATTGAAGATCAAATGAGTGAAATTAAGTGAGAAGAGAAGTTTAGAGAAAAAAGAGTAAAAAGAAATGAACAAAGCCTCCAAGAAGTATGGGACTATGTGAAAAGACCAAATCTACATCTGATTGGTGTACCTGAAGGTGACGGGGAGAATGTAACCAAGTTGGAAAACACTCTGCAGGATATTATCCAGGAGAACATCCCCAACCTAGCAAGGCAGACCAACATTCAAATTCAGGAAATACACAGAACGCCACAAAGATACTCCTCGAGAAGAGCAACTCCAAGACACATAATTGTCAGATTCACCAAAGTTGAAATGAAAGAAAAAATGTTAAGGGCAGCCAGAGAGAAAGGTCAGATTACCTACAAAGGGAAGCCCATCAGACTAACAGCGGATCTGTCAGCAGAAACTCTACAAGCCAGAAGAGAGTCGGGGCCATATTCAACATTCTTAAAGAAAAGAATTTTCAACCCAGAATTGCATATCCAGCCAAACTAAGTTTCACAAGTGAAGAAGAAATAAAATCCTTTACAGACAAGCTAATGCTGAGAGATTTTGTCACCACCAGGCCTGCCCTACAAGAG
>NW_012102543.1:2815827-2850071 GCF_000951045.1 Mandrillus leucophaeus | reverse complement strand
AACAGACACATGAAAAAATCCTCATCATCACTGGTCATCAGAGAAATGCAAATCAAAACCACAATGAGATACCATCTCACACCAGTTAGAGTGGTGATCATTAAAAAGTCAGGAAACAACAGATGCTGGAGAGGATGTAGAGAAATAGGAACACTTTTACACTGTTGGTGGGACTGTAAACTAGTTCAACCATTGTGGAAGGTAGTGTGGTAATTCATCAAGGATCTAGAACGAGAAATACCATTTGACCCAACCATCCCATTACTGGGTATATTCCCAAAGGATTATAAATCATGGTGCTATAAAGACACATGCACACATATGCTTATTGTGGCACTATTCACAATAGCAAAGACTTGGAACCAACCCAGATGTCCCTCAATGACAGACTGGATTAAGAAAATGTGGCACATATACACCATGGAATGCTATGCAGCCATAAAAAAGGGTGAGTTCATGTCCTTTGTAGGGAGATGGATGCAGCTGGAAACCATCATTCTCAGCAAACTATCGCAAACAGAAAACCAAACACTGCATGTTCTCACTCACAGGTGGGAATTGAACAGTGAGAACACTTGGACACAGGAAGGGGAACATCACACACGGGGGCCTGTCATGGGGTGAGGGGAGGAAGGAGGGATAGCATTAGGAGATATACCTAATGTAAATGATGAGTTAATGGGTGCAGCACACCAATATGGCACATGTATACCTGTGTAACAAACCTGCACATTGTGCACATGTACCCTGGCACTCAAAGTATAATAAAAAATTTTAAAAAAAGAAAAAAGAAAAAAATGGTGGCTAGCGAAACATACGGGAGGTATTGGCGTCTCCAGTAATTAGATGGCTTGGCATAACACCAAGGCTCACCTTTTCTCCTGGCTCACCTGCCCATGGCCACACAGCAAGCCTCATGGAAACTGGACATGAGACCTTTAAAAATCCAAGATCCTCAGTCTCTGCTCTTCTAGATAACATGGAAAATAAAATCAAATTTGGGATGCATTTTTTCATAATGAAATTTTTATTAACATTACTTCCTCAAAAGTACAAGGTGTGTTTTAGATAAAGGAGAAAGCTGACATAAGAGCTGGAATTAATGTGGATGGAGAGGGACAGATTGACTGTTGAAATATGGTTGGTTTTAGGGTTTGTTAGGAGTTAAACTTGATTTTTTCAGAACCTAAAGGTTTTATAAACTTAATTTTTTTGCTAACCTGAATTAGCCTCAGAACCAACTAATGGTAATAAAAGTAGTAGATCAATATGTTGATCAGTATGCCAGTTTATTAATTTACAGTTCTAGAGATTTAGGGCACTCCCAGCTTCCTGTCAGAAGATAACTGAGAGGCCACACTGGCATCAGAAGTTAATGAACACAGAGCACAGGGAAGTATATGTTTTCTTCTGGTGTTGGGAGACACATGCTTTATTATTATTTTTTACTGTTCTAGTGATAGAGGCGAGCAACAGAGAAATTCTAGGCAGATGGGCAGGTCCTGATGAAACCCCACCTTCAAGTCAAATTAGCCTGAAACTCACAGCCCAAAGTGAGAACTAATATTCCTGTTTGCCCACCATCTCCTGATTGGTTCTTTCTGAGTAATGTCTTTTTACCAATCAAATGTTACCTTTTCCAAAACTACCTACGGCCCACCCCACCCCCATCCTGTGCCTGTAAAGACCCCAGATTCAATTGGTAGAGAGGAGAGATGGCTGGACTTCAGGGAAGAGGTGGTCAGACTTCAGGAAAGACTAACTGCCCTGTCCATCCCCTCTCCAACTCCCCTCTCCACTAAGAGCAATTTCCATCACTCAATAAAAGTATCTGCCTTCACCATACTTCAAGTATCTGTGCAACTGCATTCTTCTTGGACAAGAGCTTGGGAGCCACCAAGTGCAAGCACTCAAAAAGGCTGTCACACTGGCCCTTTGCCCTCACTGGTGGAGGGCAGCCACCCCACGTGACAAGGCAGGGGGCCAACTGAGCTGTTAACACACAGCCGTCTGCAGACTGCATAGCTGAGGGAGCACTGTAACGTTCCCTTTGGGGCTTTGGAGTCACAGGCACCCTCACACGGAGCTTGCTCCTGCTGGCACCCAGAGTGGCCTGCTGGATCCCACACTCACATGTTGCCTCCCACAAGGGGTTTAGTGCGGCAGACCAAGTAAACGGGGAACCCCTGTCACAAGTCTCATGAAGGGGCTGAGAAAAATCCTGAATCACTAGTAATAGAATAATTATTTTCATTTTTATCCTTACTCCAGCAAACACAAAAATTTTCGTTGACTTCCTTTTCCAACTGCCTTGGCCTCTCAAAGTATCAGGATTACAGGCATGAGCCGCTGCACCCAACCTGACTTCCTTTTGCAAGACTCCAAGCAGAACAACCCCATTTCTTCCACGATCAAATTCTTGCTTTGGTTATGCTCATACAACTGAGTTAGGCTCCAGCTTTCACATCCACCTCCTACCTCTGCCTAGCCACTTTAATTGGGTTATTGCAGCCCTTGTCCTTCCTGCTTTGGAGAGAATAGATCTTAACCACAGGTGTCAAATTTACTAGTTTTAAGTCTTGGAAATTCCCTTCATCTTACAGTTCAAAAGATACCTCTTTACAAGACCTCCTACTTTATTACATTTCTAACTAAGAATAATTTAATTATTTTTCCCAAATATACCATCAATTTGGGGCAGGGGGAGAATTACATCAAATATTTTTTCTTACAACTTTTAAACTAGGAGCAAACAAATACTTCAAAGACATGAAAAGTAAAGTCTAATTTTTAAAAGAAAGTTTAGGCCAGATGCAGTGGCTCACACATATAATCCCGGTACTTTGGGAGGCCAAGGCGGGAAGATTGCTTGGGCTCAGGAGTTTGACACCAGCCTGGGAAACACTAAGACCTCATCGCTACAAAAAATTTTAAAAATTAGCTGAGCATGGTGGCATATGTCTGTAGTCCCAGCTACTCAGGTGGCTGAGTTAGGAGGATCACTTGAGCCCAGGAGCTCAAGACCAGCCTGAGCAAAATGGGAAGACCCTGTCTCTACAAAAAAAATACATATATTGTTTTAAATTAGTTAGGTGTAGTAGCTTGTGCCTGTAGTTCCAGCTTCTCAGGAAGCTGAGGTGGGAGGATCACTTGGGCCTGGAAGGTCAAGGCTGCAGTGAGCTATGATTGCACCACTGCACTCCAGCCTGGGTGACAGAGCAAGACCCTGTCTAAAAAAAAAAAAAAAAAAAGTGTTTGAAGAAGAAAAAGGGAGTTAAAAAAGAATAGATTATGCAACATTGATCTCATCTGTCTTTGTTCTGCATCTGGGAAGATAAGCTTATAATTGACATTATCAGTGCTAAATTGAACAGACTTTTTAGTTTTGGGAGCTAGACTGCAGACCTAAAGGACATTTGCATTGAAAGGGAGTCCCCAAGGAAGTCATTGAAGGCTATTACAGTAATTCAGCTGCCAGGCAACGTTGGCCTGGACTAAGATGTTGACTGCAGTAGGTCAGGTTCTGTGGAAGCACACTCTGAGCCTGACATTTTTGCAGAGGAAGTTTATTGGGGTAGAGTGCTTTTAGGAACAATGTGTGTGAAGGAGTGAAAGAAGCAAATAGGGCCGGGCGTGTTGGCTCACACCTGTAATCTCAGCACTTCGGGAGGCCCAGGCAGGTGGATCACAAGGTCAGGAGATGGAGACCATCCTGGCTGGCACGGTGAAACCCCATCTCTACTAAAAATACCAAAACAAAAAAAAAATTAGCTGGGTGTAGTGGCGAGCACCTATAGTCCCAGCTACTCAGGAGGCTGAGGCAGGAGAACAGCATGAACCCGGGAGGCAGAGCTTGCAGTGAGCCAAGATCGCACCACTGCACTCCAGACTGGGTGACAGAGCGAGACTCCGTCTCAAAAAAAAAAAAAAAAAAAAAAAAAAAAAAAAAAAGCAGCAGCAGCAAATAGGACAGAGAAAAATGGCACTGCAGTGCAGTTACAATAAAGGTTTTAGTCAAAATCCATGGGGAGGCCTGGAGCTAGATGGCCCTTCTAAGATGTCCTGAATTTTAAAAAGAATGCTGAGGGTGATTCCTGGGAAGGGATCACTTCTGGAATCTAGGGGAACGATGACCTCCCTCCTGAAGTGGAATCTGGGCAGAATACCACAACATCCCTCTTAGTTCTTGCACTGCTCATCTCTGCATATCTCACTCCTCTACTACCCTTTTGAGAGTTCCCCTTAGCCAGCACCTCTGCTAGTCAAAGTGGATTACTTCCTGGTGTGACCCAAGCTCCTTCATCCTTGAGAGTTCAGAACCTCTAGTCCGCATGCCCTGATTCTCAGTGTCTGCTCTACATGGCTGACAATCTTCCATTTAAATTGGGCAGGGATTGCATGAGACACCCTAGTGGATCACTTGAATGCCAGACGTGTGCCCTCCTACCCCCACTGTGTGACAGCCCCGCCTCCTCCTGGTGATCCTGGTGGGTTACCCCTGCCATGGTGGTAGCTTCTTTCCTTGCCTGCTTGTCTCCACACAAGTGACTAGGTGACAGTGTAAACGGACCCAGATTCAGCTGCTCACCATGCAAAAGCCAGACAGAGGGTTGAAGGGAGGAAAAGCAGGTTTAAATGGAGAGCCAGCAAACCAAGAAGATGGTGAACTAGTGTTCTGAAGTACCACCTTAAATTTTAAATTTTACCATAGGGCTTTGAAAGGGAAACTGGGTATGGGAGACATGCAGGCAGAGTGCAGGTGCAGAATCTGTGTGTCTTGTTCCGAGGGCTTTCTTAGATCATCACTTTTCTCAAGGTCTAGTTGGCATTGTCTTAACCCACCCGCCCTCCACCTTGGTGGTGGTGGTGGATTAATTGTTCGTGACTCCCCTTAAGCAGGAGAATTCCACAGTGGAAGCTCCATGCCTGGTTTGTTTCAAGATTAGCCTCTGGGATTTCTTAAGCAAAAGCATAATTAGATAAGCATGCATTGTCAGAGGGGAGTGCCTAGAGAGGGAAGGAAGAAGAAAGTGGGCACTTTTTAAAACTGAGGTTCCTGGTTATAAACTCCCCCACTGTTGAGTTGTATTCCATCTCTATGGAATAGGGATGGCGTGTTCATTTGGCTACTTCCTGCCGAAAAACAGCATAGTTAGGGGGCCATGGAATGGAACCTGTCTTCCTGGAGTTGAAAGTATTTGTGAGTCCCTGGACTTACAGAAGACATCTGCTGGAGCATCACAGTGAGTGTGTAACAGCAATACAGCCCACAGCAGAAGAATAAACATATCCCTATAATCATGGCTAAAGTTGTCAGAGGCATTTGAACCAGAGCAGCTCCATCTTGAGTAGGGGTTGTCTAAAATAAGGCTGGGACCTACTGGGCTCCATTCCCAGGAAGTTAGGCATTCTTAGTCACAGGATGAGATAGGAGGGCAGCACAAGATAAAGTCATAAAGACCTTGCCGATAAAACAGGATGTGGTAAAGAAGCCGGCCAAAACCCACCAAAACCAAGATGGCAGTGAAAGTGACCTCTAGTAGTCCTCACTGCTCATTATATGCTAATTATAATGTATTAGCATGCTAAAAGACACTCCTACCAGCCATGACAGTTTGCAAATGCCATGGCAACATTTGGAAGTTACCCTATATAGTGTAAAAAGGGGAGGGATCCTCAGTTCCAGAAAGTCCTTGCCCCTTTCCCAGAAAACTTATGAATATTCCACCCTTTGTTTGGCATATAATCAATAAATAACTATAAGTATACTCAGCTGAGCAGCCCATGCTGCTGCTCTGCCTATGGAGTAGCCATTCTTTTATTCCTTTACTTTCTTCATAAACTCACTTTCACTTTATGGACTCACCCTGAATTCTTTCTTGTGCAAGGTCCAAGAACCCTCTCTTGGGGTCTGGATCAAGACCCCTTCCTGGTAACAAAATTATGAGCAACTTTTTTTTTCTTCACCAGGAGGGACCTATTCTAGATCATGAAGAGGGCCATTGATTTAAGGACACTGTGGGATCAGACATAGCATTAATTTGCTTGTGCCTATCTTGTAGGGTTGAGCATGTATTTCCAGAGTTATCTGGAATGTACACACAGTGTTCAGTCTTAATTACAGTGCACATTCCCTGCTGTCAATTGTACCCAGAGCTCCTGTGGGGACAACATGACAGGTTAGCTAAACATATATGTGACAGGTTATAGGAGGAGCTATTAATATGCATGAAAGTGTATTCATGACATGTAACAAATATGCATGTAACATGACCCATGTTCCCTTTGGGGTGGAGACTTACATTTAAATCTATTACAATTAGGCCCTATATGTCTAAAGTTCTTTTCAGCCAGACACAGTGGCTCACGCCTGTAATCCCAGCACTTTGGGAAACCGAGGCAGCAGATCACGAGGTCAGAAGCTCAAGACCATCCTGGCTAACAAGGTGAAACCCCGTCTCTACTAAAAAATACAAAAAAATTAGCCAGGCATAGTGGTGTGCGCCTGTAATCCCAGCTATTCAGGAGGCTGAGGCAGGAGAATGGCATGAACCCGGGAGGCAGAGCTTGCAGTGAGCCGAGATTGTGCCACTGCACTCCAGCCTGGGCGACAGAGAGAGACTCTGTCTCAAAAAAAAAAAAAAAAAAGTTCTTTCTGGGACACAAAGGCATACATGTGCACAATTTCTCTAAACAGGCCGGAACTAGTGCATACTCATGATCTCTTATTAGCAGAAAGTTACTAAAATCAGTCTCTTGTCTAATTAAAGCTGTAGTCATGGCTGGCAGAGCTGGGGCTGGGGGTCAGTTCGTATCTAATGGGGTGCCATGTTTGTAACCAGACCCAGGTTTGGCTGCTCACCCCTTGAAAGCCAAACATGAGAAGTGAGGGTGGTGGAAGGAAAAATAACCAAGTTGTAAAGACCAGCTCCACAAGCCTGCTAGCACTTGCTTAAAGCCAACTTTTCCTTCCACCAACTCTCACCTCTCATGTCTGGCTTTCTAGCCGTGAGCAGCTGAACCTGGGTCCAGCTACAACAGCAACAGCTTAAAGTTGAATGGGACTCTTGCTGTCTCTCCTGATGGAAGTGTCCCCCTGTGGAAACCAGGATCTTTAGACCCACAGAGCCTAAAGCTGCAAGAGTAAGAAGAACAAATTCTCCAAGTGAGTCACTGGTAAAGATGGTAAGTGTGGCCACTTCTGTTTCTACTTATTGGTTCTCAGTTTCATGTATTCCACCCATTGGGGCCACATAACCACAATAATGGTCATTGATTTAGGGTGTACCCCACATCCTAAGGGATGCTACCCCATCCTCAAAGAATATTGTTTCCAAACTGGCATCTCAGCTGTACTTTTAAAGGGCCATCCAATTGCACTATCAAGTCACTAGCTTCTACAGTATGTGATAGGATCAGTGGGTCCCATGGTCATGTGTTTGGTGAATCAGACACATGATAAATCCTTGACGACACTGTTGGCTGAAGCTATGCAAGCAGAAAAGGCAAAACCCTAGAACATGTGTCAACTCTAGTCAAGATAAACAACTGCTCCCATCTAGAGTGGAAGGGGCTCAGCGTGAGCAACCAGCCATCAGAGTGATGACTGCCCTCCTTAAGGGATGGGTATTGTATCAGGACTCAGCATTGCTTTCTGTTGCACTCAGGTTAAATATTTGGCAGCATCAGTAAGTAGCTAGATTACTCTTGGTGAATGGAATCTTTTTACATGTTGTCCATGCTGCCACCATAGCTATTCCTCTCAGGCACTCATTTTGCCAGCACAGGAGTGGCCATTGAAGAAGACGGCTGATGTCAACTAGACTACTCCTTGTTTGGACCACTACCAATGATTCGGACTACTGGGTTGTTGAGTGCCTCCTCCACAGCAGGTACTCTCTGGTGAGCATGAACATGCACTCAAAGATCTTTACATCCCATTCCCACTCCTGGAGATCCGTCCATGTGCCTCTACCCTTGTCCCCAGTCTTTGCTTTCTCCTAGGCCCCTGACCAACTAGCCCAGCCATTTGCTATTCCCCTGAGTCCATGTTTTTTTCTGGCCTCTGTTCTCTTTCCACATAAAGTGGATGACCTGATAGCCTGACGTTTGCCTCTCTCTGATTTCCCTCACTACTGTTTTAAAGGCCACCAGCATGGGGCTGTATTGCTGCAGCAGCCCGTTAATGGTTTGCATACACACATTGAACCAACCCATCTTGAGCCAAACTTGGCTTTTTTCCTCCTCCATCAGTTGGTTATAAGGGATTCACCCCTCACCCTATTGGCCATCTGCGTGAGCTGAGGAAAGGTCCTTGTGTGACAGTAGTGAATGACATGGGAGGGTCTGCACCACCTGCTCATACAGTCTGTGTAGGTCCTCTGTACCCCTTCCATCTTAGGATGGATTCCTGCTAGGCCCCCTCAGACATGTGGCTTAGTGTCTGACAAGTTGTGTGATCAAATACTCTTTACTAAGCCCCAGTGGCAAACCAGGAGCTGTTTCTAAATAGTATGTAATTCTCTGTTGCAAATATATAAACTGTAGCATACAGTTCTCTGTTGCCTTACTCCAGAACCCTATGGGTCTACATTGTGATTCTCCAGTTAGGTTTACCATAAACTCTATATAGCATTTTTTCTCAATCACAGATAATTTGAATACCAGGTTGCATGAACAAGTGACAAGACTGCTTATATCACAGCCTGGACTGGCTGTGGAGCTATTTTCTCCTCTGGGTCCTACTCAATGCTGGTAGCTTTCCATGTGTCTTGGCAAATGGGCCAGAATAATGTTCCCATGAATGGACTATGCTGACCTCAGAACCCAGGTTGATCGTATAGGGCATGTGATTCCTTTTGAGTCCTTTAATTTGAAGGTGATGTCCCAGCAGGCTCCTGAATCTTGATAGGGTTTATCTCCCACTAGACTTCCCAATTCTTGCTCATCCAGTCCGATCAACATAATGTCATCAATGTCATGGATTAATGTAATGTTCTGCAGCATGTCCAGAAGGTTCAGCTTTCTTCAGACTATATTTTGACAGAGGGCAGAGAATTAACATAACCTTGGGGCAAGCCTACAAATGCAAAGGGTTATTCACCTCACGAATGCAAACTACTTCCGGTGCTCATTTTCTGCAGGAGTGGATAAGAATACACTTGCCAGAGTGGCTGTATGCCATGTACCTGATACAGTGTTAATTTGCTCTAGGAAAGATACCACATTTGTATGCTTTTTGTAGGGGCCTGACTGAAACCCACCTTTGCAAAAATTATAACTGAGGAAATTATGACAGTGAAAGAGATCAGACCCAACTGACTCCATCTCGCTTCTCACCTTTAAGCTGTCCTTGTTCATTCCTGGGCATAGGCCAAGCTAATCTTGGGAAGGAATTTAGTTTATGATTTGACTCTGAAACAAAATTGATACTAACCTTTTCCCTAAAAAACCTACTTCTTGCCCAGGAACCAGTCTGCCTTTGTAGGACTAACAAAGCAGCTACAAGATTAGAAATTACAGTTTAGGGGTCATGCAGCCTCCAGCTGTGAGAGTCTGAGCCTCCCCAAATTGCTCCTGAGGATAACATCACTATTATAAAACCTAAGATCAGTGCTTGAGATATTTTGCAGACCCTGTGCTCCCTGGATCAGCTGACATCACCCAGACCAATAATCTGGCTCAACCATTTCTGCCATCCCACCCAGAAACAGAAGACAGCAGGAAAAACTCACTTTCACCCGCTATGATTCCATCTCCAACCTGACCAGTCAGCACTCCCCACTTCCCAAGACCCTATCTGCCAAATTATCTTTAAAAACTCTGATCCTCAAATGCTCGGAGAGACTGATTTGAGTAATAATAAAACTCCAGTCTCCCACACAGCCGGCTGTATGTGAATTACTCTTTCTCTGATGCAATTCCCCTGTCTTGATAAATCGGCTCTGTCTAGGCAGTGGGCAACGTGAACCTGTTGGGCGGCTGGATGACTAGTGAATCAGTCGGAATATGGAGGCCACAAACCCTCTCCTTTATGTCCCTTCTAGTCCCCACAGGATATGTTAATAGTATTGTTTGTGATTTACCATCTTGGCTGAAAGTGGGGAGAAATTTCATAGATTTCCACTTGGCCTTCCCCAATGTGGTTGATTAACTAGTTGGTTCACCTAACTGCCAAATATGTCCATTCTGCTTATATGCTTAAGGACATGGGAAATAACCATGGGACAGTTCTCTGACCCAGCGAGCCCACCATGAGACCTGCACCAGGACTTTCTTAGCTGGTCCCCGTATGGCCTCTTCACCCTCCATTCTCCCTGGTGGTGGCTTGGGTGTCCAATATCAATTAGCTCAGGCCTTGTGTCTGTGTCCAACCAGTCCTCAAAGTTTCTGGATATTGCCCTTGGCCCATAGGTCCTGTGGGGAAGGCTAAATAAAGATAATCATAGCATATACATTGCTGTGGTGTTGCAAGGTTCTTCTGAGGGCCCAGCTCTTCTTTCAGCCACCAAGTTCTAGGTCTGAAAACTGACCCAGGTGCAGAAACTAGACAACAGATTGTGACTTTTTATGAGAGTGCTTCCCTCAGACTCCTTGATTGTATAGATTGAGTGAGACCCTTGGTGGCTGCCCACATATCTATCTTGACCTTCAGAATGCCATGTTCTATTAACAATTGTCACATTCTCTCTGGATCAGGCTGCCCTGGCTGCCACTCCAACCTTGTTCCTTATTACAGTAATTACATACACCTGGTTTCTGATGCCACATGCTTCCTGGCCTCTGTTAATTTGAAACCCCATCATCCCGTGGCTATAGGGAAAGCTAGTTCTATAAGAGCATTTGCTAGTCTCAGCCCTGGTATACAAAGGACGGCCACCACTGAGCTTCTTCAATCATGCTGGTGCCTCTCTCATCAACACATTTTTGATCACTTTGCTAGTCAAAGTATTCTTTCTAGGCCTCCATCCTACGAAACGTAATTGGCTGGTGGGTTTTCTCACCTTATATAAAATGCCTGTGTTATCAAGCCCGCTTCTCTGGGCCTTTGGCCCCTTTCTCTATCACTTGCCATGGCAATTCTGGCATTTCTACTTCACTTAGTATGGGCTGGTGATTTTTCCTAGCTTCTAGGAATCAACCTAGCAGAATATTTGCATATAGGAGCTTCGAAAGGGACATGGGAGAGTTCCCTGACCCCCCTCGCAGGACGTGCAATGGGGTGTGGCTTGTCTGTTTGGCCACAGCCACTGCTCAAACCCCTTATGGGAGGGGAAGCACACAGACAGGCAGGTGCAGGAGCCGGGGCGAGCACTTCTGGGCTCTGGCCCCACAGCAGCATCTAAGGGTGGACGCCTGGGACCCCTGAAGCCCAAGCGGGCATGTGTTACAGTGCGCTCTTTTAGCTTTGCCATCCACTGATCGCTTAAGTGTTAAACAGCTTAGTAGACCCTCTGCCTTTTCACAAGGGCAGAGGGCCAGTGTGACAGCTTTCTGTATCCTGAGCTCTTGTCCAGTGTTCTGAAAGAATCAGGTGACACACAGACTTGGAGGATGGTGAATGCGGGGGTTTTATTGGGTGGTGGAAGTGGCTGTCAGTGGGATGGATGGGGAGCTGGAAAGGGGATGAAGTAGGAAGGTGATCTTTCCCTGGAGTTTGGCTGTCCTGAGGCTGATTTCCTCTCCAACTGTCCCCAGCTGAACTCTTCCCAATGTTCCTTCTCTTCTCTCCTTCTCTGCTGCTCTTCTGTTCATCTGCTCATCCACTCCTGGAGCTGGGGGTTTATATGGGTACAGGATAACCAGGTGTGGCAGGCCAAAAGGCAACTTTTGAACGTGAAAACAGGAATGACTGTTCCCATTTAGGGCCATGGGTATCCAGGCTTGAGGGTGGGGCCTTTACTGAGGAACTGGCCTCTTCTACCCAGTATTTCCCTGTCTCCTGTCTATATCAACAGGATATTCATCTTGTATCATAGAAGAATGTCCTCATATTAATAAACTCTCTATTATCCAACTTTATATTCTATTTCTCTAGATTCAGTGCCCTCCAGACCCCATCCCATATATATCCTCTCTGCTTCTGCCAGTACATGCTGGCTAGGCCCTATAGCTTCTTTGATGTATGGTCTCCTTCTCCCTCAGGGGACCCAGTACATTCCTGGCCTCTTTATGTTGTGGCTTGACCATAGTTTTTAGCCACACAGGGAGGTGGGAGTAGGTTATGAAAGGGATGAGGAGTCTTTCAGTTGTCTTTAAGCAGAGGGGTATGGGTCACATCTGTAGGCCAGTGTTTGGAGGACCTGGGGTTTCAAGAACCTCAAGTTGAACTGTAATGCAGTTATGACAGAGATTTCAGCCAATCTCACAGACAACTCTAGAACTGCCATGATTCCCATCTCAAGTCTCCTTCCCAGCTGGGGCCTTGGCATAGTAGACTCGTCTAAATTGAGAGTTCAGTCTTCTCTGGAGCTCCATTCCCTTCGGAGCCTCAGCTGCTTCTGCCCTCTGGTTGAAGAAGACGACGATCTCTTTATATGCTACCAAGGAGGCCTGTTGGACTTTGACACTTTGTCCTCTGCAAAGAGTAACTGCCCTTGGCCTTTTGCTGTCTTTCTCCAGGGCAACCATAGCCCTCAACCTGGGAGGAGCGAAGGAAGCACTTTGGGCAGAGGGAGAAGGTGAACTGCAATGCAGTCACCACAGAGGCCTCAGCCAATCCCACGGGAAGTTCTGGGTCTCTGGTGGTCCTTTGGAGTTGTGTGGATTTGAGGTACAAGGGCTGGGGCCACCCCCGCCAGCATTGATTAGTTATGGAATGTGGGCTGCCCCCAGGAGGAGATGTAACCTTGGGTGAATCCGTTTCCTTTGGATGGAGGGCAATCCCTGGGGAGGGACTTAACTTTGTGCAGTCAAGGGGAATGAGCATCTCATCATAAAGGAAAATCTGGGTGGCTGAATGGCACATGGCATGCATTACATTGACACTGGGAATAAAGAGAGGGGGCTAGGGATAGGAAAATGATTTCTGGAAGAAAAATTGACAGGATATGCTGATCACATAGCATCTGAATGAAGATAAGGTTCTTTCATTCAAGAACCATTTAGTACCTTCCCTAGGCTCAGCCCTGTGTGAGATGCAGCTTGTGGACTTGAAAGGTTCTTCACCTCAGGGGAGCTCAAATTGGAAGGCATATGCCAAAGAAAGAGTGGAGACAGTGTCGAGATCTCAATATGCTGCAATGTGAATGGGAAGATGTGGCTAAAAAGGCAAGACCATCCTTCATTGCGATGGAGCTTTTCATGAGCTCTGCAGCTCCCATTTTTCCTCTCTAGAGACAACCAAATCCTTGGTTCAAAATGAGGCAACTTCTTCCTTGAGGACTTTGAAGTGCAGTACTAGCATCAGTGCCTACCCTGCTTCTTGTACCTGCCCCTTATCAACAATCTCTCTCTCTCTCTCTCTGTCTCTCACACACACACACACACACACACACACACACACACACACACACACACACACAGTGAATTGCACTGCATGTGAGGACTAGAGATGCAAATTAGGGACAGTTGAGAGAATCCCATGGTAGGGAGTGCTTCCAGCCTCACACATGACAGCAATGTGCCCAGGAGTGGCTTTTCTTTCTGTTCGTGAAGGAAATGAGCACCCTAGAGTCAGGAAGGCTCCCAAATCTGCAAATCAAGTCCTAGGACAAGGACAGCAGGGGCTCCGCCTCTCTGGTGCACCTTGCGTGAACGGCCACAAGATGGCAGCAGGAGCTCAGCCGACGCTGGCGAGAGCCTGAGGGTGGGGGTGTGGGGTCAGAGGAATGGAAAAGTGACCCCCAAGACATGCGCGCATCCCAAAAGAGAGGTGAGGAAGGAAAAATCAATGAATGAAAGGCTCTTAGGACCTGTTTAAGCCAGGAGTTTGCACACTACTGGCAGTGGCCGTTTCTCGTGCGCACATCTATTGCGTGACTCCTATACTTCTGCGCATTTGCCACGTGTAAGTTTTCTCCTGGTTAAATACGACCCCTGCCACCCTAAACTTCACCATCACAATCGCCGGTGGAAATATCCTGGGTGTTGCAGAATCTGTGTGCAAAGTGCACTGACTCTCACCAGAGGCTGCACGCGGGGCTGTAAGGATGGCTCTGGATGTGCCTTCGGCCACCAACCCTTTCCTCTCAGGGGACAGCAAGGTGAGGGCAGCCTGTAGAGAACAAAGAGCAAACTGCCCTGCTTCCATCCGCACAGAGAGGGACCGCTGACGGCGACAAGGTGACTGCGCTGCAGCGAAGGACGCCTAGCGTCTGGTGTTCTAATATGCCACAACGATCGTTTGCCTCCTGGGTTACGAGGACATCGCAGGCAGCCAGCCTCTGGGTGCAGGGGCCTCAGTGCTGCCGACACACACTCAGGTGAGGGATGTGTGCACACACCCAATCTTAATGAGGACAACGGATAGAAATTACGAGGGAGATTTTTTTTTGGAAACAGAGCCTCACTGTGTAGCCCAGGCTGGTGTGCAGTAATGCAATCTCAGCTCACTGCAGCCTCTGCCTCCTGGGTTCAAGCGATTCTCCTGCCTCAGCTTTCAGAGTAGCTGGGACTACCAAGCCTGCACCACCATGCCGGGCTAATTTTTGTTATTTTTTAGTAGACAGGGTTCTACCATGTTGACCAGGCTGGTCTTGAATTCCTGACCTCAGGTGATCCGCCCACTTCAGCCTCCCAAAGTGCTGGGATTACAGGTGTGAGCCACCGCCTCTGGCCTCTGCACCAGGTACTTTACACTGAAACTTCTCAACCTGGGCATCCTGGGCAGGACAGGTATTTGATGTGTTGATGTGGAGCACTGTCCCGTCCATGTTCCTGGTCTCTACCCTCCAGATGCCAGTAGCACCAACCCGCCTTCTACAAGTTGTGGTAACCAACTTTTGTCAAATTGTGGCAGGCCAGGTCTCACTAACACAGGCCTCCATAACAACTGTTTCAGTACTGATTGCATGGTTAAGTTAAACATTAAAAGCTAAAAAAAAAAAAAAAAAAAAAAAAGCCAGTGCCCTTATACAAAGGCTGGAATGTAACACAAGCCCACCAAGAGTTTTGCCCAGGCCTTTCCTGGGCCTTAAAGCATGACAGAATAACGAAAGAATTCTTAACAGGACCCTTTTAGGATTAAACGAGTTTTATTGGGGGTCTGAAGAAACTCCCCAGGCCTCCACAAATAAGTTTATTGGGGGTCTAAAGGAACTCCTCAAACCTCCGTGATTTAACAGGAGACAAGATAAGGGGAATCGCCCCAGCACCTGGACCCATTTAGATGAAGTAAATGTACTGAGGCTCCAGAGGAAGAGCTTCAGGACTGAGACCTTAGTTATGGATTAAAAGAAGTTAATCACTTATGTCTTTCAATGAATGCACACTTACATGTAGACGTATAGCTTAGAAAGCATATAAGCTCTGAAAAACTTTGTAATTTTGAGTTGGTCTGGCGATAATTTCTAGGCCTTCTCCCTGTAACCGACTGCAGAAAATAAAACCTCTCTTGCCCCCCAGTTCATCTGCATCTCGTTATTGGGCAGCGAGAAATAGCAGCCTGACCCTCAGTTTGGAACGAAATGTCTCCTGGGGGGGCAGAGTGGAGGGGACAAAAGCTCTCTGGTAGAGAACCAGTGAATTGACTCAATTAACTCATTTAATCCTAGAACAACCCTGATGTGGGTACTATTTCTCCTTACTTATTTAATTTATTTTTAAAAACTATGGTGAAATACACATACACAACATTTGCCACTGTAACCGTTTTTAAGTGTGCAGTTCTGTGGCATTAAGTGCATTCATATTGTTGTGCATCCATCCTCCCAGCCATCTCCAGAACTCTTCATCTTGCGAAACTGAAACTACCCTCATTAAGCAAGAACTTCCCATTTCCCTCTTCCTCCAGCCCCTGGCAACCACTGTCCTACTTTCCTTTTTTTTTTTTTTTTTTAGACAGAGTCTTGCTCTTGTTGCCCAGGCTGGAGTTCAATGGTGTGATCTTGGTTCCACCTCCTGGGTTGAAGTGATTCTCGTGCCTCAGACTCCCGAGTAGCTGGGATTACAGGTGCATACCACCACGCCTGGCTAATTTTTGTATTTTTTAGTAGAGACAGAGTTTTTCCATGTTGGCCAGGCTGGTCTTGAACGCCTGAACTGCACCATTCTACTTTCTATCTCTATGAATTTGATGGCTCTAAGTACCTCATCTAAGTGGAATCCTTGGACTCAGCAGGATGTCTTCAGAGTTCATCTGTGTTGTAGTGCGTGTCCAGATTCTCTTCCTTTGAGGCCGAATAGTATTCCATGTATGTCTAGGTCACATTTTGTTTATGCATTTCTCAGTGGGTGAACACTTGGCTTGCTTCCACCTTTCAGTTTTTGTGAATGAAGCTGCTATTAGTTCTACCTTTTGACCGATGAGAAAACTGAGGCTTTTACAAGAGGTAAAGTAACTTGCTGTAAGTTCCCCCACTAGTGAGTAGCACGTGTAGATTCCAGCCAAGCAATTGACTTCAGAGGCTGCTGCTGAGACCTCCTAACGGCACACAGCCAGGCACCCACCCAGGCACCTACCCACTTCTGAAGCCATCTGATAAGCTGGGACCTGTTACTGCTCTGCTGGGAGCTGAGTCAGAGATGGGGCATATTCGGGGCTGGGGAATGATTACTTCTTTGTTTTCCCCTCTTATTTTATCCCTGGAAAGCCTGGATCAAACCAGGAGGTAGAGAGATTTCTTCAGTGGTGGACCCTCCACAGGAAACTCCCCACCATCCCTGTCCTCCCACCATCAATAACCACACCATTCTCACCCAATTGCCTGATTGGGGATGAGGTCTGGGGCTCATGTACCTCTGCATCCCAAAAGAATAGCTACTGTGTATTCCTGTAAGTCCTCTGGTTGAGAATCTGTAAACAGACTCATTGGTAAAGTCTTTCTTGGAAGCTGACCACATGACATGGGAATGTTCATAGAAGATGCACGTAGTCACCATGAGGAAGGGAAAGAACTCAGTCATCCCATTGTTTTATACAGGGCTTAACAAAAATGTCTGTATAACAAAGGCTGCAAAATTTAGAAGTGAAACATTTGTGGTTTGAGTTTTTGCGTCAAGGTCCACCACACTTCCTGACAAGTCAGCTCCTTGCCTGGGTAGCACTTGGGTATCAGATCTTCAGGAGACGCTACTGCCTCTTCAGGTCTGCAGGTTTCCAAATATCAAATTTCTAAAGCGTAGAATGCCCACAGTTTCATCACTTCCTTTGGTGTCAATGCCTTTCATTTTGAGCAAAGGCAAGCCCAGGACAGTATGAAATCTTGCCACCACCACCAACAGGAAGCATAGCAATCTGTAGCTACAGTCCCCTCATCTGGAGACTGGCCCGGGTAGGCTCACTTCATGCCTTCCTTGCTGGGTTTTGGAAGATGCTGCAATTAACACAAGGAAAGAAGGCAAGCTCTTATCCCTCCCTTCCCTTCACTCAGTAGCAGCATGGTGGTTGCAGAAATAAAGCACTCAGTTGTTCCTTCTGCTTGCAATTGTTCAGATGCAAGGGGAAAAAGTAAAAACTGAAGCTTGCTATGACGTCTTTCTTAAACCATTTTGTGCAGCTATAAACATTACTAGGTAATTCATAAAGAACAGAAATTTGTTTCTCACAGTTCTGGAGGCTGTGACGTCCAAGATCAAGGTGCCAACAGGCTTGGTGTCTGGAGAGGGCCACCCCCAGGATGGTACCTTACACATGACATCCTCCAGAGCAGGGCAATCACTGTTCCTCACAGGACAGAAGTGCAGAAGAGACAGAACCCACATCCCCAAGCCCTTTTTAGACTGGCTTTAATCCACTCATGCTCCACCCTCATGAACCAAACACCTCCCAGTGAGCCCCACCACCCAATGCTGTTGCACTGAGGATTAAGTTTCCAACATGTGAGTTTTGGAGGGAACAAAAACATTCTGACCATAGCAGCCTCTCCCCAACTTTTACAAGAATCCTGGCATCTGACGCATTTCATAGCCTGAGTATAGGATGAGGTAATGGAGGGCCCACACCACCTACATCCTGTAAAGCCTGAGGCTCACCAAGCTGCACAGGAGAGTATGAACACAGAGGACACCTCCCACTGTTGTTCTCTTGTCTCATGACTCAAGCAGCCCCTCCCTTTCAGCCCAAGACATTGAGCCATCCGGGGCTTGCTGTGGTATAATACACAATAATTATTTGGTCGTTGTCCCTGGTTCCTGACACAGCGCCTCAAAATCCTTGGAATTGATTGCCCTGTATGCTAATGAGATGAATCACGGAGAGGCCCTAGATAGCTCCAGGATGGGGGCTGGTCACTAGAAAAATCAACCATGTGATTAAGGGTTAGAACTTTCAGCCCCGCCTCCTCACTCCTGACCTTCAAGGAGAGAAAAGGGATTGGAGATTAAGTCCAGTCATCAAAAGGCCAATGATTTCATCAATCATGCCTGCATAATTCAGGCCTTGACAGAGCAAGAAAGAGGTCAAAACCTGAGTTACTACCTTTAAAGGGCCTAATTTCCATGTAGGAAAGTAAGAGAAGCACAGCAGCATAGCTGTGTTTAAAATCCCTGCCCCCACCCCCCCACCCCCGCAAGAACACTCCTAAATGAAGTCAGATAAAAATCTCCCAAAAAACTCCTAAGTGAAGTCAGATGCAGTGGCTGAAACCTGTAATCCCAGCTACTGAGGAAACTGAGGTGGGAGGATTGCTTAAGCCCAGGAATTTGAGGCCAGCCTGGGAAACATAGAGAGACCCTATCTCTTTAAAAAAGTTTGTTTTAATAAAAACAAGAACAAAACCTAAATGACAGAGATTCAGAGAACTTCTGGGTTGAGAAAAACATTGCTTTAAGAGGCCAAGGTGAGAGAATCACCTGAGGCCAGGAGTTCAGGACCAGCCTCTAAGAGATGGGAGTCTCACTCTGTTGCCCAGGCTGGAGTGCAGTGGCACGATCTCAGCTCACTGCAGCCTTGACCTCCTGGGCTCAGGTGATCCTCCTACCTCAGCCTCCTGAGTAGCTGAGACCACAGGCGTGTGCCACCATGCCCAGCCAACTTTTTTTATTTTTAGTGGAGACGAGGTTTCACTATGTTGCCCGGACTGATCTCAAACTCCTGGTCTTAAGCAATCCTCCCACCTAAGCCCAAAGTGCTGGGATTACAGGTATGACCCACTGTGCCCAGCCCCTCAAACAAATTTTTTTTATTTAGCCATATAGTGGCACGTGCCTGTAGTCTCAGCTACTTGGAAGGCTGAGGCAGGAGGATTGCTTGAGCCCAGGACGTCGAGGCTATAGTGAGCTACGATTTCACCACTGCACTCCAGTCTGGGTGACAGTGTGAGACGCTGTTTAAAAAGTAAAAGAAAGACATTGATGCACTTCAAGGATGGTGCGTCTGGAGAGGGCATGGAAACCTCCCCTCCCTATGCAGCTCTTCCATTTGGTTGTTCCTAAATTGTATCCTTTATAATCAATGGGCAAATGTTAATGCGTTTTCCTGAGCTTTATGAGCTGTGAATTATCAAAACTGAGGAAGGGGTTGTAGAAACTCCCAAATGTATAGTCGGTCAGAAGTATGGGCGGCTTCTTGGACTTGTGGCTGGCGTCTGAAGCAGGGGCAGTCTGGGACGGAGCCTTGAACATGCACAGTGGGCTCTAACTCCAGAGTTAGTGTCAGAACTGAACTGATTGTTGGATTCCTGTTGATGTCAGAGTCACGGGTCACGAGTGTGGAACACACTCCACACACTTGGTATCAGAAGTGTCAGAAAAAAACACTACACCTGTTTTCTCACCAAACAGCGGAAATGCTCAACTACAAGCTATTTCTCCTCCGTTTTTTCCCCTCTTGCAATTCCATTCTTCCAGGAAGCGTGGGGGATCAGCCTAGAGTGTCACCTACACTCGCTGACAGGGCCAGCTGAGTTGACGCTCCGGGCATGACAGTTCTTTATTGTGGAGCCGTCATACATGTACCGTTTTCAGCAGCATCTCTGACCTCTACCCACTAGATGCCGGTAGCAACAAGTCCCTGGCTGCCTCAGCAAAGTGTGGCCATTCCCTTATGACAAAAACTAGACCCTACAAAAAAGGATAGTCAAGCACGAGGCCTGAGACCTGGGTCTAGTCCAGGCTCAGCCCAAGGTGTCTCTGTGACTTTGGGCAGGGCTACCAAGCCTCTTGGTGTCCTCAACTGAACAATGGAAAAGCCAGACCAGATCAACCTGAGTTCCATTCAGCAACAGCGTGCTATGCTGCTGTGTTTGCCTTACCTTCCTGTGTGGAAATGAAGCCCAGTAAAGGCAGTAGCTCAGGCTTTGACCTCTTTCTTACTCTGTCAAGGCCTGAACTCCTGTCTTTCCAAATGATTTGACCCTGAGTCTCCCATTTCCTTTCACAGAATGGGGCCTGCAGGAGCTGACAGGGATCCGTGCTGGGGATAGATGCTGCTGACAACCTGAAGAAGAATCCACCCTCTGGCTCTGAAATGAACAGCGTTCAGCAGTCTTGTGGCCAGAGTGAGAGCACCTTCCCCCTGCAGCTCTCCTGGGGAGCCGCAGCCCAGGGGAGCGAGGAGTGCCCTCTGTTGCAGGTGGGAGTGGCGGGACAAGAGTGACGGGAGATCCAGAGTGGCCACCAGGCCATTGCTCGACCTAGTTCCTGCTCAGTCCCTCTGAGGCTGGCAGACTTCACAGTCCAGCTTGCTCTGAGGAGACCACATTCTGGAAGCAGCAGCCACCACCGTCCTGAGGCTCTGTCTTTCAAAGAGAAGCCTCTGTCCTTTTCAAAGACAGAACACCTGTGCTTGGCAGGCAAGAATAACATTGACAGTGGGAAATCCCATTCTCTAAAATATTATAAAACAGGAAGTATGAAGGAATTAAAGTCCACTGAAAAAGTATCCTGACTGGGTGCAGTGTTGATGCCTGCAATTCTAGCACTTTGGGAGGCTGAGACAGGAGGATTGCTTGAGGCCATAAGTTTGAGACTAGCCTGGGCAACAAAAATGAGACCCAGTCTCTACAAAAAAAAATTAAAAATTAGCCAAGCATGGTAGCTCGTGCTTGTAGTCCCAGCTACTCAGGAGGCTGAGGTGGGAGGATTGCTTGAACCCAGGAGTTCAAGGTTACAGTGAGCTATGATTGTGCACTGCATTCCAGCCCGGGGAACAGACTGAGTGGGTGACCCTGTAGCAAAAAATAGAAAAAAGAAAAGAAAAGGTGTCCTGGACTACCAGGAATGACAGTAATAATGATGCTAGCATTTATTAAGAACTTAATAGATGCCCTGAACTCAGCTCAGTGCTTTACATGAATTATCTCATTTAATTCGGAGATAATTGGAGATAGTTATGCTTTTTACCTCCATTTTATAGATTGGGAAAAGGAAGTTATAATGTTCTTCAAAGTCTTT
This sequence comes from Mandrillus leucophaeus, assembly GCF_000951045.1. Taxonomy (NCBI): domain Eukaryota; kingdom Metazoa; phylum Chordata; class Mammalia; order Primates; family Cercopithecidae; genus Mandrillus; species Mandrillus leucophaeus. The sequence continues at coordinate 2,828,579 of NW_012102543.1, read as the reverse complement.
CAACTAATAAGGTCTAATGATTTTATCCTGGAAGCACACATGGGAATTTTCTTGTTCTCTAGTCTCAGTAGGTAAAATGTGGGACATCTTGGCAGGTGTGACCTAAGTTATCATAAAACGTGTCTAATTATTGGGAAAGAAGATGATGTTAGTTACCGGGTGGTGGTGGTGGGAGGGGTGGTCTAGCTAATGACTGGCATTTTAAACTAGAATCTTCAAGATCGTAATGGATGTTAACTCATCATTTACATTAGGTATATCTCCTAATGCTATCCCTTCCCCCTCCCCCCACCCCACGACAGACCCCGGTGTGTGATGTTCCCTACCCTGTGTCCAAGTGTTCTCATTGTTCAGTTCCCACCTATGAGTGAGAACATGCGGTGTTTGGTTTTCTGTCCTTGACAGTTTGTTCAGAATGAGCACACTCACGTGGCACGTGTATACATATGTAACAAACCTGCACGTTGTGCACATGTACCCTAGAACTTAAAGTATAATAATAAGAAAAGATCCATTAATGATCTTCATTTCATTCATTTTTATCTATTTATCCTTCTATTCATTAATTCAATCAATAAAAACTTGTTGATAGCTCAGTGTATGTCACGGGTTGTGCTAACGGCTAGGGATGCAAAAAAGAGTCATACTCCATCCGCATCCTCAAGGCATTCCTGGTCCAGTACTGCCGGCAGTAGTCAGAGGCCAAAGCCCCACAAGAAAGTGCCCTTCTGACCCACTGACTTCTTCCCCGGGTCCGCCTAGAAATCTGGCTGGATTCAAGTCAGGCAAAACATGTACAACTTTATGATTTCTTGTCTGATGGAAATCCCCTAGACTTTTCCCTTTTTGTATTGGATGGGTTTTAGTTCTCCTGGACATGCCACAGCGGGCACATGGCACCCCACGGCCATGAAGCCTTGGGCCCCTGCACCTGGTGCTTAGGTTCAGGGAGACTCAGGAACTCTTTCTCCTGACCTGACTGTCTTGTCTCAGGACATAATCTTTGGGAAACTTCTCCCAGAATACAAAGCCCAAACACAAGAGAAGGGGCCAGCCTAAAGCCAGCCTGGAGACATCAGCATAGGGATCCACTGGGCACATACTGTCCTTGAGGTTTAGCCACCTGGCAACATGCTGGGCTGCTGCCGCTCTCCCCTTCTCCCCAGCCAGCGCTCACCAGGGTCTACAGGAAGTGGTTGCTCCCATAGGCTGTGTGGGCAGACGTTCCTGTGAGTGCTTCTCTCTGTCTCAGAAAAGGGAGTCGGGTGGGAGATGTTCCTGCCATGTCTTCCAAATGGCAGATTTCCCCCCTGTTTCAATGAGGTCTCATGGCTCTGTGGATGTCAGCTCTTCTCTCCTATACTCTAAGAAGTACAGAGATGGACCAGTACTGTAAGAATCCAGATACTATTGCAAAATTCTCCCTAGTTCCATTAAACCAGGGAGCTCCTGGCCTGTTCCCTTGAGTTCTTGTTCCCTTAGTTCTTCTCTGGAAAGGCTGCCCCTGCCTGGATAGACCAGGCCCAAGATGTGCAGATGAATCAGACACATCCCTGCCCTTGAGGGCTGTCATAGGTCTCAGTGAAGACCTACAATAAAGCAGGGAATTGAGAAGGCTTGAGGGGAGGCAGAAGCAGGGTAGGAAACAATACAAAGGGAGGGAGGAGAAGGTGATGCTGGAGGTGCGCCAGGAAGGAAATGGCAGTGATATGGTTTGGATCTGTGTCCCCATCCAAACTCATGTTCCATTGTAATGCCCAATGTGAGGCTCGATGGGAAGTGATTGGATTATGGGGGCAGAATTCTCATGAATGGTTTAGCACCATAGCCCCCCTTGGTACTGTATAGTAAGCAAGTTCTCATGAGATCTGGTTGTTCAAAAGTGTGCAGCACCTGCCCCCTCTCTCTTCCTCCTGCTTCATCCACATAACACATGTTGGCTTCCCCTTCACCTTCCGCCATGATTCTAAGTTTCCTGAGGCCTCCCCAAAAGCAGAAGTCACTATACTTCCTGTATATCCTGTAGAACTGTGAGCCAATGAAACTTCTTTTCTTTATAAATTACCAATCTCAGTTATTTCCTTATAGCCATGTGAGAACAGACTGATACAGTGTTGGGAATAGGCCCCCAAATCTGGCCATAAACTGGCCCAAAAACTGGCCATAAACAAAATCTCTGCAGCACTGTGACATGTTCATGATGACCATGATGCCCACACTGAAGGTTATGGGTTTACTGGAATGAGGGCAAGGAACACCTGGCACACCCAGGGTGGAAAACCGCTTAAAGGTGTTCCTGAACCACAAACAATAGCATGAGCGATCTGTGCCTTAAGGACATGTTCCTGCTGCAAATAACTGGCCAGACCCATGTCTTTATTTTGGCCCATCCCTTTATTTCCTGTAAGGAATGCTTTTGATTAATCTACAATCTATAGAAATAATGCTTATCACTGGCTTGCTGTCAATAAATATGTGGGTAAATCTCTGCTTGAGGCTTTCAACTCTGAAGGCTGTAAGACCCCTGATTTCCCACTCCACATGCTATATTTCTGTGTGTGTGCTTTTAATTCCTCTAGCACCACTGTGTTAGGGTCCCCATGACTGAGCTGGTCTCGGCAATGCAGAAAATTGGTACTGAGAAGCGGGACATTGCTATAAAAATGCCTGAAAATGTGGAAGCAGATTTGGAACTGGATAATGGGCAGAGGCTGGAAGAGTGTGGAGGGCTCAGAAGAAGACAGGAAAATGAGGGAAAAATTGGAACTTCCTAGAAACTTGTTGAATAATTGTAACCAATATGCTGATAGTCATATGGACAGTGAAGTTCAGGCTGAGGAGGTGTCACATGGAGATGAGGAACTTATTGGGAACTAGAACAAAGGTCACTTTTGTTATGTATTAGTAAACAGGTTGGCTGCATTATGCCTCTGCCCTACAGATCTGTAGAACTTTGAACTGGAGAATCATGATTTATGGATCTGACAGAATAATTTTCTAAGCAGCAAAGTGTTCAGCAAGTGGTCTGGCTGCTTCTAACAACCTATGCTCATGTGCACAAGCAAAGAAATGACTTGAAGCTGGAATTTATATTTAAAAGGGAAGCAGAGCATAAAAGTTTGGAAATTTTTCAGCCTGGCCATGTGGTAGAAAAGAAAAGCCCATTTCCAGGGGAACAGTTCAAGCCAGCTGCAAAAATTTGCATTACTAAAAGGAAAGCAAGAGCTAATAGCCAAGAAAATGGGGAAAGGGGCTCCAAGGCATTTCACAGACCTTCATGGCAGCCCCTTCCATCACAGGCCCAAAGGCCTAGGAGGACAGAATGGTTTGGTGTGCCAGGCCCAGGACCCTGACACCATAAGCAGCTTCAAGACACTGTGCCCTGCATCCTGGCTGCTTCAGCTCCAGCCTTAGCTCAAAGGAGCCCAGGTACAGCTCAGGCTGCTGCTTCAGAAGGTGCAAGCTATGAGCCTTCACAGCTTCCATATGGTCTTAAGCCTGTGGGTACCTAGAGTGCTAGAGTTGAGGTTTGGGAGCCTCCACTGAGATTTCACAGGATGTATGGAAAAGCCTGAATGTCCAGGCAAAAGCCTACTGCAGGGTCAGAGCCCTCGTGGAGAATTTCTACTAGGGCAGTGCAGAGGGGAAATGTGGTGTTGGAGTCCCCACACAGAGTCCCCATTGGGGCACTGCCTACCAGAGCTGTGAGAAGAGGGCCACCATCCTCCAGACCCCAGAATGGTAGATTCACTGACAACTTATACCATGAACCTAGAAAAGCAACTTGCACTCAACAACAGTTCATCAGAGCAGTCACAGGGGCTGTAAAGCCACAGGGCTGGAGCTGTCCAAGACCTTGGGAACCCACTCCTTGCATCCAGTGTGCCCTGGATGTGGGACATGGAGTCAAAGGAGATTATTTTGGAGCTTAAGATTTAATGACTGCCCTACTGGGTTTCAGACTTGCATGGGGCCTGCAGCCCCTTTCTTTTGGCGTATTTCTCCCTTTTGGAATGGGAGTATTTACCCAATGCTTGTAACTTAATTGTATCTTGGGAATAACTCTCTTTTTTTTTATTTTACAGGCTCATAGGTGGAAGGGACTAGATTATCTCAGATAAGACTTGGACTTTGGGCTTTTGAGTTAATGCTGGACTCAGTTAAGACTTTGGGGACCTTTGAGAAGGGATGATTGTATTTTGGAATGTGAGAACATGAGATTTGGGAGGGGTCAGGGACAGAATCATATGGTTTGGATCTGTGTCCCCACCCAAATCTCATATTCAATTGTAATCCCCTATGTTGGAAGTGGAGCCTGGTGGGAGGTGATTGGATGGATCATGAGGGCAAAGTTCTCATGAATGGTTTAGCACCATCCCCACCTTGGTACTGTATAGTGAGTGAGTTCTCATGAGATCTGGTTGTTTAAAAGTGTGTGGCACCTCCCTGCTATCTCTCTTCCTCCTGCTTAATCCACGTTAAGATGTGTCTGCTACCCTTTCACCTTCCGCCATGATTCTAAGTTTCCTGAGTCTTTCCCAGAAGCAGAAGCTGCTTTGCTTCCTGTTTAATTGGATAATTTATAAAGAAAAGAGGTTTAATTGTCTCACAGCCCTGCCAATTAAACCTCTTATCTTTATAAATTACCCAGTCTCAGGAATTTCTTTATGGCAGTGTAAGAATGGACTAATACAGGTGCCTAGGATATTCTCCAAGGGGAGGAACACCTGGGAACAGCAGTGAGAATGATGAGAAGCCTGGTGTGGCTACAGGAGGTGTAAGAAATTCACCCAGGCCGCTGGTGTTAAGCTCTGAGAGGTGGGCCTCACTGGCCCCTCTCAACTCAGACTCCTCCATCTGTAAGGTGGGGATCCTCCAGATTAGGGTTGTGGTTGTGATGGTTAAGTGGGTCAGTACATGAAAAGAACAGAACAGTGCCTGGATTGGTGTAAGCACTATGCATGTGTTAGCTGGTGTATGACTCTTATCCTCATGTCATGCCCAAAGATGTCAAGACTCAGCAATACGTATTTTCTGAATGAATTTGTAAATGAGGCCTAGTTATATCAGTATAAATGTGTGTACTTCATAGACCTGTGAGCTGCAGGGGTATTGGAAAGAAGTCCTAACAATTAAAAACTAACAAGTATAATTTATGGAGTGTCTACTATTTACAAAGCATACGTTTACATTTACTTCTTCTCTCTCACCAAAGATAAGAAGCTAATGATTATTCTCAGTATAAAGATGAGGAAATTGAAGCTCAAAGGCCTCTTCTTTTGGTCAGGATGCTGTTCTCTGCCTAGAATGTAGGGTATCGATGATCATGCTACAACTTTTATTCTGAAAGGCAATTTTCTCCACTGGTTTTAGACATAACACAACTAAAGGAAAAAAAGTGTTTTTGAAGATGCTTACAAGTTGGTCAAGCTTGGTAGCCTTTCCCATTCAATGAGAAAAGCAGAAAAAGACCTCACAGCTACCTCTGTCTTAAGCAGGAATTCATGAGTCCAACTACCTGAGGTCAGAGCTGATGATCGTAATTTATCGATGCTTCAGTGGGCCCAGGTGGACCTGGCCATGGAGGCCGATCTGCCTGTCTGGGCCCTCATGTTCCTGTTCAGTACACACACAGGTGGTGATAGGGAGGTGGAAACCCTGGGGAGGCAGATAAAAGAGCTCTGGTTTTAGAGTGAGTCAGACTCGAATTCGGAGCTGGCTCCATCACTTACGCACTGTGCCTTCTTGCACAGTTAATATTTTAGAGGTAAACGAAATGTTGATAATAATAACATGCCATATAATTGGCATAAGGATGGAAGATAATGTATGCAAAAAATAATAAGCATAGGCATAGACTCTGCCTTTCCATCATAATTACATTAATGTAAAATTTTTAATTATTACCTATTTTTCAACTACGGGCAAACATTTGAAGCTTGATAATGTGCAGTGTTGGCAAGGCTCTGGCGAAACAGGTGCCATCATGTACTCTTAGTGGGAGTATAAATTAGTGCAGCAGCTGTGGAAGGCAATTTGGCATTAGTAATCAAAATTTTTAATGCATATACTTTTTGATGTAACAATTCCACTGCTCTGAATTTCTCCTATGAATGTATTAATTTTCATTAGAGTATTGGATTGATTGCCGTAATTGAGAACCCAAATAACAGTGGCTTAAACACAACAGAGGCATATCTCTTTCTGGACATAGTAGCCCAGCTTAATCAATCTACAGCTGTTGGTGTGGGAGTGTGTGATTCCATGATGTTGCGGGCCCATGGTTCATATTTTGTTCCTCTGCTATCTTAGACTGCCACCCTCATCTGCATAATAGAAAAGAGCTCCCTTCCACATCCACACTCCAGCCAGGGCCAATGGGGAAAGGTACACAGCCACCCTTCTTCCCTTTAAAGCAGCAATCCCAGAGTTATACGCATCGCTTCTGCTATGTCCCATTGCCTAGCACTTAGTCGCTTGGCCAGACCTGAATGCAGGAGTGCCGAGAAATGTAGTCTTTATTCTGGGAGCCATGTGCCTATAGGTTGAGCATCTCAAATAAAAAAATCTGAAATCTGAAATGCCCCCAAATTTGAAACTTTTTGAGCACCCACATTGCACCCAAAGGAAATGCTCATTGGAGAATCTCAGATTTTCAGATTTGGGATATGCAACCAGTGTGCAACTATTCCAAAATCCAGAAGAAAATGAAAATCCAAAGCACATCTAGTTTCAAGCATTTCAAATAAATGTACTAAAATTCAGGGATGTTATATGACACTCATATATGTAGGTAAAGATATAGGCTTAAGGATGCTCACTGCAGCATTTTTGTAACTGAAAAACCCTAGTAACAGTCTGAATGACATCTGCCCGTAAGGGACTGATTAAAGAAAGAGGGATATGTTTGTTCAGTGGAACACTATGCAGCAGTTAAAAATGAATGTGGTAGACTGGGTGCGGTGGCTCACACCTGTAATCCCAGCACATTGGGAGTCTGAGGAGGGTGGATCATGAGGTCAGGAGATCCAGAGCATTCTGGCCAACATGGTGAAACTCCGTCTCTACAAAAAATACAAAAATTAGCCAGGTGTGATGGTGCGCACCTGTAGTCCTAGCTACTCGGGAGGCTGAGGCAGGAGAATCACTTAAACTAGGGAGGCAGAGGTTGCAGTGAGCTGAGATCATGCCACTGCACTCCAGCCTGGCAACAGAGCAAGACTCTGTCTCAAAAGAAAAAAAAAATTCGATGATAAAACCTGTTAATGGATGTAAAAGCCACGGCACTTACCATATATCTGGAATGCAGCGCACACAGTCCAGGTTTCTATAGATTCCCTTTTCCCCAGCCCTTGAGAGCCAACCATTCCTTAGAGATTTGGATACCTGTCATTTAAACCTGCATCCTGGGAGCTTCAGGAAGCCCTGTGTCCTTCAAGCACATCTGAGTCTCCTTAGAGATCCTCTGAGTGTCTGTTGTCACCCTGGCACTGAACTGTGGGATGCAGCCTGCCCCATCACCTCCAGCCAGCTCATCTGCCCTGCTCCAGGCTGTTTTCTCTTCCCAGCCTGCTGCCCTGCTCTGTCCATGCACAGGACTGACCAGGCTTTGGCCAGTGCTTGCTGGATGAAAATGGGTCTAACCTTAGAGAATTAGAACAAAGAGGAGAAGGACTGAAAACTCCTTATGGGATCAAAGAAATGTGACTTGGGCAATTTATTTAACCCCTCTAAGCCTCTGATTCGTCATGTGTAAAATGGGAGTGATAGTAATAATCATGTCTGTTTCCCAAGGTTGTGAAGTAGTAGGGAGAATATGTGTACAGCTGTTATGTTCTATGTCTCCAGTGTGCAGTATATGTAAGAACACCTTTCATCTACTATTCGGAAGAAATGGCTTGGTCATCTGTGTCACTATCACGACCTGAGCCTTCTGCTCCCGGGGCGTCCTTCCCTGATAAATCCACTACCCCCAGGGGCAGAATCAGCTGAAGGCATCAGGTCCTGATTGCAACTTCCTTGTGGAGAGGAACTTGGAGAATCTCACCAGCCTGCTGTAGAGCAGGAATCTGGGTGGTTGCTGTCACCTGAGTCGCACTGGAACTCTGGGCTGCTCCTGCACTGTCCTCCTGTCTTGCCTTGTGGACCAGTAGAGAGCTAGCTAGGCACCTCACTGCAGCCAGGGCTCCTGCTGGCTGCTGCAAGCCCTGGCCACCATAGTCTCTGTTTCCTCTGGACAATGAGGATGGGGACGGAGTGGCCATGACTGCAGAGTGTGTGGAATTCACATTCCTCCACTCCACCTCCCCCATCTGCATGGCCTTGGCTGGGGGCTGCTGGCTGTAAGTGCCAAGGTTTAAGTGTGTTCTCTAATTACTCAGCTCTTTGACCTCTTTCTCTCTCCTCTCTCTCTCTCTTTATTTTATTATTTATTTATTTTTTTGAGACGGGGTCTTGCCCTGTCACCTAGGCTGGAGTGCAGTGGTGTGATCTTGGCTCACAGCAACCTCCACCTCCTGAGTTCAAGTGATTCTCCTGCCTCAGCCTCCCCAGTAGTTGGGATTACAGGTGCCCACCACCCCACCTGGTTAATTTTTGTATTATTTTTTAGTAGAGACAGGGTTTCACCATGTTGGCCAAGCTGGTCTCGAACTCCTGACCTCAAGTGATCTACCCACCTCAGCCTCCCAAAGTGTTAGGATTACAGGCATGAGCCACCGCATCCAGTTTCTCTCCTCTCTTTCTTTCTTACACACATACACACAGGTGCGCACGCACGCACACACACACACACACGCACGCACACGGTTCTTTTCTACAGTGCCAGGAAATTTGGTATGAAACAGTTTCTGACTTCAGCCACATCCAGAAATTCCTCACCCCCTCCAGCTCCCTGAATTTTGGTCCATGACCCCCACACAATTACATACCTCCCAGGGCTCACCATATTATTGGGTCACACCCAATAAATAGTAACCATGGCTTGGGCATTGGGTCACACCCAATAAACAGTAACTGTGGTTGTTTGGTTCCCTGATTATCTGTCTGTGTCCTGAGGCCCCAACTCACAGTCCACAGTCTAGTCATTAGAATTCTTCTCCATCCTCACGAGGGAGGGCAACAGGGGCTGCAAGAAATTTTATTGATAATTGTAGACACCATCACGGTAAACACAAAGCCTCCATTAGAATCCACTTGACATGTCGCGTTGTCCCTGGATGCCAACACGGTAATTAAACTGATTTGAAACTTCCACTCACAATGAGGTGGAACAAGAACCAATTTAATGGGCTGTAGGAACCGACTCTGAAATGATTACGATATTCATCAGAGGAGGGAAGGGAAAGAAGAAAAAAAAGAGTGAGGCGATGATTATTTTTTCGCAGGCCCAGTGCCATTCAGTTGTGTGACTTGGCCCTGGTTCCCTTGGAGACTGGCTGGGCACGTGGAGGTACAGCTGACAGGGAGCCCAGCCCTGCCTGCTGCACTAGAAGGAGGCAAGCACGCGGGAGGTTGGGGCTTCCATAGGCCATTAGCACAGGTTTCACACGAACCCTTCCTCTCCTAGGAATGATGGCCCCAATCCTGCACCTCTCCTTGCATCCGAACCCTTGCCATGGCCTAATTATAGGCAAAAATTTGACCTTAACCTTGGCTGTGTGATTTGCTTTAGCCAATGATGCCAATGGAGGTAATGGTGCATGGTTCTGAGCCTAACAGGCCTCATGTTCTTCCATTTGCCCTCTTGCAAGGGAGCAGAACAACCCCTGCCAACCCACAGGTCTGCAGCAAGGAGTAGAACCACCCAGCAGAGTCCAGCCTAGACTGGTGGAACCGTCTAGCCAATGCACAGATTCATGGTAATGATGATTGTTATGTTATGCCACTAATGTGGGATGATTTGTTACATGGCAAAACTGATACACAACCCCAACCTAGCTGCCGTGGTCTGCCCCACAGACTGATCTAAGTGACCACTGGAGGATGCTCATGCTCTCTGGGGTTTTCCTTTCCTCCTTCATGGGGTTGGTTGTTTATTTATGCTTGCCTACAGATCCAGAGAAGACTTTTCCAAATTTTTCTTTCTTTTTTTTTCGAAATGGAGTCTTGCTCTGTCACCCAGGCTGGAGTGTACTGGCGCAATCTAGGCTCACTGCAACCTCCGCCTCCTGGGTTCAAGTGATTCTCCTGCCTCAGGCTCCTGAGTAGCTGAGATTACCACGCCTGGCTAATTTTTGTATTTTCAGTAGAGATGGGGTTTCACCACGTTGGCCAGGCTGGTCTTGAACTCCTGACCTCAGGTGATCTACCCTCCTTGGTCTCCCAAAGTGCTGGGATTACAGGTGTGAGCCACCATGCCTGGCCAGGATTTCTTATTTGAAAGGAAATCTCTTACATGCCCTCATGTATATATAATAGATGTGACCAAGTTTACCAGTTTGGAGTACAAATGTCAGGCAGAGTGGGACTGGGGTGGGAATATCTGATCAGACACGCATGGGACCTAGGTCTCCATTGTCATTGCTGCTAATGGTGCCTTGATGAAAACTAGTCCTACACAGATCAATGTGACCAGTGCCCTGCCCTGCTGGAATGACACTCAACCTGGTCCAGATGCCTGCACATGGGGGCACCAAGGTGACTGTCCTTTAAATGTTACACTCACATATTTTGCTGTTGTTTCCTAAGGTTTCCAAGTCTGGGGAGTGCTTACAGCTTGAGCCACACATCATGAGCAAAGCAATCTCAAACCTCACCTGTGAACATACTGAATTAGTCTGTATAAGCTCTTCCTTCTGATAGATCCCCGCCTTGGGATCTCTGGTTCCTTTTGTTAATAGTGGAACTGAGTAATGACTCTCTTAGTCTATCATAAAGTTATAATGTCAATTCACATTTTTTTCTCTCATAATACTTAGAACCCCCAATTTCTAACTGAGTAAGTATAATGTTCAAAAGTTAAAAGCATGACTTTCTTTTTTTTTTTTTTTGAGATGGAGTTTCACTCTTGACACCCAGGCTAGAGTGCAATGGCGAGGTCTCAGCTCACTGCAATCTCTGCCTCTCAGGTTCAAATGATTCTCCTGCCTCAGCCTCTCAAGTAGCTGGGATTACAGGTGTGCACCACCACACCTGGCTAATTTTTGTATTTTTAGTAGAGACGGGGTTTCACATGTTGGCCAGGCTGATCTCAAACTCCTGACCTCAGGTGATCCACCCGCCTTGGCCTCCCAAATTGCTGGGATTACAGGTGTGAGCCACTGTACCCAGCTAAAAGCATGACTTTCTTACTGAACACAGGTTGACAACTTTATTCAACTCATTCATTAATGAGGGAAACAGTGAAATGGTAAGGCTGGTTCAAAGAGCATTGGAAGATGCAACAAAAAAAACTACAGGCCAATATTCCTGATGAACATCGCTGCAAAAATTCTCAACAAAATACTAGCAAACTAAATTCAACAACATATTGAAAAGATCATTCACCATGATCAAGTGAGATAAATCTCAGGGATGCAAGGATGGTTTAACATATGTGAATCAACAAACATGATGCATCATATCAATAGAATCAAGGACAAAAGCCATATGATCATTTCAGTAGGTACTAAAAAAGCATTGGATAAAATCCAACATCCCTTCATGATAAATATCCTCAACAAGTCAGGCACGGTGACTTGCACCTGTAATCCCAGCTACACCAGAGGCTCAGGTGGGAGGATTGCTTGAGCTCAGGAGTTTGAGGTGGCAGTGAGCTATGATTTTGCTGCTGCACTCATTCTGTCAGTCGGCCTGGAGTGCAGTGGTGTGATCACAGCTCCCTGTAGCCTCAAACTCCCAGGCTCAGGAGATCCTTCCATCTCAGCCTCCTGAGTAGCTGGGATTACAGGCACATGCCACCATGCCCAGCTAGTTTTTGTAATTTTTTGTAGAGTTGAAGTTTTGCCATATTGCCCAGGCTGGTCTTGAACTCCTGAGCTCAAGTGATCTGCCTGACTTGGCCTCCCAAAGTGCAGGGATTGCAGATGTGAGCCACCATGCCTGGCCTAAAAAATATTTGTTTTAATCCTCAACAAATTGGGTATAGAAGGAACATACTTCAACATGATAAAGACCATATATGACAAGCCCACGGCTAATATACTGAATGGTGAAAAATTAAAAGCCTTTCCACTAAGATCTGGAACAAGAAAATATGCTCACTTTTAGCACTTTTATTCAACATAGTACCAGAAGTCCTAGTCTGAGCAATAAGGCAAGAGAAAGAAATAAAGGGCATTCAATCAGAAAAGAGGAAGTCAAATTAACCTTGTTTGCAGACAACATGATCTTAAGTTTAAAAAACCTAAAGAGACTTAGAACTGATCAACAAATTTAGCAAAGTTGCAAGATACAGAATCAACATACAAAAATCAGTAATTCCTTTTCTTTTCTTTTTTTTAACAGGGTCTTGCTCTGTTGCCCAGGCTAGAGTGCCCTGGCGCAAATGTAGTTCACTGCATCCTCGACCTCCCAGGCTCAGCTGATCTTCCCACTTTAGCTTCCAGAGTAGCTAGGATTACAGGCACATGCCACCACACCCCCAGATATTTTTAAAAATTATCTGTAGAGATGAGGTCTCCCTATGTTGCCCAGGCTAGTCTCAAACTTCTAGGCTCAAGCAATCCTCCCACCCTGGCTTCCCAAAGTGCTGGTATTACACGTGTGAGCCACCATGCCTGGCCATCTTTTTTTTTTTTTTTTTTTTTTTT
>NW_012102543.1:2795047-2815777 GCF_000951045.1 Mandrillus leucophaeus | reverse complement strand
TTTTTTTTTTTTTTTTTTTTTTGAATAGAGATGGGATCTTGCTCTGTCACTCAGGCTAGAGTACAGTGGAGTACAGTGGTGTGATTATAGTTAACTGAAGTTTCAAACTCCTGGGCTCAAGCGATCCTCACATCTTGGTCTCCCCAGTAGCTGGGACTACAGGTGTGTGCACCATGCTCAGCTAAAAACATCAGTAGTGTTTCTATACACCAATCACAAACTAGCTGACACTAAGTCAAGAAAGCAATCCCACTTACAATAGCTACAAAAATAAAAAATAAAATACCTAGGAATAAATTTAACAAAAGAAGTGAAAGATCTCTATAGGGAATACTGTAAAACACTGATGAAAGATATTGAAGAGAACTCACACACAAATGCAAAGACATCCTATGCTCATAGATTGAAAGAATTAATGTTGTCAAAATGTCTATCCTTCCAAAAGCAATCTATATTTTCAATGCCATCCCTACCAAAATACCAATGATGTTATTCATAGAAATAGAAAAAACATACTTAAAATTCGTAGGGAACCACAAACACCCTGAATAGCTAAAGCAATCCTGAGCAAAAAGAAAAAAGCTAGAGGCAGCACACTACCTGACTTCAAATTATACTACAAAACTGTAGTAACCAAAATAGCATGGCACTGGCATAAAAACAGACACACAGACCAATGAAACAGAATAAAGAACTCAAAAATAAATCTACTCACTTACAGCCTACTGATTTTCAACAAAGGTGCCAAGAACACATATTGGGACAAGGACAGTCTTTTAAATAAATGGTGCTGGGGAAACTGAATATCCACATGCAGAAGAATGAAACCAGACCCCCCATCTCTCACCATTTACAAAAGTCAACTCAAAAGGGATTAAAAACTTAAATGTAAGACCTGAAACTTTGAAACTACTAGAAAAAAATGTAGGTGAAATGCTACAGGACGTTGGTCTGGACAAAGATTTTTTGGAGAAGACCTCAGAAACACAGGGAACAAAAGCAGAAATAGGCAGGTGGGATTACAGCAAGCTAAAAAGGCCTCTGCACAGCAAAGGAAACAGTTAACAAAGTGAAGAGACAACCTACAGAATGGGAGAAAATGTTTTCAAATGATCTATCCAACACAAGGTTAATCACTAAAATATATAAGGAACTCAAATCAATAGCAAAAAATTGAATAATTTAATTTAAAAATGGGCAAAAGATCTGAATAGACATTTCTCAAAAGAAGACATACAAATGGCCAACAGACATATGAAAAAAATGCTCAACATCCCTAACCATCAGAAGAATGCAAATCAAAGGCACAATGAAATATTATCTCACCACAGTTAAAATGGCTATTAGCAAAAAGACAAAAAAAAATTGCTGGAGAAGATACAGAGAAATGCTCATACGCTGTTGGTGAGAATGTAAAGTAATACAGTCATTATGAAAAACAGTATTGAAGTTCTTCAAAAACACTAAAAATAAAACTACTATATGATCCAGGAATTCCATTGCTGGGTATATATCCAAAAGTAAGGATTTACATATATCAAAGAGATATCATAGTTTCATGTTTATTGCAGCACTATTCACAATAGCCAAGACATGGAATTAACCTAAGTGTCCATCAACAGATGAATGGATAGAGAAAATGTGGGACATGTACACAATAGAATATTATTCGGCCTCAAAAAATAATAAAATCTTGTCATTTCCAGCAATGTGGATGGAACTGGAGGTCATTTTGTTAACTGAAACAAGCCAGACACAGAGAGAGAGATATCACATGTTCTCACTCATATGTGGGAGCTAAAAAAAAAATGTGGATTGTACAAAGGTACAGATTAGAATGGTAATTACCACAGGCTGAGAAGGGAAGGAGGAATGGGGCATAAAGAGAAGTTGATTAATGGGGACTGAAATACAGTTAGATGGAAGAAATAAGTTCTAGTATTCAATAGCACAGTAGGGAAATTATAGTTAATGATTTATTGTATATTGCAAAATAGCTAGAAAAGATGAATTCTAATGTTCCCAACAGAAAAATGTTTGAAGTGATGGATATTCCAATTACCTGTATTTGATCATTGCACATTGTATGCATGTATCAAAATATTACATGTATCCCCAAAACATGTACAACTATGATATATCAATAAAAAATAAAATATAATTTAAAATTTTAACAATAACAATAAAAAACTCTTTCTAATGGAAATTGCTACAGGAAACAGATGTTAATGAGAATAATGGCTTGAATTAAGAAGAAAACATTGTTAAAACTAGTTTCTTTCTTTTTTAACAAGAAAAAGAAAAGAGGAGGGGATAGAGTCTTGCTGTATCGCCCAGGCTGGAATGCAATGGCAAGTTTTCGGCTCAATGCAACCTCTGCCTGCTGTATTCAAGCGATTCTTGTGCCTCAGCCTCCCGAGTAGCTGGGATTACAGGCACCCACCCACCATGCCACACTAATTTTTGTATCTTTAGTAGAGACAGGGTTTTACCATATTGGCCAGGCTGGTCTGAAACTCCTGACCTCACGTGATCCACCCTCCTTGGCCTCCCAAAGTGCTGGGATTACAGGTGCGAGCCACCATGCCCAGTCAAAACTAGTTTCAAAGCTACACAGTTGGAAAGAAAATTTTAAAAACCATAAACAAACAAAAAGCATTTGAAGCATTGGAGTTTATATAGTCCCATTAAAGAAAGAATATTGGATACATAGGTTAGGTACAAAACTGGTTAACACGCTACAGGGCAATTAACCCTAATATTTGAGGTTATCTTTTCTACTGGATGGGAATCATTTGCATCTACACAACTCTGCAGGCTAACATGTAACTTCAGAGTTTGAGGCCTCAGTTAATAGTAAACAGGATAGTCAAACAATATAGTACATTGTCCCAGAAGATTAATAATTGTTAGGCAAGCCTGTTAATATTTCAGAACAACATTGAAAGGACATACAAATATCTTCTTGGCCTTATTTCCAGGCTTTAGATAGTTTTCCTTATTACTTGCCAGGTCACCCTTACAGCCATAGCAGCTTGTCAAGGGCACAGCCCGGGGATACTGAACAGATCCTTCAGTGTCAGGCAGCCGGGGAGAAGTTGCTGAACGTGGAGGTAGAACACCAAGGGAAAAGGGCCACACTTTCTAGTTCTATTTATAGGAAGGCCAGTTCCTGGTTAATCAGATAGTCTGCCTGCCTGCCTGCCTGGCTGCTTCCTAGATACCCACAGTTCTCCAAAAACAGGCCCCAAGGAATGTAACCCCTTCTCTGAACTCTATTGCTCTATCTTTTGCTCATGACCCTTTCTGCCTGTGACCTCTGGATATTTTATAATGCACAAATGTGTTGTCATTTTAAGAGTATTTGCTTTTCTTTCACTTCCTGTAGCCTCTACTATGTCCACCAAGTGTCTAGCACACAGCAGATGCTAATCGGCACACAGCAGATGCTAATGGGCACGGTGCACTGTACATCTCTTTCCTTATCAAAGGCACATACAGACCCTCCATTCCTCAGATGTGCGCTCAACATCCCCCTTCCACATTTCCTCCCACATAGACTGTGATCTCTGTCTCCGCTCATCTCCACCCACTACAATCCTACCCACACTTTGAGACACAGCTCTGATGCAGCCCTCTCCAAGGGAGTGTCTTCTCCCTACTGGCATGTGTCTCCCTATTCCCAAGCAGTTTTGCTCTGTACTGGGGCCTCCTTTTCACCCTGCCATGGCCCACGGGTCATTTACACTTCACATTGCCCAGGGTAGTGGGTTCCCAAAGACAAGAACCTGGTCTTCATCACCTCTGTCTGTGTCCATGGCACCTAGTGATGCTAAGCACATATTCTCTGGCTCAGGCATTGGCCACGTGAGCCCAGGGGTGGCTTTTTCTGCCTTCAGCAGCAAATTCTGTCTTGTTTGCTGTTGGCAGCACTTCAGGGCCCATCACCTGCAGGTGTCAGACCTCAAAGGTGCTGAGCAGGGGACATATGGCGCTTGTCCTCTCCCGACTAAGGGAGTCCTTGGTGAACATCTGATCTCAGCTGGAGCATGTCCCTTTCTGCTTAATCAGCTGCTCCTTACATTCTCTGCTGGTTGCAGGGTTGGGGGGGGGGTGGTGAAACAGGGGTGGTAAGTGAGGCAGCTGCTGCCTTTGCTATGGCTATGATTCTGACCTGCAACCACTGCAGGATGTGGAGCTGGGACCTGAAGCAAAGGCCTAGAGTCCCTCAGTGCACACCCAGGGAGCCCAGTGGGTCCCATGAGCTTCTGCTGGGAAATGGCCTGGCCTTTCCTGTGCGGGTGGATGCTCCAGGAGAAGCGGCAGAAGCTTCACAGCATGGGCAGAGAAACTCTAGATGCAAGCTGCTCAACTTGTGGTCCATGAACCACCAGCAAGGACACACCAACACATGAAGCTTATTAGACACACAGAATGCAGGGTGTCATCCCAACCTCCGGAATCAGAAGCTGCATTGTCGGGAGGGCCTCTAAGTCATGTGAATGCACATTAAAGTGTCAGTTAATAGCCAGGCTCATCTGTAAGTGTTCAACCCTACTGCTGCAACCCAGTGTATGAATTTGCAAGAGCTACAATTAAGCACATCGTTAATTCAACCTGGAATGCTCTAAGGCAATATAGCTGAGAGTTGGATGGTGTTTGATTGTTTTATAGTGAGAGACCAGAAATGCTCAAATGCTGCCTTATTTTGCACACACACAAAAGTGACAAGTGCAGAATAGGAATGAATATACCATTTTATTAGCAGCTGAGCCAGAACCCAGTAACCTCTTTGCAGAATGGTGGTAAAAGCTGGATGGGCATCCACAGCCACAGAGCCTCATCCTACACCTGAATCTCAGTCTCAGGCTGCATGGAAAAAGGAACCTGAGGGCAGAGCTCCCTGCCAGGGCCTGCCTGAGGGTGACTCTCAGGCACTGTCCCTCACAGGCAGAGATAATGGGGAGAGACAGGCAGGAATGTGGGACTGAGCTTGCGATGATCCTGCTCACCAGTAAAGGGAGAAGATGAATGTCTGGAAACTCTGACCAATCTGATAAGCAATGCCTTCTCCCTCGGGGCCACCAGGAAGGCCCAGGCAGAGGCAGCCCCGGCACAGCTCCAAGAGGGAGGGTGTGGCAGCGGAAATTGGCTTCACAGATCTTTCATGGCAGCAGCCCCTGTGCCGGCTGAGTGCTGAGTCCTCAGTGGACGTCTCGTTCTTATCTACTCACGTGTCCCTAAACAGTTGCTTTTGAGATACTTTTCTTTTTTTAAATTGCTTTATTGAGGTATAATGTACATACTATAAAATTCACCCATTTTAAGCGCACAGTTCAATGACTGTATCTGTGATTGTTGTTACAGTTTATTGTCAGAGTTGTGCAACATCCCCACCATCTAATTTCAGAACATTCCCATTACCCCAGGAAACAACCGCGTGCCCACTTCCTGTCACCGCCCCCAGAACCCCAATTCCTGGCAACTGCAGATCCACTTTCTGTCTCTCTAGGCTGGCCTTTCCTGAGTGTCCAGAAGCTTTTGCATTCAGAAACTTTCCTTATCTCGATTTCCTTATCCCTCTCATCTGCCAGTGTTGTCTCCTGTCAGGGGAAGGAGTGGTTTAGAAATGCCCGGAGGTAGCACAGTGCCTGGCACATGGTAGTCACACAATACGTACATTAAACTGAAAATAACCTGGGCTGCCATTTTAAGAGTATTTGCATCTTGTAAGGGTGGAAAGGGGTGATCTCAAATGAATGAGCCCTTTAATGGGAGTATTTCAGACCCAGTGGCTCTCACAAACACACACCACTGGGAAGAGTTTCCCCCCGCTGTGGGTGGGTGAGACTGGCATGCTCCTTGACTCTGAGGATGTCATGTCTTTTAGAACAAGGCGCTCCCTGTCCACAGAGTCTTCAGATTCAGAACGATTTCACCCCCAACCCCGACTCCCTGCTTATCAGCACCTGCCCTGCCCTTTGACTCCCAGGGTCACCAGAGTCTCTCTCGCACGCTACAGGTTCCCACTTCTCCAGGATTCTGAGTCTCAGTTCCTGCCCATTTTCCCCAACCTTCCAGGTCCTCTGATGTGGAACTTTATTGTTCACATTGCCTGACAGATCTTCCAGCCCTTTCCCAGGAACCCTCCTTCTTTTGGGCAGCACTTACCTGCCTGAAATAGTTATTAAGTAACTGTCTTTCTGCTTCATATTCACCTGCTCTATCCTACTCTGGGAGGTGGAGGCTGGAACTTCATGAACAAATGTCTGCTTTCCCAGCTGCAAAGCTTTTCCTGCTGAGGCTCTGCACATAGGGGGCATTAGAGAGACGCAGAAAGGCAAGAGAAGGTGAGGGAGTTTGCCGCTTCTTAGGGTTTTCTGTCTACTTGGGTTTTGAATTTTATTTTAAGCTCTATTGAGGTATAATTGACATACTGTAAATTCACTCCTTCTAAGGGTACCATTTAATAATTGTTAGTATACTGACAGAGTTGTGCAAACACAGCTACAATCAGATCTTACACTATTTTCATCATTCCTTAAAGTAACTCTGTGCCAGCCTCACCCCCACCCTAGGTGATCACTAATCTACTTTTTGTCTCTGCAGTTTTGATTTTTCTGGACACTTATTTTAAGCGGAAGCATACACTCCACTCGGTGTCCTGTTGCATCTGACTTCTTTTACTTAGCGTGATATTTGTGAGGTCTATCTGTATATTAGTATCAGTATTCTGTTCCTTTTTTTTTTTTTTTGGACAGGGTCTCACTCTCTCGCCCAGGCTGGAGTGCAGTGGCACCATCTCAGCTCACTGCAACCTCTGCCTCCCGGGCTCAAGCGATTCTCCTGCCTCAACCTCCCAAGTAGCTGGGATTACAGGTGCGCGCTACCACCGCTGGGCTAATTTTGCATTTTTAGTAGAGATGTGGTTTCACCATGTTGGCCAGGCTGGTCTCGAACTCCTGACCTCAAATGATCCACCCACCTCGGCCTCCCAAGGTGCAGGGATTACAGGTGTGAGCCACCAACTGCGCCTGGCCCCTTTTGGTTGCTGAATCATGGTCCATTGTATGGACGTAGTACGTTTGTTTGTCCCTCTGCGACAGTGCATTCCTATGGCAGCGGCTGAATTCAATTTGCAGTTTTCCTACCTCTTGTTGAATCAGCTTTATTGCATCCTCCTCAGAGATACAAACCAGCTGGCGCCTCTGGCGCCTCCTCCTCAAAAGCCTGGGTCCCTTCTTTAAATTTCTAAATTTTAACTCTTCCAACCTCTTCCCTTTTTCCCTCCAACCCTGGGGTTAGTAGCTGTCTCAGGCAGCTGTTAACTCTGTGACCCATTCGAGTTCTGTTTTTGCCTTTTCAGTCACTCGATTCACTATTTTACATATAATTCAAGATTCTTTATATTAGGCTCTCTATGTTTAAATAACTGCAGTGGTTTCTGTCCCTGGACTGTCCCAATGCTAGCCTGTGGCTGAATTGAGCAAACAACTTCCCTGACACTGCTTCCTTGGACCTGATTGGTTTAGAAGAGAGCATGTGAGTCAAGGCAGACCAATCAGTGTCCTTTCTGGAATTTTTTTTTTTTTTTTTTTAAATGAAGCTTGGCAAGCGGAGGGAGGTGAGTAGTGCCTTTTCCCTCTCTGTTGGTGAAGCTGGGGTAATAGTGGATCTGGGAGCTGTCCGTGCCAGCTGCCCAGGGGAAGGAGCCCTGAGAGCAAGTTGGGAAAACAAGAAACCCACAGGGTGTTTCTTCACAATACTGGAGTGCGGGTTCCGGTGGGTGGTCCCTGAAAGCCCCAACTCTGCCTTCCTGAGGTCTGAATGTGTGAGCTAATCTCTCTGTCTTCCTAATAGATGTCACCCCCCTCACCCTACCCCATCCCAACTTAGCTGAGTTGGGTTTCTATCACTTGCAACCTAAGTATGCGAAATAACATACCGAGTATTGGATTCTTACCCCTGGATTTGTTTCTCCATAACTTAGATTTCTCCAAAGCCAGTTGACTGTCCACTGCTCTTTCTGGTCTATGTCCAGATGATAGAGGCCCACTGGGGCAAGGACTGAGTCAATGCCACAGGTATTTGAGCCCTAGAGTAAACCATGTGACCTGGTAGGTAGGGGCGGTCTCTCATCCTGGCTGGTGGCTGGTACAAAGGGAATGGCTGGCATAAGGAATCTCATCATTGGCTGGTGCAAGGGCTCAAGTTGGAGCACAAGATCCAGTTTCCATCTTTAACCACAGAGGCAGCGTGCAGCCCTGCAGGGGAGCCAGTGCCATCGCCATGCAGCTAGGAAAGCTCCGTGGGAGGAACGCCTTTCCCTTGGGGGCTGCTGCTGTGCACACTCTGATTGGCTCTGCACAAATCAGCGAGCCCTAATATGTCAATCTTTGCTATGATTAGTGCATCAGCTAGCACTGCTACCGCCACCCACCCACTGATCTGTAGGTTTTCACAGAGATGCAAATTAGGCAACCCAATGTGGTGGCCCCCTCCAGGAGGTGAGCGACTCTTGTGTGCTGTTTGTTGACAAGGGGCTGTGGCCAGAACTTGGAATTAGAGTCGTAATTCATATATTCATACACTCTCCGGTGCATTGCCAACTGCAGTGTCTTTCCTCTCTGGTACCTAATAATAACTGAGTTGCCACGCACTGAACACTTACCACCTGCCAGGCACTATGCTAAGCATTTTCCTTGCATTTTAATCTTCACAACTCTGCGAGAGAGATAACCTTTTTAAAAATAAACTTTAAAATTTTAGAACAGCTTTAGATTTATAGAACTATTACACAGATAGTGTACAGAGTTCCTATATACCTCGCACTCAGTTTCCTCTGTTATTACCGTGTTAGGATGGTACATTTTTCACAGCTGGTGATTCAATATTGATACTTTATTGGTTTTGTTTTGGTTTTTTTTTTGTTTTTTTTTTTTTTTTTTTTTGAGACAGAATCTTGCTCTGTCACCCAGGATGGAGTGAAGTGGTGTGATCTCAGCTCACTACAACCTCTGCCTCCAGGGCTCAAGCGATTCTCTTGCCTTAGCCTCCTGAGTAGCTGAGATTAGAGGCGCATGTCACCATGCCTGGCTAATGTTTGTAGTTTTAGTAGAGACAGGTTTTCACCATGTTGGCCAGGCTGGTCTCTAACTCCCAACCTCCTCTGCCCGCCTCGTCCTGCCAAAGTGCTGGGATTACACATGTGAGCCACCCTGCCAGGCCTTGTTTGTTTTGTTTTGTTTTGTTTTGTTTGAGACAAGGTCTCACTCTGTCACCCAGGCTGGAGTGCAGTGGCACAACCACGGCTTACTCCACCTCCCAGGCTCAAGCAATCCTCCTGCCTCAGCCTTCTGAGTAGCTGAGAATACAGGCACACACCACCATGCCCAGATAACATTTTTTTTTGTTTTTTGTTTTTTGTAGAGCCTGGGTCCCACTACGTTGCCCAGGCTGGTCTCGAAGTCCTGGGCTCAAGCGATGCTTTCACCTCAGCTTCCCAAAGTGTTGGGATTACAGGTGTGAGCCACCACGCCTTGCCAATCTTTTGTTAACTAAAGTCCATGCTTTATTCAGATTTCCTCCATTTCTACATAATATCCTTTTTCTGCTCCAGGATCCCATCTAGGATATTGCAATACATTTAAGCTCCTCTTGGCTGTGACAATTTCTCATACTTTCCTTATTTTGGGTGACCTTGACAGTTTGGAGGAGTACTGATCAGGATATTTTGTAGAATATTCCTTAATTGTAACTTGACTGCTATTTTTCTTGTGACTAGACTGGGTTCGTGTATTTTTTGGGAAGGAGACTGCAGAGGTGAAGTGCCATTTCCATTACGTCATATCAAGGGTACATACTATTAAAACAGCGTATCACTGTGGATGTTGACCTTGACCACCTGACTGAGGGAGCCTTTGCCAGATTTCTTCACTGCAGCGTTTCTCTTTTCTAAATCCCCTTTCCACACTGACTCTTTGGAAGAAAAGGATTGTGTGAAGCCCGCACTTAGGAAGCAGGGAGGTAACCTCCACCTCTTTAAGAGTAGATACTAGGAAGCAGGGAGGTAACCTCCACCTCTTTAAGAGTAGAGTATCGCCCCTTCCCTGAGGTGCTCTGGGGGATGCGGGGCAAGGGGAGGGAGAGCATTAGGACACATATCTAATGCATGTGGGGCTTAAAACCTAGATGACAGGTTGATGGGTGCAGCAAACCACCATGGCACATGTATACTTATGTAACACACCTGCACGTTCTGCACATGTATCCCAGAACTTAAAGTATAATAATAAGAATTTAAAAAGAGCAGAGTATCTGTAAAAAATTACTTGGAATTCTTATGTGTGGAAGATTTGTCCCTTCTCACCCATGTATTTATTCCTCCAATCACTTATGTGTGTCAATATGGGCTCATGGATATTTATTTTGTATTTTGGGTTATAATCGAATACTACTTTATTACTTTGTTCCTTAACCCTTTCCGCATTTGCCCTGGGAATATTCGCTGGTGGTACTTGCAGCTGCAGTGTTTACCTCGAGATAACTTTGCCACAAAATATCTCACTTTTATTATTATTTTTGGATCCCTCTAGTATATGGAATTTGGAAAGAAAAGACATAATTCTGATACCATTCTGTTTTTAGTAGCGGTTTTTCCATTTACAAAATATAGTAATTCTCAATCACTGAAAATGTCAAATCCTAGGAAATACAGGATTCCTACACGTGATGTTAATTAACATCATTCTTGAACAGTTAGTTGTTGGCCGAAGATTAATTTGATGAATCCGAGTTTTCCAAAATAGACAATTCTGATGATTCAGATAATTCTGATGTTAGTTCTGTTTAGAAATAACTCCAAGAACAGTTTTTCTGTTTTATTTTCACATTGAAAATCAGTCAGATTTACTTCAGTCTCAAAGAGCGTGTTTATTTAAAATTAAATGAGCACTGGCAGCGAGCCGCACTTTTTCTTCCTAAAAGGGAAAAGGATTAAATTGTTCCAACTTTGGCCATTGCTCTTTCAGCTCTTCCCTGTGTCCCTGTGGCGGATTTCTGATACTCCAAGATGCACCAGGCTCATCTTCGATTGATTTATTTCTTTGTCTATTATTTTTAATTGATACATAATAATTATACACATGTATGGGGTGCAGTGTGATATTTCAGTACATGGGTAAAATGTATAATAATCAAATCAGAGTAATTAGCAAATCCATCACCTCAAACACTTATCATTGCTTTGTGTTGGGAACATTCAAAGTCCTCTCTTCCAGCTATCTGAAAATACACAATAAATTATTTTTTATTATAGTCACTCTAGTGCTATAGCACACTACAACTTAGTCCTATCTAGGTAATTTTGTGTCCTTTAACCAACCTCTACCTCTCTCCTCCTCCCCCTTACCCTTACCAGCCTCTAGTAACCACTTTTTTACTCTTCACTTCTACTGATGCCAACTTTCTTTCTTTTTTTTTTTTTTTTTAGCTTTCTGGGCTCATCTTCCATTCTGCCCCAGCCCTAGAATCAGCCATTTCTCCCAGGGAGCCTAGTTCCTTTTATTGGAGAACAGTACTAGAAACCAAGATCTGGGCACTAGATATGCTCAAGTAGATAATATATTATCCCATCTTACAGAGAAGAAAGCTGCAACTTGGAGAGGTTAAATAACTTGCCCAAAGTCACATGGCTATTTTACTTCTAACTCTGCTCATTTCACTAGAAAGCATCATCTGTCTGCCTCTCTCTTCCTATTTATTAATCTCAAACTAAGCAAAATGTATCCAGGTTGCAGGAAGAGAGAAGACACTGTGCCCACACAACTCCTGCTGCTTGTAAACTGTAAAGCATTATAACCATATATCTATGTCTGTATCTATATATGCATATACATACAGCCATGTGCTTTGTATTATTCTTTTACAAAAGAAAGACAGTGTGTGTGTGTGTGTGTGTGTGTGTGTGTTCCCAGACACACATGCCATGTGCCGTTAGCAACTACATCAAATGGGAATTTGTCCAGGCTCCCTTGCATTCATCCCCAAGGAGGACCACGGCACACACCTGAGCTGAGTCAGGAGTTTCCTGAGCATCTCTGCCAGGCCTCCAGCAGCCCTGGAGCAAGACAGCAGGACAACACTGCTAACAGCACCAGCATTTGCCACCCAGCCTCCCTCTTCCACCTAGGCATGCCATCGGCAACCATGACCGAAGTTTCGGAGGGAGGACTAACTTCTGGAAATTGCCAGGACCCAGCTTGTAATGAAAGAAGATGGGAGACCTGAGAAGTGAGATGCAGATCTGGCCAGAGGAAGTAGGAGAACTGCTGGCCCACAGGTAGGGTTTGGGTCTCTGCTTCCTGTACCAGCTCTGAGGACCATCCAATGTGGGCTGCCACCTATGTGCAACTTTGGAGTCCTGGGGCAATCCACCCCCATCACTGGTCCTTCCGGCCAGGCCTGGGCCTCTCCCAGTCGTCAGCTTCCTTCCATCCACTACTTCTTTTTACTTCTGATGCTTCTGGTGAATAAGCCCTGCAGTCTTTTCAGACACGCTCAGACCCAGAGTAGCTTTCCATCTACTCCAGCTTGGCTCTGCCCTTGCCGTGTAGGCAGTTTCGGGGTTTGGGTACTACAGTGGAGGGCCTGGGGGTGGGCAGTGATGGCTCATGCACAGACAGACACTTGGAGCCGAGAGCCGTGGGCTGCCTGCTGTGAGCAATAACTGAGATCAAACACGACAAGGACAAGAAGGGATCAGGTTGGTGGCACCACAGATGCTTTTGTCCTTTCCGTAGTCCTCAAACTTTCTTGTCTCATTGAGGAGAAAGCCCAACGAAAATGCCATGAATTCATCAGTCATGGGGGAGATAGACTCATTTTCAAGTGAAGTCTTGGCAAGAATGAAACCGCCTTTGCAAAAATTATAACTGAGGAAATTATGACAGTGAAAGAGATCAGACCTAATCAACTCCATCTTGCTTCTAATTTTTAAGCGGTCCTTGTTCATTCCTGGGCATAGGACGAACTAATCTTGTGAAGGAATTTAGTTCACGGTTTGACTCTGAAACAATATTGATAATAGCCCTTTCCCTAAAAGACCCCCTTCTTGTCTGGGGACCAGTCTGCCTTTGTAGGACAAGCAAACTAGCCACAAGATTAGAAATTACGGTTTAGGGGTTATGCAGCCTCTGGCTCCAAGAGTCTGAACCTCCCCAAATTGCTCCTGGGGATAATAACATCACTATTGTAACACCTAAGATGAGTGCTTGAGATATTTTGCAGAACCTGCGCTAGATGGATCAGCTGACACCACCCAGGCTGGTAATCTGGCTCAACCGTTTCTGCCATCCCACCCAGAAACAGAGGACAGCAAGAAAAACTCACTTCGATTCCCTATGATTCCATCTCCAATCTGAGCAGTCAGCCCTCCTCACTTCCCCAGCCTCTACCTGGCAGATTATCTTTTTTTTTTTTTTTTTGAGACGGAGTCTCGCTCTGTCGCCCAGGCTGGAGTGCAGTGGCCGGATCTCAGCTCACTGCAAGCTCTGCCTCCCGGGTTCACGCCATTCTCCTGCCTCAGCCTCCCGAGTAGCTGGGACTACAGGCGCCCGCCACCTCGCCCGGCTAGTTTTTTGTATTTTTTAGTAGAGATGGGGTTTCACCGTGTTAGCCAGGATGGTGTCGATCTCCTGACCTCGTGATCCACCCATCTCGGCCTCCCAAAGTGCTGGGATTACAGGCTTGAGCCACCGCGCCCGGCCCAGATTATCTTTAAAAACTTCTGATCCCTGAGTGCTGGGGGAGATTGATTTGAATAATAATAAAACTACAGGCGGTGGCTCACGCCTGTAATCCCAGCGCTTTGGGAGGCTGAGGTGGGTGGATCACCTGAGGTCAGGAGTTTGAGACCAGCCTGGCCAAAATGGTGAAACCCTGTCTCTACTAAAAATACAAAAATTAGACGAGTGTGGTGGCAGGCACCTGGAATCCCAGCTACTTGGGAAGCTGAGACAAGAGAATTGCTTGAACCTGGGAGGCAGAGGTTGCAGTGATCTGAGACGGCACCATTGCACACCAGCCTGGGTGACAAGAGTGAAACTCCATCTCAAACAACAACAACAACAACAACAACCACCACCACCTCCAGTTTCTGCATAGCTGGCTCTACGTATCTGCGTGAATTACTCTTTCTCCATTGCAATTCTCCTGTCTTAAATTGGCTCTGCAGTGAGCAAGGCAAACCTATTGGGCGGTTACAAGAGGAAGGATCTGGGGGGCCAATGGGAAACAGCAGCTGCAGAAGCCCCTTTCTGGAGTATGCTGAATCCTTCTCTGGCCTCCCCCGTGAGAAGGGCCTGAGGCTTAGCAGGATCCATAAGGACAAGCTCTGGGGCCATGGAGTGGGGCCTGGCTTTGCAACCTCCCATTTGGAGGCTTGGCTTTGGCTGGCAGGCACTTCTCCCCATTTGGAAATGGAGCCACCTCTGCAGCTGCTTTCCGCTTCCCTCTCTGAATGGCCTGGGACCTTCTCCTGCAAGCCTGAGGTTGGGATGCATTCAAAGCACAGGGATCCTGCAGGACACACACCTCAGCTCGCCCCTTGTCCCTTTTCATTCTCTAAGGAAGATTGAGCAGGACACTCATCCTTTCATCCATTCATGCATTCCTTCCACAAACATTTGCCAGAACCCCGCTCATGCCAGGCACTGAGCTAGGTGTGAATGCTTCTTCCTTTCCCAATTACATAGACATAAAGCGTGCAACTAAAATAAGTGCTTCCCAGGGCTTCCTGGAATGGGCTTGTATGGTGGTCCTTGTCCCTTCCAACCCCAGCCCCACACTCTGTCCCCTGACCCTCATTTCATCACATTATTACTCTAGGGACTCTTCAGGTCTTGGTGTTTGAGCAGTGGTAGAAGAGAGTCCACTGTGGCCAGCATCCATGAGGTTGGGAATTACAGAGGTGCGTGGCTCCATTCTTTCTCCCTGTGTGGCATCAGTTGCCACTTTCCCAGTGCTCTGTAGCAGCATGCCACTGGCTGCAGCTGAGGCAGCGAGAAGCTGTCTTGGGGATGGAAACTGGAACTGTGTCCAGAGTTTGTTCCTTCCAGTGGGTTTGTGGTCTCACTGACTTCAAGAATGAAGCCACAGACCTTCATAGTGAGTGTTATAGCTCTTAAAGGTGGCACAGCCCCAAAAAGTGAGCAGCAGCAAGATTTATTGTCAAGAGTGAAAGAACAAAGCTTCCACAGCGTCGAAGGGGACCCAAGTGGGTTGCCACTGCTGGCTGGGGTGGCCAGCTTTTATTCCCTTATTTGTCCCCACTCATGTCCTGCTGATTCATCCATTTTACAGAGCACTGATTGGTCCATTTTACAAATCTCTAGTTAGCTACAGAGCATTGATTGGTGCTTTTTACACTCCTAGCTACAGAGTGTTGATTGGTGCATTTTACAATCCTCTTGTAAGACAGAAAAGTTCTCCAAGTCCCCACTCAATCCAGGAAGTCCAGCTGGCTTCACCTCTCAATCCCCCCTCTAAACAGGATACCCCGACTGCTATTGGGAATTGGGTGATGACCGCTCTAGCTACTTCCTGCTGGATAGGGGCAAAGAAGGAGCCCTGCAGTTGTAGTGTCCTCCAGAGGGAAACTCTTTAGGCCAGTCAAAGGGCCAGTGGGTTAGTCCAAGGGTCCTCAGTAGAAGTTGTTAGTTGAGCTCATTTGGGGTTCCATTTGTAAGACCATCTGTAGCTTGATGGCCTCAATCCTGGAGGAAAAAAATTTGACAAGGAGGTTAAAAATACAGGGTCCCAAGGTGAGTAATAGCAAGATGGCTGTCATGGGACCTAGAAAGGGGAGAAGCCATGTTGCCCAACTCCAGAAGTTGATATAAGAGTTTGAAAGGCATCTGATTTCAGAAGCCTTTTCCTGTAAATGCCGGCTGGTGTCTCATACTATCCCTGACTGGTTAGTGTAAAAACAATGCTCTTCCTCTAAGAAGGTGCAAAGTCCTCCTTTCTCAGCAGTGAGGAGGTCTAGGTCCTGCTGGTTGTGGAGAGTCACTGCTGCCAAAGAGCCTATTTAGGATTGTAGAGTAAGGATAGATGTTGTTATTTCTTGCAAACTGTCTGAGAAATCATTTGAGAGTGTGTGGTAGTAGGATAATGAAGTAGATAAACTGGCTATTCCAGTTGCTGTAGCAGTCCCATTCCTAACGCTATAAATAGGGGTATTAGTTGTATGGCCCTGCGCTGGCAGACTTGAGTTTTGAGGGGCACTGATAGGGTCTGATTTCCACAAGATTAGAAGTTAGGATAATACATGTTACACTTAACTTTTAGCAAACTTTACTTTTGTTGAAAACCTTGTAAGTTTGGGATTTCAATTGTTCTTTGCTATTAATAAGACCTCGTTCAGTCCATATTTACTTAGAATTGGTATAGATGGCTCTTTCCTGATTCTGTAAGTACTTTAAGGTTTAGTTGAGTGCAAACAGCTTGCATATTTGAGCAGACCAATTATTAGACAATTTTCCTAACTCTGTTTCTACAAAAGTTTCCTTATCACTTACTGAATACCTATTACATCTTTTTCTCTTAATCACCCAGGAGGAGCCATCTATCATCCTGTCCTGAAGGGAGTTCCTCCTAGATTTGATCGGACCTTTGTACGGTAATTAATTAAGATTTAGATCCCCTGTTAGGAAACCTGCTGGGTTAAGGATTTTTGATAGGAAGGCTACAGGTTGTCAGTGGCCTCAGTGCTTTTGGGCTATGCCCTTGTTTACACTGACAAGAAGGTGGTATTGGAGTGTTATAGGGTCATGGAGAAGACCTTCAATTATCAATTATTCAATTATAAGTTTTAATTTTACCCTGGCTTTTACTACTTCTATCTCTTTCTCTCTCTCTTTGTCTCTCTTTCTTTCCTTCTGACTCCCTCTTTGTCTCTCTGTCTCTTTTTCTTTCTCTTTCCTTCTCTCTTTGACTTTCTGTCTTTCCCCTCTTGCTGTCTTTCTCTCTTTGACTTTCTGTCTTTCCCCTCTCTCTCGTTCTTTCTCTCTTTGCTTATTTTTCCCTGCCTCTGCCAGCTGCTTTTGCTCCTGTTCTCCCTTCTCCTTCCCCTTTTTGATGGCTTCAGCAGTGTAAGACTGCCACTTCCTTGGGTTTTTGCACTGCATGCAATAACTCCCTGATTTTCTTATGGTACTTAATGGGGGTTCCCCCAGAGGTTAGGAACTCCCTTTCTTTCCATACTGCAGCACGGGTACATAGGATTAGATAAGCATACTTGCTATCTGTATACACATTTATTCTTTATCCATTTCCCAGTTCTAAGGCTCTGATAAGCACCACTAGTTCTGCTAACTGGTCCCTGGTCCCTGGGGGAAAAGACTTACATTCAAGTACAGTTACATCACTAACTATGGCGTAACCTGCCCTTTGTATCCCATTCTCCACAAATGAACTTCCATCAGTATATAGGTTAAGGCCAGGATTAGCTAAGGGGACTTCTAAGAGATCCTCTTGGGTGGCATAAGTCTGGACTACAATTTGTTGGCAGTCATGCTCGATTGGTTCCCCATCCTTTGGGATAAAAGTAGCAGGGTTGAGGGCAGCATATGTGCATATTTGAAGCACCAGTCCCTCAAGGAGTAACACCTGGTATCTAAGCAGGTGGTTGTCTGATAGTCATAAACTTCCTT
The DNA here is from genome assembly GCF_000951045.1 of Mandrillus leucophaeus. Lineage (NCBI taxonomy): Eukaryota > Metazoa > Chordata > Mammalia > Primates > Cercopithecidae > Mandrillus > Mandrillus leucophaeus. The sequence goes on along the minus strand of NW_012102543.1, from coordinate 2,798,066 downwards.
TGGCACCTAGCATGCCATTTACATCATGAGTAGTCCAGATGGTGAGATCCTTTCCTTGTATTATTTTGATAGCTTCTAATACTAAGATGGCCACTGCCGCAACTACCCATAAACAGTAAGGCCAGAACCCCATAACCTGGGGTATGATGTAGCAGCAAAAGTTTTGCTGCTACATCAATTTCCTTACTTAGGTATGCCACAGGTTATGGGGTTGTCCCATGAGTCTGAGTAAGGACTCCAAGATCTATTCCCGCTCTCTCTGTGATGTTTAAAGAGAAGTTTTGTCCTGTGGGAAAGCTTAAGGCTGGAGATTGTACTACAGCCTGCTTTAAGGTTTCGAAGGCTGTTTCTGCCCCTGGTTCCCATTCTACTAGATGAGTGTTTGCCCTCTTGGTCTCCTTGATTATAGAGGGGCCCAGCCATCTCACTGTATCCAGGGATCCATAATCAGCAAAAGTCGGTGATTCCAAGGAACCCCCGCAAATGTTTTTAATGTCTTAGGGTGATGATAGGCCAGTATAGGCTGCATTTGTTCCTTGCTGAGGGCCCTGGTTCCTCTGGTTAAGATTAGGCCTAGATATATGACTCATTGTAGGCAGAGCTGGGCCTTCGATTTAGACACTTTGTACCCTTGATGAACTAGAAAGTTCAAGAGATCTAGAGTAGCCAGCTGGCATGAGGCTTCCAAACTGGTAGCCAAAAGTAAACCATCCACATACTGAAGGATCAGAGTGCCTGGACTTGAGAAGTGGCCTTGATCTTGGGCCAGTGCCTGACCAAACAGATGAGGGCTATCCCTAAACCCTTGGGGCAAGACTGTCCACGTAAGTTGGAAGGTCTGTGGAATCCTCAAAAGCAAAGAGAAACTGGGAGTCAGAGTGCAGGGGAATGCAAAGAAGGCATCCTTGAGGTCCAGAACAGTGAGCCATTTTGCTTCCTCTGGTATTTGAGAGAGCAGGGTATAGGGGGTGGGTACAGCTGGATATAGAGGAATTACTACCTCACTGATGAGTCTAAGATCTTGCACTAGTCTCCACTGATCATTCGGTTTTTGTACTCCTAGAATTGTGGTGTTGCAGGGACTACTGCATTTTATTACCAAACCTTGAGCTTTTAAATGTCTAACAATATCATGTAATCTTTTATGAGCTTCAGGCCTTAAGGGATATTGCCTTTCATAAGGAAAAGTGTTGGGGTCTTTTAGCCTGATTTGGACTGGGCGGGCATTTTTTGCCCTTCCAAATTGTCCTTCCAATGCCCAGACTTCAGGGTTGATTTCCTCCTCAAGTAGGGGACAACGAATGGGTAAATTGTTCCCCATATTAATGTAGGTAATAGCTCCAGCTTTAGCTAATATGTCCCTCCCTAGTAAGAGTGTGGGAATTTCAGGCATAACAAAAAAGGCATGTGAAAAGAGGACAGCCATCCGGGGCAGGAGATTAACACTGAGAAGGCTGCACCAGTGTCCAGGAGGAAGTCAATTTCCTGGCCTTCAATGGTTAAACGTACCTGGGGCTCAGTGAGGGTGATGACATGAGCTGGCACTTGCCCTGGGCACCCTCAATCCTGACTTGGATCATCTGGTTGGGGGCTTCTGGCCTAGAGAACCTTTGCCCTCTGGGGCAGTGTGCCTTCCAGTGATTGCCTTGGCATAGTGGACATGGGCGAGGGGACAGCTTCTCATTGGACAATCTTTTTTAAGATTCCTTGCAAACCACACTGGTGACAAGCCCTACTGTGTGATTGGCCTGCTCCATTTTCTGTCCTCTCTGAACCACCAAGGTTTGTTTTCTGAGGGCCATGACTAAGGTTATGGCCTTTCTCTTATCTCGATTTTTCTTTTTGGCCTGTTTCTCTTGGTCACTACTAAAAAACACCGAGGTTGCCAGGTTTAATAATGCCTCCAGATTTTGTTCAGGGCCCAGGGCTTGCTTTTGGAGCTTTCTCCTGATATCTGGAGCTGATTGGGTAATAAGCTTATCTTTTAGGATCAATTGGCCCTCAAGGGAGTCGGGTGACAGGGGAGTATATTTTCTTAAGGCCTTCTGTAGCTGCTCGAGGAAGGTGGAAGGATTTTCTTCCTTTCCCTGAGTTATGGTGGACATCACTGAATAATTCATGGGCTTTTTCCTAATTCTCCTTAGTCCTTCTAGAACACAGGCCAACAGATGTTTGTGACTCTAGTACCCATGATCTGAGTCTAGGTCCCAGTGGGGATCCATACTGGGGACAGCTTGCTGACCAGTAGGGAGTTTGTCCCTTTCTTCATCTGTCATCCTATCATTTACTTGACTAAGATACCAGGTATTCCAAACTCTCAGGCTACAGCTAAAGCTGCATTCTTTTCATTGAAGGCCAGGGTTTGATCTAACAATAGCATGATATCTCTCCAAGTGAGATTGAAGGTTTGCCCTAGATCCTGTAGGACATCTATGTACCTATCAGAACCATCTGAAAACTTCCCCAAGTCTGCCTTGATCTGCTTTAAATCAGAGAGGGAGAAGGGGACATGTACCTAGGTTGGGCCAAATTCCCCTCCCCCTACAGCTTGAAGGAGATATAACCGATAGCCTGGGGGTTTTTGTGGTCCTTTGGAGATTTCTTTGCTTGCTTCCTTGTGGGTGGGAGAGATTAGAAGAGGCTTATCATTAACAGGAAGGAGAGCTACAGGGAGGCTAGGATATGGGGGTAAGCTGAGAAGTCTTCTTGTGGGATGTAAATTGCAAGGTTTCCATAGTTGTGGATTATCCTTCAGTGAAAAGAAAGCTGGGGCATAAGGTGTTTCACTCCATTTGCCTTCCCTCTTACAGAAAAGGTCAAGCTGTAAGATAGTATTGTAATGTACACTTCCCTCAGGCAGCCATTTTTCCCCATCAGAGACAGAATATTGGCCGTAGTGCAGAAAAAAATCAGCTACCTCTTTTTCAGGGTTTGTGGGTCAAATTGGTCCCAATTGCTTAGGATGCATTTCAAGGGTAAGCCTGTTGATGCCTGAGTGTTTCCCATCTGAAAGAAAAAA
>NW_012102543.1:2792040-2794671 GCF_000951045.1 Mandrillus leucophaeus | reverse complement strand
GATGCATTCTCAAAAACCTGTTAGAGTCCTAAGCATTTTCTCCTGTTAGTATTGGGACCTTCACCTGTCCTGTAAAGATGGTATGCCTCAAAATGGAATGGAGGGCCATACCCTGAGAGAGGGAAGGGATCTCTAGGGTTGGAAGACTGATGCCTTTTGTCCTCACTTTCATCATTTGAATAGGAAGGATATCCCCCTAATTGTAGAGTCTATAATTTCTGAGGATCCAAATACCTAACCTTAGCTTCAGGAATAAGCTTTGTTAGGCCTCCTAGTCTGAGGAGGGATCCTAAAATTCCAGATAGTGCTGCCCCCTCCCAATGGGACTTTGGGCAAAAATTATGTCTGTCTGGTTGGTGAGGCTGGATGCCTAGATTTATACTAGAAATCATTCTTACAGGATAAACTAGAAAAGCACCAGACACAGGGAGTGGTTTTTAGAAGTGGGATTAGCCTTGGAGAAAAGAGGCAGGAGGAAGTTTGTCTGAAAGGCATTAGGACTCAGGAGGCAAGGGTCAGGATAGATAGGGTAGATGGGCGAGTCTTGCTTGGGCAACATGACTTTGAGAGTTCTGCTCATGGCTGCAGGGTCAACCAACTTTTTGTTGGGACTCTGGAGATGAATGGCTTTCCTCTCTGTCGAACCTCGGCTCAGCCTGGAAGTATGGAAAAGTGGAAGCTGGTTGCAGGCAAACCAACGCTCCCAACTCTGAAGAGTTGGGGGTTGTTAGAGATCCCTTTCTCAGAAAGCCTGACACCCGTGTCTTTAGTCCAGTGGCCATGCTAGTCACTTTTAACTGGATGGCAGATGCCTGGTATTTAGCCCCCAAATTCTAAGGAAAAATGGGACAGAATAGCAAGCAAAAGGGGTCCAGTGGTACTCATCACTTGGCAATTTCCTGGATGAGCCCCCAAGATGTGTCCGGAGTTTGTTCCTTCTGGTGGGTTCATGGTCTCGCTGACTTCAAGAATGAAACCACGGACCTTTGCAGTGAGTGTTACAGCTCTTAAAGGTGGCACGGACCCAAAGAGTGAGCAGCAGCAAGATTTATTGTGAAGAGCAAAAGAACAAAGCTTCCACAGAGTAGGAGGAGACCCAAGCGGGTTGCTGCTGCTGGCTGGGGTGGGCAGCTTTTATTTCCTCATTTGTCCCGGTCCATGTCCTGCTGATTGGCCTATTTTACAGAATGCTAATTGGTCCATTTTACAGAGTGCTGAGTGGTTCATTTTACAGAGAGCTGATTGGTTCATTTTACAAACCTCTACCTAGTTACAGAGTGCTGATTGGTGCATTTTACAGTCCTAGCTACAGAGTATTGATTGGTGCATTTTACAATCCTCTTGTACGACAGAAAAGTTCTCCAAGTCCCCACTTAACCCAGGAAGTCCAACTGGCTTCAACTCTCAGAAGGAAATCCAAGCTAGACCTGGAGTCCATTTAGGAGTGGGGCAGAATATTATAGTTTCCTTGGGTGTCAGAGTGGGAGAGCTCTCCTTGGGCATTCTGTCTCTTATACACATCTAGAAGTGCATTTAGGAGTGGGGCAGAATATTATAGTTTCCTTGGGTGTCAGAGTGGGAGAGCTCTCCTTGGGCATTAAATTCAAGGCCAGTTCACTGCCAGCCACCATCTCAGAGCTAATCAGCTGTGCAGATGGAAGTAGGCCCAGCACAGGGCCTTTTAGTGGGGGAGAAGCTCACACATGAACAGAAAACTTCAACAAGATTGAGGAGTGAGTGAATATCTGGGGACCTACCAATCCCCTGTCCGGAACCCTCTCCTGGCCACCTGAAGCCTCTGGTCTGCCATTCTCTTTATCACACAATTTCAGAGATGGTTCCATGTTTCTCTCTTCTGTGGAACTAATCAGTTTTTTATTATATTGTCAGTGTAATTACTTGATGGTATTTGATGGCAAGTGCCAAGAGAGTAGACTGTATCTGTGCCTACCCCTCCTACAGAGGTGGAACTTCTTGGGAGTTAATGAAGCTCAAACTTCAGGACCCTCCCCTGCAGGGGCCCTGGAAGGGCTAGTAGTCTAGAGTGTTCTAGTGGGGCACGTTGCAATGAGGGATGCATATCTATACAAGGTCAATTGTCCAAAAGACCTCAGAGTAAAGGAACCTGAATGTCCAGGACACTAACATGTTGTGATTTCTCTTCTCATTCTAAATAAATATTCACTTTTGTACCTAATTTTTGATTTGTAATTTTTCTTCGTTTCTTTTTTCTTTTGAGAAAGGGTCTCACTCTGTCACCCAGGCTGGAGTGCAGTGGCGTCATCATGGCTCACTGCAGCCTCAACCTCCTGGCTCAAGTGATCCTCCTGCCTCAGCCTTCTGAGTAGCTGGGACCACAGGTGCACGCCACCAGGCTAGGTTAATTTTTTTGTTTTTTTTGAGACAGAGTCTCTCTGTTGCCCAGCTAGAATGCACTGGTGTAACCTTGGTTCACTGCAATCTCTGCCTCCTGGGTTCAAGCAATTCTGCTGCCTCAGCCTCCCAAGTAGCTGGGACTACAGGCACGCACCACCACACCTGGTTAATATTTGTACTTTTAGTAGAGATGGGGTTTCACCATGTTGGCCAGGCTGGTCTCAAACTCCTGACCTCAGGTGATCTGCCTGCCTT
>NW_012102543.1:2776807-2791273 GCF_000951045.1 Mandrillus leucophaeus | reverse complement strand
GAGGGGATCACCTACCTGCTGGCTTTGGCAGGTGCTTTGAGTTTTGGAAGCTTTGGAGCCTCAGTCCACAGGATGCACAGGGACTGAAATTCACTGGAACTAGAAACAGCCTTTTCTTGGCTTCCCAGCTTGGCCTGCCAGCTTTCTTCTCACCTTCTAATTGAATGAGGTGACTTGGAAGAGAGCAGTGTGGAGGGCTTGAGTTAACTCCTGTTCCCAAGCCTCTTTTTTTTTTCCCCAGACAGGGCCTCTTGCTCTTTTGCCCAGGCTAGCGCACGGTGAAAACAGCTCACTGCAGTCTTGACCTCCCAGGCTCAAATGATCCTCTTGCCTTAGCCTCCGAGGTAGCTGGGACTACAGCCACACACCATCACATCCAGCTAATTTTGCATTTTTTTGTAGAGATGGGGTCTTACTATGTTGCCCAAGCTGGTCTCGAACTCCTGGGATCAAACAGTCTGCCCGCTTAGGCTTCCCAAAGTGCAGGGATTACAGGTGTGAGCCACTGCCTCTGGCTTCCCAGGCCCTTTTGACCCTGTGGGGAAACAGTAGTTGAGAGTATCCTGGGCAAGTGTCACTTTTCCTGTCTCTGAAATGGATGAAGGCCCCACTGTTTTTTAATAGACTTTGTTTTTTAGAGTAGTTTTAGGTTCACTGTAAAAGTGAGAGGAAAGTGCAGAGAGTTCCCTTATCCTCTTGCGCCCATCCATACAAGCCTCCCCCATTATCCATTATCCACATCCCCCACCAGAGTGGTACATATGTTACAATCAATGGACCTACACTGGCACACCGTTATCACCCAAAGTCTATGGTTTACACTGGAGTTCACTCTTGGTGTACACCCTACGAAGACCCCACTTTTTACAGGTTTGTTGTGAGAACTGGACTCTATCTGAAATTCCCTGGACTTAATTTGTGGCAGTTGTTAAACAATGCTCACTCCTCTCCCGGTTTTCCTTGGAACCTCCCAATAGCAACCTAATTGAATGGGAAGTTTGATCACATTAAAGAATTGACTCAGCTTAGGGCTGGCGTTGTCCAACTTGTGTCACTACTCTAAGAAATGGCCTTGTCTCCAGACCAGAACTCACCATAACATGATCCTGAGGTGGGTCAGTCCATCACCCATCCTTTGTCTCCTGTTTCAGTCTAAACAATGGAGAAGCAGCCGTGCTATCTGCCCAGGGAACTTGTGGTAATTGGTGCACTATACCTAAGTGTTTGCCGCGTAGTTGCAAACACCATTGTTTCTTCCAGTGGAACACTGTTCTATAAGTTACAGCGATGAGGGATTCCACCAGTGTGGTTGGCAAGGTCTGCGCTTTAGTTTGAAGTTCATGGTGCCACTTCTGTTATGCAAAGAACTTGGCCAGGGTCCTGAAGTAGAAAACGAGGAGAAGGCCACAGGTCCAAGAGTTTTCTTTTTTGAAACGGAGTCTCGCTCTGTCACCCAGGCTGGAGTACAGAGGCGTGATCTCCACTCACTGCAACCTCCGCCTCCCGGGTTCAAGCGATTCTTCTGCCTCAGCCTCCTGAGTAACTGGGATTACAGGCATGTGCCACCATGCCTGGCTAATTTTTGTATTTTTAGTGGAGACGGGGTTTCATCATGTTGATCAGGCTGGTCTCGAACTCCTGACCTTGTGATCCACCCACCTCGGCCTCCCAAAGTGCTGGGATTACAGGTATGAACCACTGTACCCAGCCAGGTCCAAGAGTTTTCTAATCATCAGAAGACCAAATGGGGCAGACACGGCCAGCTGTTCACTAAAACCTATTTCATCCTTCTCCAATAGTAGGGCTACAATTCCCAGCCTTCCTGTGAAGAGCTGTGGCCATGTGACCAAGTCCCAACTGTATGGGAGGAAGTTGTGGATGTCACTTCCAGGCATGGCTCAGGAAACATTGTTCAGTGCTTCTCCCTTGAGCTTCTTTCTCCTTTGGACTGACTGGAGCCAGGCCTTGATGGCCCATCTTTGACCACGCAGATGATGATAAAACCATCAGATGGCAAAACCGTCTGCTACCATAGATGACTCTATGTAGTAGAGCTCACCTATCCATCTTGGACTGATTTGTGGGAGAGAAATAAACTCCCTTGTTTGAGTCCTTGCATTTTATAATGCTAACGTTAATGAGATATCATTTACACATGGTGAAATACACAAATCTTAGGTGTACAGTTTGGTGAATTTTAGCAAAAGTATACACCCCTATAACAACCAGCCTAAACACTATATAAAATACTCCCATCTTCCCTGTAAGTTCTCTCGTTACCCTTTCTAGGCCATCCCTACCTCTGTCCCCACTCGCCAGGTAAACACTGTTCTGCTTTCTCTCAACTTAGTTTTGCCTGTTTTTGAACTTCATATAAATGGAACCATACAGTATGAACTCTTCTGTATCTGGCTTCTCTCATTCAACATAATGTTTTTGAGACTGATCCATGTTGTTAAATGTTTTCAGGAATTTTCTTGTTTATGGTGAGTAAAATTCCAATGTAAGAATATACCAAAAATTGTTTATCCATTCTCTTATTGATGGACATTTGGATTGTTTCTACTTCTTGGCTATTATGAATAAAGTGGCTACAAGCAGGCTTTAAACAATTCTTTTTGTAGACTATTTTTTTCTTTTTTTTTTGAAACGGAGTCTCGCTCTGTCACCCAGGCTGGAATGCAGTGGCGCAATCTTGGCTCACTGCAACCTCTGCTTCCTGGGTTCAAGCGATTCTTCTGCCTTAGCCTTCCAAGTAGCTGGGACTACAGGTGCCCGCCACCACGCCCGGCTAATTTTGTATTTTCAGTAGAGATGGGATTTCACCGTATTGGCCACGCTGGTCTCGAACTCCTGACTTTGTGATCTGCCCATCTCAGTCTCCCAAAGTGCCAGGATTACAGGTGTGAGCCATCGCGCCTGGCCTGACTTATTTTTTTTAAACCTCTCTTGGATAGATACCTGGGAGTAGAACTGTTGGGTCACAGCTTAGAAGCTATTAAACTTAATTAGAAACTGCGATACAGTTTTCCAAACATTCCTGTCAGCATGTGTGGGTGTGCCATTTGCTCCACATCCTTGCCAACACAAGTCCTTTTCAATTTTAGCCATTCAATGCAGTGGCAGAGAGCCATTGCGTTTTTAGGACTTTTTTTTTTTTTTTTTTTGAGGCAGTGTCTCTCTCTGTCAACCCGTGTGAAGTGCAGTGATCATAGCTCACTGTAATCTTGAACTTCTGGGCTCAAGAGATCCTCCTGTCTCAGCCTCCGGAGCTGCTAGGACTGCAGGCACATGCCACTGCACCCAGCTGACTTAGGTTTTTTTTTTTTTTTTTTTATAGAGACAGAGTCTTGATATGTTACCCAGGCTGGTCTTGAACTCCTGGCCTCAAGCAATCCACTTGCCTTGACCTCCCAAAGTGCTGGGATTACAGGCATGAGTCACCACACCTGTTTTTTTTTTTTTTTAACAGCAGTTTCACTATTATCCTAACACATGCAAGGTAGACATGGGAAGAAGGAGGAATGGTATATGCTTGAAGGTCAGTGGTCATGTTTGTTCGTATGCGACCTGGCTGCGGGCCTCATGAGGAGGCCTTGGCAGGTAATACTGGTTAATTATCTAATAAAGCAAAGGCAGATGGGGTCAGATAGACCTCAGTATAAATTCCAGATCTTACAAGCCACTAGACTGTGACAAGTCACCTATCCCCTCTGTGTTGGGTTCCCTCCACGTTAAAGGAAGATAATAATGAACGTACCTTGTGGTGTTATTCCAAGGCTTTAGTAACATGCTGCACAGGGGCACTTGGCATGCTGGAGGCTGGGCGCCAGTCACAGCTCGGATTCTAGGGCAGGACTCTTGCTCCTGGGGGATGAGCAAGGAAGATGCAGAGCCCCGACCTCTGGACCCTCATTCTAGACCTTTCAGTGGGTTTGGGTTAATAGAAGCCTGTCCACCAATACAGCACTGCATCCTTGAGACTGACTTTTCATACAAAGCTGGTGGAAGTTCATGAGGTGAGTTGGAAGTTGACCAACACCAGCTGTGGCACCAGAAGTTCTGATACAAGTGAGGTTGGGAGTGACCAAAAGAAGTCCCCATTGAAGTTGGGCTGGTGGCAGGGAGCAAAGGGGATCACCCATGAAGGAGGCTCAGGAATCCAGCTAGGAGACAGCAAGTGGTTTACTTGGGTGGTCTGGTGATGTCGCTTTAGGGAACACCATGTTTTTTGGAGACATGGGAAGGATCTAGATGTCTAACAGTAGGAATTTGGTTAAATAAGTGATTTGTGTGTGGGGGTAATACTTTGAAGTCATGAAAATGATGCTGAAGGTGGGTGTTTATGTATTGGGAAAGATAATCACCATTTTTTTACACCATTAAGGGATAAAGATATATACCTTATATACTTTTTTATCTTAGCAATTTGCTTTGTTCCTTAACAAGGGGGTTACCTTTTTTAGGTAAAACTCAGATACATACCACACATACACACACACACACACACACACACACGAATGGCTGGAAGAATATACTCCAGGGCCCCTGATGTTATCTCTGGATAATAAGATAATATAAATGATCTTACTTTTTCTTTCTTTGTGATTATCTGTATTTTCTCAATTCTAACATGCATGAGTTTTGTAATTAGAAATTGGAGTTGGCATTTCACACTACAGGGTGCTTATACCTGATCATGGCAAAGGAGGCGGCTTTTAAAGGAAAGGAAATGCATAGTGAAATGGAATTATGCACCCAAATCATTTCTCCTCATCATTAGAGGTGAATGTGTTTGCCACTGCTACGCTGTTAAAGATGACACTCACTTCAGACTGCAAAGAACATGGATGAATAACCTGGAAGTGATCCAGGCATCCGTCCTCACAGGAGAGTGTGAGGTTGGAGCTTGGTAAGGCTCAGGCGGGCCCAGAGTAGATGTCAGGGCCTTACATGCCAGCTTCCACCTGATGGCGAAGTCTGTGGGGTTAGTTGTCCATTTTCTCTTCATGTGAGGGTTCTGTGGCTGAAAGGATGGGGCCGATTCTCAGACAACCCCAGAGCACAGGAGAGGCCAGAAGGCTTGCAGGCAGGCATAAGAGTGGTGCATGGAATGCCTTCCAGGATGCCTAGGTACCCAGGGGCAGCTCTGGGGGAATATCAGAGTTGAAAATTGGGTCAATAGGTGCTTGCTTTTGTTTCAAATCAAGGCAAGTGGGTTTTGTATGCTCTATGTACAAATATATTGTTTTGGTAAAGAAATCAGAAAGTGTTGATAAGTTGCTGTTTTAGAGATGAAGAGTCATGGAACCTTTGCACTGAAAGGAACCTAGGAGAGCATGTACACTCCCCTTTCACAGAAGACTCACCGGAGGCTCAGAGATGTTAAGAGATTTCTCAAGGTCATAGGTAGTTGGCGGTAGATCAGGGCTAGAATCCAATTCCATGACTTCAAGTCTGTCATTCCTCCTGGTTTCCCCACTGCTATCAGTTAAGAAGTTTAAAATACAAACTGTGTTAATGAGAAAAGTGACGTGCTTCACCTAACTGAAAGTCCACAGGACGGTGGCCCGTAAGTGTTGTAAGACAGCAGCTCAGCGAGACCACTGAGGTCCTGGGTTCGTTCACCCCCTCACTGTGCCTTAGTTTCATCCTCAGGCTAGTCCCCCGCATGACCACACGTGCATCGCTGACTTTCCCTTCTGCCTCCATTTAGGTCATGTGCTTACTCCAGACCAATAACCGCTGCCAGGGAAGACCAAGCTCTGATGGGCTTACTCTGACCAGCTCCCACCTCCTGAGCTGGGGCTGGGTCTGCAGGGGAGCAGATACCTGAACAAAATTGGAGTTTTGATAACAACAAAGAAAATATAATTTTACTTAAAGTGATCCAAGGGACACTGAGTCAGCCATTCATGAAGCGAAACATGGTGAACGCCAAGGTGAAGAGCAGCCGCATGAGATCCTAAAGGAAAGCCCGGGAGTCACACAAGTGGAGTACAGCAGCAAACCCCCTCCACCGCCTGCCCTTGACTTTGGTCTTGCCAGGGAACAGTTGATGCCGACAAGATGACACAGCCGGGAAGTGAATATCCTGTCTGCTCCTTGTTCTGTGCTGTCTGTGTGTCCTAGCTTGCCACCCCAAATCAAGGCATCCCTTAAAAGCCCCTGGGTCCAAGCATCCAGATGTTCAGTGAACGCAGTGCTCTAACTCCATCTTCCACCTTCCATTAAGAAGTCAATGACTCTCATTCAATACAACTCCATCTTCCGCTAACCCCTAAAAGGAATTTACATTCTGCTCGTTTCACTTCCCATTATATTGTATTAATCTTGCCATCATTAAACCTTTTAAACCCAATATTTTCAATGTTTTAATCTATTCTACTGAGTTAATAATAGATTTCTACTCTTGCAAAAAGCATTTCTACATTTCAGGGCATTTATTTAGACTGTTTCCAAGCTTTCCTTTTCATAAACAAACGCTGCCACTAATATTCTTATATCTAAATGTTTAAACTATATCTCTGATATCATTGAGCTATATTTCTAGAAGTGTCTTTCTAGTATGAAGTATAGGAACATTTTTGTAAATATTGTTAAGTTTCTTTCCATATTTTGGAAGACCGTCATTAGAAGGATACCTGTGACACTGCACACTTGCCAGCATTGTAAACCATTGGTCTCTGATCATTGACGCTTTCATGGGTCCCAAATTCTTTTTTCCAAAATGCCATTTTAGTCAAAGCTCTTAGAATTGGCTTATGCCTTTTGTTTTGTTATTCCAAGTGATACGTGATACTCTCAGAAGGCTCTCTCCTTTGATTTCCCAACACCCTTTCCCTTCCTCTCGTAAACACACCCTATTTAAGCTGGAAGTGGTGGAATCCCTGGAAGCCTACACTCAGAAATCAGTCCAGCATATTTCTAGGGAGCGAGTTTTTCTGAGAACAGCAATTCCAGCCAGCTGAAACTTACTGAGCATCCTCCGCCTGAGGAAGACACACTTATCCAGTGGAGTTGGCGTCTTGGGGCCCACACACCTGGGAGGCAGGTAGGTGCCCATGGCGGGGCTGCAGGAGGCCAGGACAAGCAGGGCTGGGAGATACTTAGTGTAATAGATGACTACAGAGACCAGGGAACTGAAGGTCAAAGGCAGGAATATGGGCATGAATGAAGCCAGGAAGCTACTTCCCAGAACAATTAGGCTGTTGCTGAGAATGATAATGATAATGCAATAATTATGATTTACTGTTTACTCTTTGCCAGGCATTTTATGTATGTTATTTTGCTTCTTTCCTATAGCAACTCCAGGATATGTATACGATTTATGTCTCCGTTTTGCAGAGATGTGAAATTATGTTCCTAATGCCACCCAGCAAGTTAGGGGCAGAGGGAAGTTTGAGCTTTGGCAGCCTGGGCCTGTCGTTCCCACTGCGCCCCTCCCGAGGCGGGAGCCCAGGCAGATGGCTGAATGAGCTGTGGCGAGTGGCAGGCACAGAGGCCACCATCAGGGTTTCTCTGTGACAAGTGTGTGGGGCTGAGCCCTCCCACAGAATGTTTCAGGGTGGACCTGGACCATGTGGGGTTTACAAGGATCAAGTTCCACTAATTAACATCTGCCATGTGAACTCTTGGAGATTTGTGAATAAACTGCTAAGACAGTTGGGTGCAGTGGCTCACGCCTGTAATCCCAGCACTTTGAGAGGCTGAGATGGGCGGATCACGAGGTCAGGAGTTTGAGACCAGCCTGACCAACATGGTGAAACCCCATCTCTACTAAAAATACAAAAATTAGCCAGGTGTGGTGGTGTGTGCCTGTAATCCCAGCTACTCAGGAGGCTGAGGCAGGAGAATCTCTTAAACCCGGGAGGCGGAGGTTGCAGTGAGCTGAGATCGTGCCACTGCACTCCAGCATGGGTGACAGAGTGAGACTCCATCTCAAAAAAAAAAAAAAAAAAGAAAAGAAAAGAAAGTGCTAAGACGGGCGTCACAAGGAGTCAGGGAGGTCCTGAAAGAAGGTGGCATTTGAGAAAGTGAAGAAGAGCTGGGGAGGTTTTGACAGGCAGAGAAGGTAGTGAAGACATGCCTATCCGCTTATCTGTGGCCTGGGAAGGCTACGAGGAAAGCCAGCAACCCTTAATTGCTCCAGGACTAAGTGCTGAAGGGGCTTTTTAAAGCCTGGATCTGAGAGATCACTCTCTGAGTCTCCAACTGGGAACAGTGACTAGTTAAGCTATCAGTCAAGAAGCTGCCAGCACTTCACTTGGACTGAAAAGCAATTCCCAGTGGAGCCCTTGTGGGCCCCGGGAGATGGGTTTCACAAAATCTCTTCCACCTGTGGGTCACCAGGCTGGCTCTGTTCCCATGCAATAGGTTGTTGGGAAAATGGTCTTTGCCAGAGTGGCAGATGGCCCTTTTATCAGGACTGTACAGGACTTCAGCTGCCAGACTGATTTCTTTTTAAGGTTTATTTTTATTAAAAGCTAAGTGCAGCAGTCTGGGGCTGTGCTGTGCAATAGAACTTTCTGTGATGGTGGAAATGTTCTATGCTGTGTTTAGTGTGGCAGTCACTAGTCACATGCAGCTATGCAGCAACTGAAATGTGACATATGCCACTGAGATAATGAATTTTTCACTTCACTTAATTTCAATTCATGTACGCTAGTGGCTACTGTATTGGACAGTGTAGGGCTGAGGGATCTTGGGATGAAACGACGAATCATGCAAATTAGCCAACGAATTTGCAGAAACAGCTTCTCTAGTCACGTGCGAAGTTGACAAGGTCCTGGTCATATAGAGTAGGAGAATCTTACACCATGTTTCGAAAGGGGACATGCAAACATGTATTTCTAATTAGTAGGTGTGCTGTTCTATAGACCCTGTACGCTAGTAATCAGATGCAGGGGTGACCAGCCAACTTGGGTGTGCAAAGTATAGAACAGAAAACAAAAGAAATGCTTTGAGATCTCTAATTAAAAATTTCAAGATGTTGCTTTTGATAATTGTGTTGTTGTCACTATCCGAAAGACAGCTATATTTTTCCCCTTTGATCACAGACCATCGAGTTTCATTTTCTTTTGTGGGGGGGTGGGGTGGAGAATAAAGAATTCTTTTCTTTTTTCTTTTTTTTTGATACAGGGTCTTGCTGTGTCACCCAGGCTGGAGTGCAGTGGCATGATCTGGGCTCACTGCAACCTCTGCCTCCTGGGTTCAAGTGATTCTCCTGCCTCAGCCTCTCAAGTAGCTGGAACTACAGGTGCATGCCACCACACCCGGCTAATTTTTGTATTTTTAGTAGAGATGGGGTTTTGCCTGTTGGCCACGCTGGTCTTGAACTCCTGACCTCAGGTAATCCACCCGCCTCAGCATCCGAAAGTGCTGGGATTACAGGCCTGAGTCACTGTGCTCAGCCAAGAATTCCTTTCTTAGTGGGCATAATAATAGCTAGTCTTCATTGAGTGCCTACTGTGTGCCATGTGCCCTCAATATGTTATCTTTCATACTCACATAAACACCCCAGGATGGGTGTTACTGAGACCATTTGCATTTGAGAAAACTGAAGCCAAGAGGAGGTAAGTGATCTTATGAGTGTTAGAGTTCCAAATTATGTGTTCTTTATGTTGAGTCCATCTTTAGAACACAAGAAAGTAACCCCACCTGTAAGTTGGAGGTGGTAAAATCCCTAGAAGTCTGCACTCAGATATCAGTCCAGTTTATTTCTAGGGAGCTAGTTTTTCTGAGAATTCCAGCCATCCAATTCTGGAATCTCTGACACCTTAAATTTCCAAATACAAAAAGTAGTTTGACCTGCACTTCATATAGTAATCACAGGACTGTAAATGATCAGAGCAGGGTGGGAACTTCGAGATCTTCTTGTCAAAATACTTATTTTACAGATGAGACTCTGATGCCAGTGTTTGCTATTTGCCAGGCACTGACTAGCACCACTGACCAGCAAGTTAGCCTCAGGGCTAACGTGAGGAAGGGGATGGGGCGGGCCAGTTACTTGTAATAATTTATGTTGAATCTACAATTTGGTTGAGTTCCAGAGTGGAGTCACAGTTAACTGTGCAACCGAAAGCAGTTTCAAAACCCTTGGGAAAACTCCCCCATTACCTCCAGACCTTTCTAATTCTATTCTTATTCTCTTTCCCCCTCATTCTATAAAATTTTTATTATATACATTGACATAATTTCTTCCCTAACTCCCCCATCTCTCTAATTTGCTCCTTTTTGCCCTTTACAAAAAAATCAAGAAAACCATATTGTTTGGGTAGATTTTTTCTTTGAAGAGCGGGGGGTCAGGAGAAGGGGAGAGAGTGAAAACTCTGGCTGGCAAAGCTAGAGTCCTCTGGATTGCTCAGGGTGTGGGCCCAGGCTGAGAACATTCACATGAGCAATTTCCATCCCATCTCAGTACAAAACACAAATGTGACATGTGACTAGGGAAGACCGAGAAGTTAGCTATACCTTG
The DNA here is from genome assembly GCF_000951045.1 of Mandrillus leucophaeus. NCBI lineage: Eukaryota > Metazoa > Chordata > Mammalia > Primates > Cercopithecidae > Mandrillus > Mandrillus leucophaeus. The sequence goes on along the minus strand of NW_012102543.1, from coordinate 2,780,796 downwards.
CTGTGGTCAACAGTTAGCAGCCAACCCAATAAGCCATTCCTTCACACCTTTTTCTTGCTAATAAAACCCTGATTTGAGTAACAGTGACAGATTCAGATGACGAAACATTACTAGTCTAAGCTAATCATGACTAGCTTGCTACCTTTCACCAGCTAGTCAATTTACCAAGCTCCCTTGCAGCTGATGGTGGCGATGAGGTCTAGTTTGGCCCAGGACACTGGCAGACAAAATAATGGCATCTCCAGGATGTCTGCATCCTAATCTTCAGAACCTAAGACTATGTTAGTTACATAGCAAGGAGGAATTAAGGTTGTAGATGGAATTAAGTTTGCTAATCAGCCAAAAGGAAAATAGGGAGATTATCCAGGTGGACCCAGTATAGTCACAAAGATCCTGAAATATTGAAGAGAGAGGCCAAAGAGATGGTGTCAGAGAGATGCAGCATGGAAAGGCTCAACCAGCCATTGATGGCTTCAGAGATGGAAGGGGTCATGAGCCAAGGAATGCAGGAAGCCTCTAAAAACTGGAAAAAGAGACTGGGCCCAGTGGCTCATGCCTTGTAATCCTAGCACTTTGGGAGGCCACGGCAGGAGGATCACAAGGTCAGAAGTTCAAGACCAGCCTGGTCAATATGGTGAAACCCTGTCTCTACTAAAAATACAAAAATTAGCCGGGCATGGTGGTACATGCCTGTAATCCCAGTTACTCAGGAGGCTGAGGCAGGAGAATCGTTTGAACCGGGGAGGTGGAGGTTGCAGTGAGTGGAGATTGTGCCACTGCACTCTAGCCTGGGTGACAGAGCGAGACTCCATTTCAAAAAAAAAAAAAGTGATGATTAATTAATTAATTAATTTTACATGTCAACTTGACTGGGCAAAGGGTATCTGGACAGCTGTTAAAGCATTATTTCTGGTGTGTCAGTAAGGGTGTTTCTGAAAGAGATTAGCATTTGAATAGGTAGATCCAGTAAAGATCACCCTCACCCATCAAAGTGGGCATCATCCCATCTTTTGAAGGCCTGGAAAGAACAAAAAAGTGGAGAAAAGGAACATTTTCTTCCTGTTTGAGCTGAGACATCCATCTTCTCTGACCCTGAGACATCAGAGATCCTGGTTCTCAGGGTTTTGGACTCAGGCCAGGACTTACACACATTATTAGCTCCCTAATTCACAGCCCTTCAGATCTGGACTGAATTACACCATCAGCATTTCTGGGTCTTTAGCTGTTAACAGCAGACAGCAGATCATGGGACTTCTTGGACTCCATAATTGAGTAGTCAATTCCTATAATAAATCTCTTCATATATGGGTATGTATATATTCTATTGATTTTTGAGCTCTAGATAACTCTGAGTAATACTAAACTGCCTTAGTTCACTTTCTGCTGCTATCAGAGAGTACCATGGACTGGATAATTTATAAAGAAAAGAGACTTATTTGACTTGTAGTTCTGGAGGCTGAAACATCCAACAGCATGGTGCTGACCTCTGGTGAGAAGCTCCATGCAGCAATATTCCATGCTGCAATACCACATGGTGAGCATGTGTGCATGCAGGACAGAAAAAATGGGGGCTAAACCTATCCTTTTACCAGAAGCTGGCTCCTTGGAACACTAACCCAGTCTTGCAATAACAGCATTAATTCATTCATGAACGCAGGGCCCTCATGATCTAATCACTTCTCAAAGCTCCCACCCACCTCTTAATACCATCACAATGGCAATTACATTTTAAATTGCGAAATAAGTTTTGGAGGGGATATTTAAACCATAGCATACACCATTCACCTGTTTAAAGTATATAACTAAATGTTTTTCAGTATACTCATAGATTTATGCAACCATTACCTCAATCAATTGTAGAACATTCTCATCACCCTGAAAAGAACTCTCTACCCATTAGCTGTCACTCCCCATTCCTCCCTCCCTTCAGCCCTAAGGCAACCACTGATCCATTGTCTGTGTCTGTAGATCTGTCAATTCTGGACATTTCATATAAATGGAATCCTGCAATTTGTGGTGCTTTGTGTCTGGCTTCTGTAACTTAACATAATGTTTTCAAGGTTCATGTATGTTGTAATGTGCATCAGGACTTCATTCCTTTATATGGCCATACAGCATTTCATCGTATGGATAGACCACATTTTGTGTATCTATTCATCTGTTGATGGACACTTGAGTTGCTTCCACCTTTTGGCCCTTGTGAACAGTGCTGCTGCAAATATGCATGGTCAAGATTTTATGTGGAGAGGGTGACTTTCATGCAAAGATGTGAAGAAAGAGATGGAAACAACTATGTACTAAAGTGTAAGGAACCAAAGTCGGGAGCCTGTGTAGTGTGTCTGAGGAAAAGCAAGGAATCTTCTGTGGCCCCAGTGTTGAGAGTGAGGTGGAGGGTGGAAGAGGACAACTGAGAGGAGTGGGTGGCCAGGTCATGGAAGGCCCTGGGAGCCACTGGGAGGATTTGGGCTTTTACTGGGATAACATGAGAGCCATTGAAGGATTTTGAGCAGGGAAATGATGTAATCCGACTCATGTCCCATCTTTTTTATTTTTTGAGATGGAGTCTCACTCTGTCCCCTCCAGCTGGAGTGCAGTGGCACGATCTTGGCCCACTGCAACCTCTGCCTCCCAGATTTAAGTGATCCTCCCACCTCAGCCTCCCTGAGATTACAAGCGTGTACTACCACACCCAGCTAATTTTTGTATTTTTAGTAGAGATAGGGTTTCACCATGTTGGCCAGTCTGGTCTTGATCTCCTGACCTCAAGTGATCCACCTGCCTCAGCCTCCCAAAGTGCTGAGATTACAGGTATGAGCCACCACACCTGGCCCCCGACTTCTATTTTACCTCAAACAGTTCTCAGAGGTGACAGGAAAGATGAGAAAACATTGCACAGGTTGGAGAAAGAGAGGGGAGAAAAGTGTGGACAGCCCCTAAGAGGCCAAGAGCACCCAATGGGCAAAGGAGAGGGCGAGTTGAGGGTCCACGCCACCTGAAGCCCATGAGGCTCGGCATGGCGAATGCTGGGAGGAGCAGAAGGCAAGACTGGGCAGGGGCGAGTGGGACAGGCTTCCACACACCTGTCCTCCTCCTGCAAACACTGGCATGTATTTACCCAGAAATCCCCTGAGAAAGGCATCCTTGTGACACCCCAAGGAGGGCAGGTGTTGCTGCGCTCTCAGGAGCTCCACCACTCATCATCTGCCCTCCCTCCCTCCAACTCTCTCAGCTCACTGTCACTGGGCTTTCACCCCAGTAATGCTACTGAAACAGCTGTCTGGATTGCCCAAGATGTTCTAAACTGCCTAAATGCCCCCCTCTTTAGCCTACACAATCTCCCTATTTATGCCCCCAAGGGCTTTGCTACTGAAATGAGGACCAGGCACCAGCAACATCAGCCTCAACAAGGGACCAGCCCCAGCAACATGGAATCAATCTACATCTTGGTGAGATGTCCTGGCTTCACAGGTACAGTTTTATCTACCCATCTTTAGGGGAATGGCTCCTTCCTCCACTTTGTCAAATTAAGGAGTAAGGGCCACTGTCCTTTTACTTGATGCCACCTCCCAGGCCTCAGTGACTGTCAAGCAATGTACACTGTAGGGGTTCAGTAAGGATGGTGAAGAAAATTATAAAATAAAACATAACGGTTTCTTGGAAGACCAAAAGATTTTTGCATAGCTTCAGATAGTTTGGCTGAAGGCAGCCTAATCCTCTTTAAGCTATAGCAAGGGTAATTAACATAGGAATGTAGAGGAGTCTATCTAAATAGCTTGTTTACTCATGTGATTCTAAAACTAATCTCTGATCATTTGCAGGCAGGATGGTGCTCTCTGGGAGAAGGTGACCAGGTTGATTACCCTCTAATGGTGTTTATTTGAGACATTTGCCATCTAATATGTGCTGAAGAAATGCCAGGAGGGCCAGCGAGTCGGGGGCCATGGCTGACAGCAGTCTCCTTAGAGTCTGTAAGGGGCTGGGACTCTCAG
>NW_012102543.1:2771536-2775512 GCF_000951045.1 Mandrillus leucophaeus | reverse complement strand
TCTCTACTACCTCTGCTCTTGTTAAGGTTGCTATTTCCTCTTGCCAAGAGGTGTTTTTCACCTGAGTTTCCCCACATTGTTGTCAGAATAATCAGTCATATGAGATATTCTCAAAACCAGCCAATGACTCCCCACTGCCTGCAGAATAAAGTCCAGATTTCTGGGTGTGCATTAAGTGCCAGCCTTCCCTGACTTTCCATCCTTGCCTTTCATTTTAACCCCCACCTTCACCAAATAAAATCACACCGGACTTCACAGGCTTCCCTGATTCTGACGGTGGCCTCTACCATCCCATGCTGGGCCTGTCATCACACAGGGGCCTTCACTGGCATTTCAGCCCCTAGCTTCCCACCCATCATCTTCCATCTCCATCTTTGGAAGTTCTAGTCACTGTCTGTGCTGAACCTGGTCCTTTAAGTCAGGAGGATCATTCCATGTGCCCTACACCAGGTGGCTGTGAAACTGAGGAAAAAATGCAGGCCATAGATAGATGGGTCGACCTAGAAGCTTTGGATTTCCCAAGCTGTTTGTAAGTGGGCTCCATTCTCACGTGGTCCCAGCTCTAGGCTCAGGGATACTGACTGTAATCTCTGGCCCCTGTTCCCCCAGCTGGTGATCTGCTCGTGCTTCTGCAGAACTTTCCGCCTGTGGCTCCTTTGGTTCGCAGCTTCCTAGACCCAACTTCTTCCCATGATCTCAAATAGGAATTCTCTGCCCTGGCTTTGGCTCAGATGAGTCTGTCACCACCATTGGCATCTGTATAGGCCACTTGGCTCCTCTTCTTTGAAGCCTTCCCTGGTTTCTCTAGTGTTGATTAATCTCCTCTGAAACACTTAGCAATCGGCATAAGCCTCTGCTTTGGCACTTACCATGTGTTGCTTTCTGAGACCCTCTGCCACATCCATTGCACTCCAAGATCTTCCCGGGTAGGGCCTTTGCCTTTTAAAACTAAGCGCTCATCAGTGCAGGAGCTCCACTGGTATTTGCACAGCATCCTAGAATCTCTGCTGTGACGCCAGCAGGTTCCTTGGAGTGGTCAGACTCCCCCTAAAAATCCCCAGCTGTATTTCACAAGCTTCATTCATCCCACCAAGAGACAGGCACAGTAGAAGGCCGAGGTCCTATGTTCCAGAGCCTGCTTTCACACAGCTATATTTAAACAAGCACATTCTCTGGAAAACAAAATATTCCTCATTGCAAGACCTTGCCTGGTACCCTTCTAGAACATTCATTCGGAATAAGAAAACATCCTTCCATTTAAATTTTTCTGTGTGTGTGTGTGTGTGTGTGTGTTTGCAGTTGCAAGATTTAATAGAGTGAAATAGAGTGAAAACAGAGTTCCCATACAAAGGGAGGGGACCCAAAGTGGGTTACCACTGCCTGCGCGAATGCCTGGGTTTATATCCTGATCCTTGTCCCTCCCACTGTGCTCTCAGGCAATAGATGATTGGCTATTTCTTTACCTCCTGTTTTTGCCTAATTCACATTTTAGTGAGCTCTCTTTACTATCCGATTGGTTGGGTGTGAGCTAAGTTGCAAGCCCCGTGTTTAAAGGTGGAACCAGTCACCTTCCCAGCTAGGCTTAGGGATTCTTAGTCGGCCTAGGAAATCCAGCTAGTCCTGTCTCTCGGTCCCCCCTTCTCAACAGGAAAACCCAAGTGCTGTTGGGGAGGTTGGCCGACGATCGCTCTAACTGCTTCCTGCTGAAGTGGGGAGTAGTAGGTGTTGTGCAGTTGAGATTTCCTCAGGAGGGGTGCCTTTGATGTCATTAACATTGGAGCATGGGCTAGCAGGCCGGTCCAGCGGTCCGTGGTAGATCTTACTCATAGACTGCATCTGTGGCTCCATTTGAAGAAGCATTTGTAGTTTTACAGCTTTGATTCTGGAAGAGACAAACTTAACAAGGAGGTTAAAGATACAAGGAGTAGCAGTATTACAGCTGCTAGAGGTCCTAAGAAGGGGAGAATTCAGGGCATCCGTTGGCTGAGGAGGCCCCAGGGTCCACTGTTTTTTAAGCTCCTCTGCTCTACGTTGTATTTGATCTCGAATTTCCTTAACTTTCTCGGTGACAATTCCAGATTAATTAACGTAATAACAGCATTCTTCTCCTAAAAATAAAAAGGTTCCCCCTCTTTCGGCGGTTAGCAAGTCTTCCTAGTTTTCCTTAGTCCTTCTAGCACACAAGTTGGCAAGTGCTCTTCGATTTTGAAGGACTACTGCATACCCCACCTTTCGCAGTCTTTTTTCTACAAAGGAACTTCCATCAGTATACAAGTTGAGGTCGGGATCAGTCAAAGGAACCTCTAAAAAGTCCCCTCGAGTGGTGTAGGTTTGAGCAATTACTTGTTGACAATTATGTTCTATCATTTCTTCATTGTCTGGAAGAAATGTGGCTGGATTAAGAGTTGCACAAGTGTGCAGTCACAGCACTGGCCCTTCAAGTAATAGAGCCTGATATTTAAGTAAATGTTGTCGGACAGCCACAAGTCTCCTTTAGCAGTGACTACGCCATTCACATCATGAGATGTGCACAAAGTAAGATCTCTTCCCTGTATTATCTTAACTGCTTCAGATACTAAGACTGCTACTGCTGCCACTACCCGTAAACAATGAGGCCAACCCTTTCCCACTACATCAATTTCCTTACTCAGGTATGCCACGGGTTGCAAGCTCGTCCCTCAGACGTGTGTATGGACTCCTAGAGCTATTCCTGTTTTTTCTGTGACATAAAAGAAAAGTCTTGCCCCGTTGGCAAGCTTAACATTGGGGCTTGGGTTAGGGCCCTCTTTAGAGCCTGGAAAGCTGCTTCTGCTTCTGGTGTCCATCTTACTAAATGGGTATTGGCTTTCTGAGTTTCCTTAATTAGTGTATATAATGGTCTGGTTATTTTGCTGTACCTGGGAATCCATATTCGGCAGAAACCTGTTATGCCAAGGAACCCTCTTAGTTTCTTTAGGGTTTTGGGATGAGGATAAGCCAGTATAGGCTGGATACGCTCCTCAGTGAGGGCCCTAGTGCCTTTGGATAATTTTAGCCCTAAGTATTTTTTGTTTGTTTGTTTGTTTGTTTTTTGAGACAGAGTCTCGCTCTGTCGCCCAGGCTGGATAGAGTGCAGTGGTGCAATCTCAGCTCACTGCAAGCTCCACCTCCTGGGTTCACACCATTCTCCTGCCTCAGTCTCCCAAGTAGCTGGGACTACAGGTGCCCACTACCACTCTGGCTATGTATTTTTAGTAGAGATGGGGTTTCACTGTGTTAGCCAGGATGGTCTCGATCCTGACCTGGTGATCCGCCTGCCTCGGCCTCCCAAAGTGCTGGGATTACAGGCATAAGCCACCATGCCTAGCCAGCCCTAAGTATTTAACCTGCTGTGAGCGAAGCTGAGCCTTTGGTTTGGAAACCTTGTAGCCACAGGTAGCAAGGAAATTTAAGAACACTTGGGTGGCTTGATGGCACAAGGTTTCTGAACGGGCAGCTAAAAGTAAATCATCCACGTACCGAAGGACAAGAGTGTCCAGGTATGAGAACTGGCTCAAGTCTTGGGCTAATGCCTAGCCAAATAGATGGAGGCTATTCCTGAACCCCTGGGGTAAAAGAGTCCAGGTGAGTTGAGATGTTGGGTTTGAAGGATCTTCAAAGGCAAACAAGAATTGAGAGTCAGGATGTACAGGGATGCACAAAAAGGCATCCTTAAGGTCCAGGACTGTAAACCACTCTGCTTCCTCTGGTATTTGGGAAAGCAGAGTATAAGGGTTAGGTACAGTTGGGTATAAAGAAACAACAGCCTCATTGATAATCCTGACATCTTGCACTAACCTCCACTGTCCGTTGGGTTTCTGTACTCCTAAAATCAGAGTATTGCAGGGGCTATTGCATGGTTTTACTAGGCCTTGGGCTTTTAGACCCTTAACAATCTTTTGGAGTCCTTGTTGGGCCTCGGGTATGAGGGGGTACTGCCTTTGGTAGGGAAAGGTGG
>NW_012102543.1:2765380-2769311 GCF_000951045.1 Mandrillus leucophaeus | reverse complement strand
GTAGGTTTGAGCAATTACTTGTTGACAATTATGTTCTATCATTTCTTCATTGTCTGGAAGAAATGTGGCTGGATTAAGAGTTGCACAAGTGTGCAGTCACAGCACTGGCCCTTCAAGTAATAGAGCCTGATATTTAAGTAAATGTTGTCGGACAGCCACAAGTCTCCTTTAGCAGTGACTACGCCATTCACATCATGAGATGTGCACAAAGTAAGATCTCTTCCCTGTATTATCTTAACTGCTTCAGATACTAAGACTGCTACTGCTGCCACTACCCGTAAACAATGAGGCCAACCCTTTCCCACTACATCAATTTCCTTACTCAGGTATGCCACGGGTTGCAAGCTCGTCCCTCAGACGTGTGTATGGACTCCTAGAGCTATTCCTGTTTTTTCTGTGACATAAAAGAAAAGTCTTGCCCCGTTGGCAAGCTTAACATTGGGGCTTGGGTTAGGGCCCTCTTTAGAGCCTGGAAAGCTGCTTCTGCTTCTGGTGTCCATCTTACTAAATGGGTATTGGCTTTCTGAGTTTCCTTAATTAGTGTATATAATGGTCTGGTTATTTTGCTGTACCTGGGAATCCATATTCGGCAGAAACCTGTTATGCCAAGGAACCCTCTTAGTTTCTTTAGGGTTTTGGGATGAGGATAAGCCAGTATAGGCTGGATACGCTCCTCAGTGAGGGCCCTAGTGCCTTTGGATAATTTTAGCCCTAAGTATTTTTTGTTTGTTTGTTTGTTTGTTTTTTGAGACAGAGTCTCGCTCTGTCGCCCAGGCTGGATAGAGTGCAGTGGTGCAATCTCAGCTCACTGCAAGCTCCACCTCCTGGGTTCACACCATTCTCCTGCCTCAGTCTCCCAAGTAGCTGGGACTACAGGTGCCCACTACCACTCTGGCTATGTATTTTTAGTAGAGATGGGGTTTCACTGTGTTAGCCAGGATGGTCTCGATCCTGACCTGGTGATCCGCCTGCCTCGGCCTCCCAAAGTGCTGGGATTACAGGCATAAGCCACCATGCCTAGCCAGCCCTAAGTATTTAACCTGCTGTGAGCGAAGCTGAGCCTTTGGTTTGGAAACCTTGTAGCCACAGGTAGCAAGGAAATTTAAGAACACTTGGGTGGCTTGATGGCACAAGGTTTCTGAACGGGCAGCTAAAAGTAAATCATCCACGTACCGAAGGACAAGAGTGTCCAGGTATGAGAACTGGCTCAAGTCTTGGGCTAATGCCTAGCCAAATAGATGGAGGCTATTCCTGAACCCCTGGGGTAAAAGAGTCCAGGTGAGTTGAGATGTTGGGTTTGAAGGATCTTCAAAGGCAAACAAGAATTGAGAGTCAGGATGTACAGGGATGCACAAAAAGGCATCCTTAAGGTCCAGGACTGTAAACCACTCTGCTTCCTCTGGTATTTGGGAAAGCAGAGTATAAGGGTTAGGTACAGTTGGGTATAAAGAAACAACAGCCTCATTGATAATCCTGACATCTTGCACTAACCTCCACTGTCCGTTGGGTTTCTGTACTCCTAAAATCAGAGTATTGCAGGGGCTATTGCATGGTTTTACTAGGCCTTGGGCTTTTAGACCCTTAACAATCTTTTGGAGTCCTTGTTGGGCCTCGGGTATGAGGGGGTACTGCCTTTGGTAGGGAAAGGTGGTGGAATCCTTTAGTTTAACTCGAACAGGACAGACATTCTTTGCTCATCCATATTGTCCTTCTGTTGCCCAGACTTCAGGATTAACTCCTTCCTCAAGCAGGGGACAACAAACGGGTGTTCCTTCTCCTATGTTCAGGTGTATAATGGCCCCTGCTTTTGCTAGAATGTCTCTCCCTAACAAGAGAGTCGGGCTTTCAGGCATAATTAGAAAAGCACGTGAAAAGGGTAAAGCTCCCCAGTCACAACTTAGTGGCTGGGAGAAGTATCTAGTGACTGGCTATCCTAGGACCACTTGGATAGTGACAGATCTGGAGGACAGTTGTCCGGGACAGGAGAGTAAGACTGAGAAGGCTGCACCGGTGTCCGGGAGACAGTTAACCTCCTGGCCCTTAATGGTAAAGCATACCCGGGGCTCTGTGAGGGTGATGGCATGGGCTGGCGCTTGTCCCAGGCACCCTCAGTCCTGCTGCTGGATCATCTGGTTAGTGGCTTCTGACTCAGAGGACCCTCATGCCCTGGGACAGTGGCCTTCCAGTGATTCCCTTGACATAAGGGGCATGGACGAGGGGGAGGATTACTTCTACTTGGACAGTCTTTTTTAAAGTGTCCTTGTAGACTGCACTGGAAGCAAGTTCTACTGGGCATTCAATTTGCCCAGCTTTTCCCTTTTCCAGAGCCTCCAAAGTCTGCTTGCTTGAGGGCCATGACTAAAGCGGTGGCCTTTTTTTATCCCATTTGTCCCGTTCCGCCTGCTCCTCCTCATCTCTATTATAAAAAACCGAGGTTGCCAAGTTCAATAGGGTTTCTAAATTTTGTTCTGGGCCTAAAGCGGACTTTTGAAGTTTTTTTCTAATGTCTGCAGCTGACTGAGTGATAAACTTATCCTTTAGGATTAATTGGCCTTCAACAGAGTCAGGTGACAGGGAGGTATGCTTCCTCAATGCCTCCCTTAGTCTCTCCAGAAAAGCAGTAGGATTTTCTTCCCTTCCCTGTGTTATAGTGGACATCACTGAATAATTCATAGGCTTCTTCCTAGTTTTCCTTAGTCCTTCTAGCACACAAGTTGGCAAATGTCTGCGACACCAATCTCCATGTTCTGATTCTGTGTCCCAGTGAGGGTCTACACTGGGAACTGCCTGCTGGCCTGTAAGGAATCGTTCTCTTTCCTCTGTTGTCATCCTATCATTGACCTGACTGAGATACCAGAGATGGCCAAACTCTCAGGCTGCAGTTAGGGCGGCACTTCTCTCATTTGGGTTAGTGTCTCATTTAGCAGTAACATTATATCTCTCCATGTCAGATCAAAGGATTGTCCTAACCCTTGTAAGACATCAATATAGCCATCAGGGTTATCTGAGAACTTACCTAGGTCTATTTTAATTTGCATTAAGTCTGAGAGAGTAAAAGCTACATGCACTCTGGGTGGTCCGAATTCTCCTCCTCTCACTGCTTGGATGGGGCATAATCGGGGAATATTGGCACTCTTTGGTTCATTGTTTACCCCTTTGTCTATCTCCTTTTGGACCGTTTGGGTTGAAGGGGGGTCCTTATTAGTTGGGGAAGAAGTCAGGGGGACACTGGGGTAGGGAGGTAGACTCTGAGGGCTTCCTGTAGGGCATAAATCACACTTTTTACATAATTGCGAGTTGTCTCTTAACAAAAAGAAAGTTTGTACATATAGCACTTCACTCCATTTGCCTTTTTTCCTACAAAGGAGGTCTAGCTGTAAGATGGTGTTATAATTTATACTTCCCTCAGGTGGCCAGGTTTCTCCCCCTTGAAGAGGATATCGTGGCCAGGCGGTACTGCAGAAGAACGTCAGTCATTTCTTTCTTAGCCTCTGAGGGTCAAATTGGTCCCAATTCCCCAGAACACATCTTAGGGGCATTTCTGCCTTGGGGGGAACGTTTCCCACCTGAAAAAAGAACATAGGGAAGCCAGCACCCTGTAGTCATTTTCCGATGAGCATTAGTCCTAGAGCATCCTCTATGGTCCTAAAGCTTTTTTCTTTCCAGGGTGCGTAACCACCCAGGGACCTCTGCTTATCGGATTAGTTATGCTCACCGATGTAGCAGTCCTGCACCCGTTTTCCCATCTCTCTTGACCACAAAGAAAGGGGTCCGGGCTGCTGGATTCTAGTGGTCCTTTACCAGCGTGCCCAACATTGCCTTTGCGCTAAGGGGTGAGTCCTAGAGCTGGGCTGGGTTCCTGAGTATTTCATAACAACCCAGCTGCCCCATCAAGATGCATTCCCACAAACAAGAGTTCTTATGCAAATTC
>NW_012102543.1:2763073-2765330 GCF_000951045.1 Mandrillus leucophaeus | reverse complement strand
TGGACTGATAAGCATAATATCTGTGTCAGTGTACATTATTCATCTGTGGTTGAGTCAGGGTCTGCAGGACAGACCCCCACAGCACACAATTGCTCGACCCTGAATTCTTCTTCTCTGGTCTTCAGGCTGCCGAAGCCAGGTCCTAATGGCTGAGGAAGTCAGGTGGAAGCGTGTCCCTAAGGTTGATCTATCAGTCAGCATTTCTTGGTTGCCTGCAGCCTTGTTATTTCCAGTCAAAGAGAATTTATTTGAAGAACTTCAGATTTTCAGAGAAACGATGGAAGTCTGAAGAGCCAAGCTTGGGAACAGGTGGGAATCTAGGCCACTGTAAGGCCCAAGATTCAAGATAGATAAGAATAATCACACAGTGGAACAGTTTATGCAGACAGAACCCTGAGAGGCAGGATGCTACCCTTCTGTCATTGTTATTTCATTCTGTTCAAGATTCAAGTTCTAGAGACCCTGTAGATTTGCCCAGCTGGAGGCACAAGCCTGATCCTTAGCTAGGGATGGGCCCCACCAGACTGCGTCTCTCAGGGACGAGTAAATGCCTCAAAAGGAAAACTGCATGCTGTTGAGAAGGGACATTAACATTGGAAGGCTGCAAAACAACAAGTGCCACTTCAGCCAATATCACTATTCCACACTGGTTGAATTTCAAGCCAATAAATCCACTTGACGTTGACGTTAGTTGGAGTGGATTTTCACTCCCTTACAATCAAAGAGACTTGACTAATGATTTGACCCTGTTTCTGTAGTGCCTCCCTCCGTATCAGGAACAGAGCACTCAGTTTTTCCCTTCTCCTTTGTCAGCCACAACTTCTTTGCCTCCTTCCTTGATTCTTCTTTCCTTCCTGAGAACTTATGCTTGTGCATGTCTCATGGTTTTCTTTTCAAGCCTTTTTCTCCTTTTATTTTACACTCTCTCCTTTTAAATATCAGTTATTTCCATGACTTTGTTGTTCATCTCCAATATACTTCCCTCTTTTGCTGGAGACCTGTGTTTCCAAATATCTGATGGATGCTGGCACGCAGGTGACCCGACACATATCTCAATTTCAACATATTTACAACTGAATTCATCATCTTTTCTCATAAACATCCTCTGCTTTTCATATTTCCAATTTTGAGTTCTATATTTTCTCTGTTTATATCACCATCTTCCTCAACATGAGCTTTTGCAATTTAAAACCTCCTTGGGCTTTTTCTTCATGCCCAATTCCCATTTTCAACCTATCACTAGGTATTATTGATTCTGCCTCCAGAATTTCTTTGAAATCTGTCTTTTATTCTCTACTACCTCTGCTCTTGTTAAGGTTGCTATTTCCTCTTGCCAAGAGGTGTTTTTCACCTGAGTTTCCCCACATTGTTGTCAGAATAATCAGTCATATGAGATATTCTCAAAACCAGCCAATGACTCCCCACTGCCTGCAGAATAAAGTCCAGATTTCTGGGTGTGCATTAAGTGCCAGCCTTCCCTGACTTTCCATCCTTGCCTTTCATTTTAACCCCCACCTTCACCAAATAAAATCACACCGGACTTCACAGGCTTCCCTGATTCTGACGGTGGCCTCTACCATCCCATGCTGGGCCTGTCATCACACAGGGGCCTTCACTGGCATTTCAGCCCCTAGCTTCCCACCCATCATCTTCCATCTCCATCTTTGGAAGTTCTAGTCACTGTCTGTGCTGAACCTGGTCCTTTAAGTCAGGAGGATCATTCCATGTGCCCTACACCAGGTGGCTGTGAAACTGAGGAAAAAATGCAGGCCATAGATAGATGGGTCGACCTAGAAGCTTTGGATTTCCCAAGCTGTTTGTAAGTGGGCTCCATTCTCACGTGGTCCCAGCTCTAGGCTCAGGGATACTGACTGTAATCTCTGGCCCCTGTTCCCCCAGCTGGTGATCTGCTCGTGCTTCTGCAGAACTTTCCGCCTGTGGCTCCTTTGGTTCGCAGCTTCCTAGACCCAACTTCTTCCCATGATCTCAAATAGGAATTCTCTGCCCTGGCTTTGGCTCAGATGAGTCTGTCACCACCATTGGCATCTGTATAGGCCACTTGGCTCCTCTTCTTTGAAGCCTTCCCTGGTTTCTCTAGTGTTGATTAATCTCCTCTGAAACACTTAGCAATCGGCATAAGCCTCTGCTTTGGCACTTACCATGTGTTGCTTTCTGAGACCCTCTGCCACATCCATTGCACTCCAAGATCTTCCCGGGTAGGGCCTTTGCCTTTTAAAACTAAGCGCTCATCAGTGCA
>NW_012102543.1:2760772-2762849 GCF_000951045.1 Mandrillus leucophaeus | reverse complement strand
TTTTTTTTTTTTTACTATTTTTATCTTTTTCTTTCTTTTTCTCTTTGACTCCCTCTTTGTCTCTCTCTCTCCATCTCTCTCTCTCTCCGCTATTACAAACTTGGGCCCCTGGCAAGGGTGGTGGGGAATGGGTCCCACATAACTGCCCATGTCAAGAGCTGTATACCTAAATCAGGAGGTACACCAGGGATAAGACTCCCTGAGTTATAGCCTAGGTGCCTAAGGACACAGCTTCGAGCTTCCTTAGATCCCTTTGGAGATACAGCTTGGTAAAGGAAACGAAAGTCTGACCCATTAGTACCTAGGAGACAGGGATCAGAGGAAGTAGATTCAGAGGTAAGGAGAATTTTGGGGCTACACTTTCAAGAAAGTTGTGGTCGGGACCCAGGAGATATGGGTCAGAAGGAAAGGTATGGGCGCATGCATGAGTGACGGTTGAGTAGACACTTCTGGTTGTATCATGATCTCAACCGGCTACTGCCAGGAGTTCAGGACGACAGCTTTCTGCCTCTAGTCGGCCCTCGGCTTCCCCAAGAAAATTGAAAGTGGAAGCTGGCTCCAGGCAGACCAATGTTCCCAACCCGGAAGGGTTGGGGGTTGTTAGAAAGCCCTTCCCCAGATAGCCTCACACCTGAGTCTTAAGTCCGGTGGCCATGCTAATTGTTTTTAACTGGCCGACAGGTGCCCAGTATTTTCCTCCAATTCTAAGGAAGGCTAGGATAGAATAGCAAGTGAAAGTGGTCCAATATTACTCACCACTTTGGAGGTCCCTCCGTGGTCACCAAAATGTGGTCACCAGAATGTTACTGGGGGTCCTTGCTCCCAGAGCTCCCAAGATGGTGGCGGGCCACTTCCAAAATGGTGGTGGGCCACTTCCAATGTGGTGGCAAGCCTCATGTTCTCTGATCTGGGGTTCTTGACCTCACGGATTCCAAGGAATGGAATCTTGGGCCACGCAGTGAGTGTTATAGCTCTATTAGAAGCCGTGGGTTAGGGAAGAAAACTGTGGAATCCGGTGACTAGTGTTCAGCTCGATTAGGAGGAACCCAGGCATTTAGCTGTGCAGGAACAATGACAAGCCTTTAGCCTGATAGGGAGTGGCAATGGGCGCCTCGCTGGATCAGGAGCACAGTGGATACCCTGCAGGATCTGGAGGGATGGAAGTCAGTGGCGGGTCTGCAATGGCGGCAAACAGCAGTGGTAGACGGCAAGCGAAAGCTCAACTCGAGCCGTAACAAACACGGACCAGAAGAGAGTGCAGCTGCAAGATTTAATAGAGTGAAAATAGAGTGAAACCAGAGCTCCCATACAAAGGGAGGGGACCCAAAGAGGGTAGCCCTCATTTAAACTTTTTCAAAGCACTTTCATATATGTCAGATCCCAACCACCTTCAAAGGAGGTGGAGTAGATCATGTCTCATGTGAGAGCTGACATAACCAAAGTTCAGAGAGGTATAGTGACTTCCCAAGGCCATACAGCTGTCCATGACAGAGACAAAACTAGAGCCCTATCTATCTTCCATGTCTCAACTGTCTGGGAATCCTTGTTAAGAATTGTTACTTAGGAATATTGCTTCCTCCCCTTTGGAGCTGACTTTCTCCAGATCCACACTGGTAGCCCTGGATTCTGACACGAGCACTTCAGCTCCTTGACAGTCAGACATCCAAAGCTAAGTGCAGCCTTTGGAGAGGCCATGGCTCCCTTTCCCAGCTCCCTTCCCATGAAAGAAGGTAGGCTGGGCTGTAAATGCTGTTTGGACCACTAAGTCCCTACTTTTTCCACTTTTGAGCATCTGGGAGGATGTCAGCGTTTGCATCCACAAGCTTCAGATAGTAGGGCTTGGGTCTCTCTGTGCCTAAATGACTCAGCTGTGTAAGTACTACCATCCTGGGGGTGGGGGGCGGCGGGGGAATGCAGCTGGATTACTAAGCACTGCTGTTGGTGCTGGACTCAGCAGGGCGCTGGTCAGAACACCTTCCCTCTAAGAAAGATGAAGGCACATCTCTGGTAGTGGTGAAGCCTGGCTCAGAAGTCCAGGTCCTTGGAAATGACTGGGGCCTGCCTTGCTTGAGTGTGG
>NW_012102543.1:2754038-2760137 GCF_000951045.1 Mandrillus leucophaeus | reverse complement strand
ACCGAATGATGGAAAGAGAACTGACCTGGGAAATTAAGACACTTGGGTTCTAACCCCAATTCCACTTGTAGCTTGTTTCATAAGTCCTTTAGCCTCCCCAGACATCCACTTTAAACAATTCCACCCTTACCTCCCATAGGACCAATTAGATAATGGATTAGATATTTTCTTCTGAGGACCAGACAGTAGAACGAGGTAGGTAGAAGCTACAAGTCTAAAGGAAAACTAAAAGATCTCAGCACTCCCATGCTCCTTGTGCGAAAAGAGGTTAAGCAGGCAGAACCCCCTTCCAAGTAGCTGTTAGTAGCATCTTGCATTAGCCAGATCCCCACAGAAGGGTAAGTCCTCAGGCATCTATCTACAAAGGACCACCCCCACAGATCATTCATTCATAAGTAAACTATTATTTTTGCTGGCCTCCCATAAACAAGGACATGCCAAATGTAACTTTAGGTCTACAATCTAAGTCTAGCTCCTACAATGAAAGTCTGTTTCATTCCAGGCTGATAATGTCGATTACAAGCATACATTCCCAGGTGTAGAACCAAGAGAGCAATCATTCCTCCCCTACCCAGAGATGTCTGTATAACTGATTCTTCTTTTACTCATTTTTTTTTCTCTGGAAACATTCCCCTTATCTTATATAAGATGTAGATTTTCTGGGCATTAACTAAAGGCTCACAAGAATGTAACCATTCCCTTTACCACCAACCTGGCTCTCTTCCTGCATGCCTACCCCCTTGAAGGAAATGTATGAATATTAAACCTCCTGAAAACAAACCTCTTCAGAAAAATAACCATAGATATGTATGCAGCTCATGTTTTTCCCAGACACACTCCAAATCTGGCTTAGTAAACCTTGATCAGGAAGACATTTGACACAGTTTGGATATTTGTCTCTACCCAAATCTCATGTTAAAATGTAATCCCCATTGCTGGAGGTGGGGCCAGGTGGGGGGTGTTTGGCCCATGGGGACGAATCCCGGTGGCTTGGTGCTGTCTTCACCAGAGTAAGTGAGCTCTTATGAGATCTGATTATTCAAAAGTCTGTGGCACCTCCCACTCCATTCACGTGTGCTCCTGCTTTTACCATGTGACATGCCTGCTCCCCCTTCGCCTTCTGCCATGATTGTAAGCTTCCTGAGGCCTTCCTAGAAGCTGAGCAGACACCAGCACCATGCTTCTTGTACAGCCTGCAGAACTGTGAGTGAATTAAGTTTATTTTCCTTATAAATTCCCCAGTCTCGGGTATTCCTTTATAGCAATATAAGAACGGCCTAATACAACATTCCTATTAACCGAAGTCCATTCTACAGACGTCCTAATCAAGCAGAGAGCCTTCTGTTCTGAAAACTACTCCAGCCAGACAGATTGATCATCTGACAAGTAGTCTTGCATGAGAGGGACTGCCTTCTAGACCATGAGGTGGGAGTCTACATTTTGGTGTATGTAGAGGGCTTTGGGGAGATCTGTGTGAGGCTGCAAGTATGCTGGCCTTTGTGTACATTTTCCAGAAGCCTGTTCAGGCCCAGGGACAGGAGATGGGTACTGAAATCTAGGGGAAAGCAAACTGACAACCTGGGCTCTGGCATCACAGAATGGCCTTGCCATCTCCAGCAGCACCTTGAGTCAAGAGCTTCTGTGTCTTTCCAGTGGGCAGACTCCAGTGGGAATGAAGTCTCACAATGTGCAGAGGCTCTGGATGTGCCCAGTGCTCCAAAGGGAAGAGGATGATGGTCAGACTGGCCACTCACAAAGCTGCAAGTGCCTGGGCAGGGAGGCCTGCTGCCTTCAACCATGAAATCTGACCCTGCAAAGCCTGTGTAAGTGGAGCCTCCTCTCTACCTCCCCTAGGAGATGAGCCAGTTCTCCCTACCTGGTGATTCTTAGCTATGGACTCTGGTCAAAGGAAACATTTCCTTCCACATCTTTCAAAGACCCATCAGCTCCAAGACTAAGAATCAGAGCCTCCCCTTTCAGTCCCTGATGGCTCTACCCTGGTTATCGACCACAGGGTCTTAGGCTCCCATGCAACAGAAATTAACATGAGGTCAAGCAAGTTTTCCAGACAAGGCTTATGGCCAGAGAGATTGGACATAAGGGAGACAGTGCAGAAGGAAGGGTTCTCCAGCTGGCTCCCCAAGGGGAGTGCATTACGGTGTCTTAAGGATGGTGACATGCATAATTCACACGGTGGGTGAACATCATTCCATGTGCCAGGTGGAGCGCAGGATGCACAGATGCAGTAACGAATCATGCTAACACACGCATCACATGATCAGAAAGTGGTGGATAAAAACCCCTTCCTGGGCAGAGATTTTAGAATTACAATGAGGCTAGGGATTAGAATCGGTCATTTTCCTGGCCTATGCACATGTGGGCGATTGAGTTAACTCCCTTGAGTAAGATTTATGGTGGAATATTGCTTATTTTAGTTTCCTCAGACACCTTGCAAGCTCTGGTCAGCGGGTATAGTGCCGGTGGGGATGGTGCATCAAGACCTGGTGGTCAGTGGGCATGTGTGGAAAAATACTTTAGTGGGGGCTGGCTGAGTCCTGTCCCTACTCTGTCTCACTCTCGCTCGTCTTTTGGTGGGATTCTGCTGCATCCCACAAGAATATACTAAGTGTGTCTGGGGACTTTTGTGCAGCAGCTGCTGCTGCCCCCGCACAATCGAATCCCCTGCTCTTCTCCCCACTACCCACTCCCGTCGGTATCTGCTCTCCTGTCTCCATTCCTGGAAATTTTTCTTCTGCAGCCTCAGGAAGACACAAAATTTTTGGTAGAGAAAAGGCCAGAGGAGATGAAGAGGAGACCAGACATCTCTTTTTTTGGTTGGTCCTGTGAACTCGTTTAGAGTCCAGTTGGGAGGTGGGAGGTAGGGAGGGAGGGCAAGGGTTGAAGCTGAAGGAAGCTATTCAAGAAACTTTGAGCACAAGTATAGCTTCTTTGGGGCTCAAGAGAAAGTGAGTGGCTTAGAGCCTCCCCTATCCCTCTGCTTGGAAGCCACCTCCCCTCTGGTGCCCCGACAACTGGACATGTGGGGAACATGAGACAGATGTTGATGTGCCTATGGTGGACACCAGCAAGGGTGAGAGGGAGGGACTGGGACAAGGAGGAAGAGTTGAGATGCTAGGCATCATGAGTGCAACTGACAGACAGGACACATGGGAGGCATCTCCTTAAACACCCCTGGAAATGGCCAGGCATGGTGGCTCACACTTGTAACCCCAGTACTTTGGGAGGCTGAGGCAGGAGGATAACTTGAAGCCAGGAGTTGAAGAACAGCCTAGGCAACATAGTGAGACTGCATCCCTACAAAAGAAACATAAAAATTAGCCTAGGAGTGGTGGCAGGCCACACTTGTAGTCTCAACTACTCTGGAGGAAGAGATAGGAGGATCTCTTGAGCCCAGGAGTTCAAGGCTGCATTGAGCTATGATTGCACCACTACACTCCAGCCTAGATAACAGAGCAAGATTCTATCTCTAAAAGAGAGAGAGAGAGAGAGAGAGAAAGAGAGAGAGAGAAAGAGAGAGAGAGAGAGAGAGAGACCCTGGAAACAGCTGGGAACACAGTGAGAGCTGAAATCATAGTAATACATGGGTGGGAGTATTTAAGCCAGGAGATAATTGGGTTCCATCAACAAATATTTATTCTGGGCTTGATATGTCAGATAAAAATTATTAAGACATTACCCTAGTTCTAGAATAATAAGACACACATAATAATAATAGCTAACATTCATTGTGCTGAAATAACTACGTATAGGGACTGTTCAGGTGCTTATACAGGTATGACAACACTA
Organism: Mandrillus leucophaeus; assembly: GCF_000951045.1. Lineage (NCBI taxonomy): Eukaryota > Metazoa > Chordata > Mammalia > Primates > Cercopithecidae > Mandrillus > Mandrillus leucophaeus. The sequence continues at coordinate 2,756,330 of NW_012102543.1, read as the reverse complement.
ATTTTTCACACCAAATCCATTATTCCCATAGTATTTTTTAGAGTTCTCCAAAGAAACATAACCAATAGGATGTATATATATATAGAGAGAGGAAGATATTTATTATAAGGAACTGGCTCACACAATTACAGAAGCTGGCAAGTCCCAAGATCCGCTGGATGAGGTGACAAGCTGAGACTCAGGAGAGCTGATGGTTTAGTTCCAGTCCAAGTCTGAAGGCGTGAAAACCGGAAGAACAGGTGATACAGTTCCAGTTTGGAGGCCAGCAGGCCTGAGACTCAGGAAGAGCCAATGTTTCAGTTCAAGTCCAAAAGCAAGGAATAAAGCTAATGTCCCAGATCCAAGGTTGTCAGGCAGGAAGAATTCTTACTTGGGAGGTCACCCTTTTTGTTCTATTCAGGCCTTTGGCCGATTGAATGAGGCCTTCACACATTAGGGAGAACAAACTGCTTTATTCAGTCTACTGATTTAAGTGTCCATTTCATCCAGAAACAGCTAGAATAATATTTGACCAATTATCTGGGCACTCCATGGATCAGCCAAGTTGACACATTAAAGTTAACCATCACAGGCCGGGTGCAGTGGCTCACACCTGTAATCCCAGGACTTTGGGAGGCTGAGATGGGTGGATCTCTTGAGCTCAGGAGTTTGTCCAGCCTGGGTTATATGGTGAAACTTTGTCTCTACCAAAAAGACAAAAAAAAAAATAGCCAGGTGTGGTGGCACACGCCTGTAGTCCTAGCTGTTTGGGGAGGCTGAGGTAAGGGGATTGCTTGAGCTGGGTGGTGGAGATTGCAGTGAGCTGAGGTCGTTACTATACTCCAGCCTGGGTGACAGAGCAAGACCTTGCCTCAAAAGTAAAATAACCATCACAAATTGGTTCTGGGGCAATTTCAGAGCCCAGGCAAAAAGACGGGAGTGGTATCTTCTACCTTAGAGGTGGAGAGAGGTAAACCAGAGAACATCAAATAAAAACGTCATGCAAAAGATGCCATTTGAACTGAGCCTTGAAGAACAAGGAGTATTTTGACAGGTAGAGACAGGAGGAAAGGACAGGAGAATGGGAGGGGATGGTGTGAACCAAGAAATCAAGGAAGGAAAGAATGCAGCAGGGGGATTCATCAAGTGAGGCAAATAGGGTGATGTGGGTAGTGTCCTGGGCTGTGTCCTTGAGAAGTGGACTGTGATGGAGATAAATGTGCAGGGAGTTTGTTGAGTGCTCCCAGGGGTAACATCTGGGGAAGGGGAGCAAAGGAGAGGGGAAGAGAAAGGAAGGGGGCAGGATTGGGCAGGAGAAGTTGGGCTGGGATGCAGTGTCCACCAAGGCCTCAGCTGACCTCTGAGGAGCTTTGGCGCTGCAATGACTCCTCAGAGATTTCCTGAGTTAGGGCACGGGGCTCAAGACTTTACACTCCCACACTGATGCCACGAGATGCAGGCTGCTCTGGGAAAGGGTGTAATGTTGGACAAAATGAATCCCTTTAGCTGAGACAATTCCCAAAGAGGGCTGATAGCTCAGGGTGGTGTGCCAGCAGCATGCCCAGCAACAGGGGGAGTAACTGCTACAGAGGGATCTAGGGGCCCCTCCCTGCATCCACTGCAGGTGGATTAAAGGACGAGGGGTGCAGTGGATGTTCAAGAGCCAACCCTAGCATATCCCGGGATCCAGCACTGGAGATCCCTGTGAGCCACTGAGGACTGTTGAAAAAGGGAATGACAACTCAGGACTCTTCCTTCTTTATGAAGATTAATCTGGAAGACTCATGTAGTTCCCAGACATGGATGAGAAAGCCCAGGGGAATGTGCAATAAGAACCACAAGGACCTGGGCACACATTGCAGGGACGGGTGGAGGAAGAGTGAGGGAAAGCAATGGAGAAGGAGCAGACAAGAGGTGGAGAAAGGAAAACTCTAGACTGAGGGTAAAGTCAACAAATGCTGAAGGGAGGCCAAGCAGGATGGGCACTGAGGGGGATCCCATGCAACAGGTCATTAGAAGGCTCTTGACTGGGCGCAGTCGCTCATGCCTGTAATCCCAGCACTTTGGGAGGCTGAGGTGGGCAGATCACGAGGTCAGGAGATTGAGACCATCCAGGCCAACATGGTGAAACCCCGTCTCTACTAAAAATACAAAAAAAAAAAAATTAGCCGGGCATGGTGACAGGTACCTGTAGTCCCAGCTGCTCAGGAGGCTGAGGCAGGAGCATCGCTTGAACCCGGGAAGTGGAGGTTTCAGTGAGCGGAGATCGCACTACTGCACTCCAGCCTGGCAACAAAGCGAGACTCCATAGCA
>NW_012102543.1:2733326-2753988 GCF_000951045.1 Mandrillus leucophaeus | reverse complement strand
AAAAAAAAAAAAAAAGAAAGAAAAGAAAAAAAAAAAGGGCCAGGCAGCCCAGTTTCGCGAAATCTCTCTGCGCGCCGCGGGCCACAGGCACCTGGCCCGGCTCGCCCCTTTCCCCGCTGCCAGGATGCCCAAGAGGAAGGAAGGTCAGCTCCGCTGAAGGGGCCACCAAGGAAGAGCCCAAGAGGAGATCCGCGCGGTTGTCAGCTAAACCTCCTGCAAAAGCGGAAGCGAAGCCGAAAAAGGCAGCAGCGAAGCATTGAAACCACCATCTGCAAAGCTCTACATGTTCTTCACGGGGTGATTAATTTCTATCCAAAACTTAGATTCTTCAACACCTATATGAAAATGATAAATTCAAAATTGATCCTTTTAGTTCCTCGTTATATGAAATAAAGGGATTAACTGTAGCAGGATAGTCAACCTGAGCATACAGCATGGTGCTTTTTTCCAGGATATATCTTCAGACAAAAAAGGTGCAAACAAAACGGAAAAGGGGAGCAAAGGGAAAACAGGCCCAAGTGGCTAACCAAAAAACTAAAGAAGATTTACCTGCAGAAAGCGGGGAAACAAAAACTGAGGAGAGCCCAGCCTCTGATGAAGCAGAAGAGAAAGAAGCCAAGTCTGATTAGTACCATATACCATGTCTTACCAATGGTCCATGTCTCCCTTCTTGCATAATCCAGAGGAATATTTTTATCAACTATTTTCTAAATGCAAGTTTTTTAGTAGCTCTAGAAACATTTTTAAGAAGGAGGGAATCCGACCTCATCCCATTTTTTAAGTGTAAATGCTTTTTTTTTAAGAGGTGAAATCATTTGCTGGTTGTTTATTTTTTGGTACAACCAGAAAATAGTGTGGGATATTGAATTATGGGAGGCTTTGACTGTCTCGGGTGTCAGCTTAATATTCCATACATGGGGGGTTAGTTTTTATATCCTATAATACAAAGCATATTAAATGGCAATATGGAGTCAGTCCTGCATTTAATGTCTTGAACATTTTAAATTACTTCTAGTCCCATGTTGTTTTCTAGTAGAATTGTTTCCTAAAGAAAATCACTCTTTGATCATGGCTCTCCCTGTCAGAATTGTGTGCACTCTGTAACATCTTTGGTTGTTAGTCCTGTTTTCCTAATAACTTTGTTACTGTGCTGTGAAAGATTACAAATTTGAATATGTAGTGTACATGCTATTCAGTTGCGAACTGTGGGCCGTATGTAACAGCTGACCAACATGTGAAGATACTGGTACTTGATAGCCTCTTAAGGAAAATTTACTTTCAAATTTTAAGCTGGAAAGTCACTGGAATAACTTTAAAAAATAATTATGTGACTTTTTAGAATTTTGTTACATATGTTAAGAATTGTGTACAAATTGAAATGTCTGTACTGATCCTCAACCAATAAAATCTCAATTATGAAAACAAAAAAACAAAAAAATATATAAAAGGCTTTTGGTGACCTTGCAGGAACAATTTCAAGAGAGCAACAGGGCAAAATTCAGACAGCATTGGATGGAAATAACGAAAGCAGCTGCTCCATTTACTCAACATCCTCCATGTGCCACGCACTCTGTTGGGAGTTTCGTGTGTGGAATTTCATTAAATTTTCACAACTCTGCAAAGAAAGTATGATTATTTTCATTTTATGGATGAATACACCGAGAGGCTCAGAGAGGTTAAGTCACTTTCCCAAGCTTACACAGCAAGTTACAGAAAGAGATTGGGACCCATTGAGAAGTAAGAAAGGGGAGGCAAAAAGTGCAAGTTACTCTGATAAGAGGCATTTCAGGTAGAGAAGGAGAGTCACCAGGGAGGAACGCACCCTTGATTTAGTTGTTTTTTTTCTTTCATGTGGGAGAGACATAAACATGTTTGTAGGCTGAGGAGGAGGAACTTGTAGAAAGGCAGATGTTGAATAATTAGGAGAGGGGAGATAATTTACGAAGCAAAGACATGGCAGGGAGGGAAGGGATCAGGATGCAGGAGAAGGGGCTTTCCTTAAACAGGAGACAGGAGGGCAAGGTCAGGAAGGACAGTGAGGCCCATCCAGTGGCCCTTATTCCTCCTGTGAAATCTAAGGGGAAGGTAGAGAGAGAAGGTCCCCATAGCCCGCTGTGTGGGGCTTGAGAAGCAAGGAAGGCTTGAGGTGGCTGCTGGGGGCCTGGGGGTGATGCAGGGCAGATGAACCCCCAAGTTGGGGCTTAACCCAGGAAGGTTCTTGATTTCATCCAGGAAAGAATTCTAGGGTGAGCCAGTGGTGTTAGACAGCAACTTCGATTGAAGCAGCAGTGTGCAGCAGCAGGAGAGCAGGGCTACCCCTAGGCAGAGCAGTGCACCCAGAGTGGCAGCTCAGAGGCAGTTCTGCAGTCATGTGCATACTCACTTTTAATTATATGCAAATTAAGGGGAAGATTATGCAGAAATTTCTAGAAAAAGAGTGGTAACTTATGGGTTGTCAGGTCATTGCCATGGAAGGGGTGGTAACTTCCCGGTGTAGCCATGGCAATGGTAAACTGACATGGCATGCTGGTGGATGTGTCTTATGGAGAAGTGCTTTTGCCTCCTCTCTGCTTTGGCTAGACCTCAATCTGGTCCAGTGTCTGAGCAGAGCCTCCAGAGTCAAGTCTTGCCTCAGGGAGGGCTGTGAGGGACCTTCTCTCTCTACCTTCCCCTTAGATTTCACAGGAGGAATAAGTGCCACTGGATAGGCCTCACTGTCCTTCCTGACCTTGCCCTCCTGTCTCCTGTTTAAGGCCTCAGGGAGACCTGGGGCCATAAAAATGTGCTAATACCACTAGGCCCTGTTGTGAGCCTTGGCTGGGAATAGGGAGTGGGGACTGATGGGGAAATTACCTGAGAATCATCAGGTTGGACTGATGAGTTTGGACATTCACTACCTCGGGAGGCCTGGTTTGAAAACCCAAGAGGCCCACCTCTGGCTCTGTTCCTGACCCTGCAATGATAGGATGTTAGGCAAACCTAAAAACTCTTGGGATTTCCACTATCTGACCGGTAGAGCCAGGGATTCATTAGCCTGGATTAGGAGTTGATGAAGTTGGAGAAAGTTGGCTAGAGACTCCCTGTTGCTCATGGAAAAAGCAGCGTATGTCACTAATGGCACCACCCACTGCCTGTAAGAGCAGATATTCATGGTAAAGCAAATTCCCTATGGCCCATATGATTGTTTCCATGGGGTGCAGTGTCCAGTGGGAAATGATGAGGTTCTGTGTCCAGGGTACCAGCAGCCCAGCCTGACGCTGCCTCTAAAAGCCTCTGTGGGGCTTTGGCTAGTTCATTGCACCTTCTGGCCTCCGTTTCCTCTTCTTGGTTTATGACAAAACAGACACTTCTCAGGGGGTCAATTTCTGGCCAGTTGGAATAGAGGGCAGCTTCACATTGTCTAGTGAGGGAGTTGCTCCTTTCCAAATAGGAGAGAGAAGAGAATCAAGAGTGAGTTTCTTGGCCAGGCGCGGTGGCTCAAGTCTGTAATCCCAGCACTTTGGGAGGCCAAGCCGGGTGAATCACTTGAGATCAGGAGTTCAAGACCAGCCTGGTCAACATGGTGAAATCCCATCTCTACCAAAAAATGCAAAAATTAGCCAGATGTGGTGTTCCATGCCTGTAGTCCCAATTACTTAGGAAGCTGAGGCATGAGAATAGCTTGAACCAAGGAAGCAGAGGTTGCAGTGAGTCAAGATCACACCAATACACTCCAGCCTGGGTGACAGAGTGAGACCCTGTCTTAAAAAAAAGAGTGAGTTTCTCATCTCTTCTCCCCACCCCACCAGTAAGCACAAATATCCCACAGATATTCAGAGAGGATCTGTGTGAACTCGTCAGCCTACTGCCTAAGGCTTAGCTTGGGGTCCTGCAGCTGTGCATGGGCACCCATCATCAGACACAGCCTTCTGATCATTTGATATGGTTTGGCTGTGTCCCCACCCAAATCTCATCTTTAGCTCCCATAATTCCCACATTTTGTAGGAGGGACCCAGTGGGAGATAAATGACCCATGGGCGTGGTTTCTCCCATACTGTTCTCGTGGCAGTGAGTAAGTCTCACGAGATCTGATGGTTTTAGAAAGGGAAAGCCCTTTCACTTGGTTCTCATTCTGTCTCTGCCTGCCACCATGTAAGACATGCCTTTGTTCTTCCCTTGCCTTCCACCATGATTGTGAGGCCTCCCCAGTCATGTGGAACTGTGAGTCCATTAAACCTCTTTTTCTTTATAAATTACCCAGTCTCGAGGATGTCTTATCAGCAGCATGAAAACGGACTAATACATCACCTCTTGTCACATGCTCCAGCCTCTGCACAGGCTCTGTTGTTGCTGTTCTCAATCCTAATCCCCAGTTAGTCCCGAAGCTGAGAGCTGGACACAGGCTGTTACAGTGGCTGGACCAGAACAGAACCAGAGCTGCTAGCTCACTGGCTGCAGGCAGCTTGTTCTCTGCCCTCTACAAGGATCTAGGATTTATTTAGCCTGTTTCCCTGGCAGCGCTGGTTACAGTGGCAGCATCTGCTTCCCCATGAGGCTGAGTGAGTCACAGCCACCTACGCTAACCCTTGGCACAGCACAACTCTGTTTTGCTGGGGACCACCGATAATAAGCCATCAGGAAGATGCTGGAACACAGGCTCGGTACAGACAGTGCACTGGGCATGGGGCCCTGGGAAGGGCTTACCTATCTCCTCATGCAAAAGAGGTTAAGGCTGGAGGCTGAGTTAACCCTGGCAGGCTCTCCCCACAGACAAGCTGTTAAGTCTGCTTAACAGCTTAACAAAGTGGCTCACCTTGGCTGCTGCCAGCAGCTACAAGGTCTCATGGGAGAGGCCTGCAGGCTTTTGGACTCCAAGTCCAGCCCTCTTTTCACTATGCAATGATAAGCCCTCAAACTTGTCTTTCCATGGCTACTTCTGCACCCATATTGGCCCCAGGTTCCTTCTGGCTCTCAACCGCAGGACCTTCTTTTAAGATATCATCAGTCCCTCCTCTGGGCAGCAGTCCTCAAAGCCGTATTCTTTCCTAGGCCCACCCCTTCCTGAAACTTTTCTTTCCTCCATCTTTTCTCCCCTTCTTATCTGTGTAATCTGAAAAAAATTAGCTGATCCCATGTTGTTAATGCCTAATAACAGGTTATAGCGCTAGTCTCACAGGTGTTGCATTTACTCTTGACTTTGAAAGGCAGAGCATCAGTCTTAGGCAATGGTTTCTCAAAATACAGTCCCTGGACTTGTAGCATCAGCTTCATCAGGGAGTTTATTAGAAATGCACATTCCCCGTCCCCACTCCAAACAAATTACATCACAGATGTTGGGGTGAGCACTGACAATCTGTTTGAATGAGCCCTCCAGCAGACTCAGATGCAAGCCAGGGTCTGAGGACCCCTGGTCTAAGGAAAGAGATCTATAGCAGTGTATTCCCCACCCTGTGGGGAGTGGAGAATTTTTGTCTGTACTTATGTCTGGACTCACAGCACAGCTGCAAATATCTCTGTCTCATGCAAGCCACACTGAAGAGGCTTGAGTAGGCAAAGACCCCATTTGCTCCAACTCTGGGGGTTTTCCAGTGTCCTTCCTCTAGATTGTTTGAGTCGCATGGAAAGAAGCTGCTGTGTGGAAAAGGGCAGCACTGCCTCACCTGCCACAGAGAGGGCTTTCGGAGTCAAAGGAAACCCACCTATTGCAAATGAACAATCTAGCCATCCAGTTTTCTAAGAGCTGAGGAATTCAAGCAGAGGGAAAAGAGACTGATAATATTTATTAATCAATGTGAGTTACTCTTTCTTCCATCAATTCTTTTTGAACATTTACAGATTGCCCCTAAGCTGAATCCCATGGCCCCACCCTCAAACAGTTTATATGAGAGTGAGACCATCAGTCAGAATGGGTTGGACTATGCCTGGTACCAAACAACCCCACAGTCTTGGGGCCTTAACATAACAAAGGCTCATCTTGCAAAGGCTTCATATCCAATGAGGGTCTGCTCTGCTCCACAAAATCACTCAGGGGCTCAGGGCGACGGAGAATCCACTATCTTGCACCTGCCCTAGTCATTGCGGCAGGGGAAGAAACAGCTGGAGGTGGTCAGGTACCCACCCAGAAGTAAATTCCAACACTTCTGCTTACCTCTCACTGGTTAGAATCAGTCACATGGCTTTACTAACTTCAAGGAGCCAGCAGATGTATGCTAAAAGAGAGAAACATGGATATAGTTAGATATTAAAAGACTTCACCACACTAAGACCACTCATTTATTCATTCACTTATTCTTGAATAAATATTTGCAGAATGCTTACCGCATATCAAGCACTGGGCCAGACCCTAGGGATATAGCATCCCCAGAGCCGCTGCCTTTGCACAACACTAGAGAGAGCCATTAATATTACATTCATGCAAATAGTGCCCCCTGCAGGTGTGCAACACAGGAGCCCTGCTGTCTTTTACTTTTCTTATGTTATGTTTTATCATTACTATCTATCTTCCCCACCAGAAAGCAAAGTCAGAGAGCTGAGATTTTGTCTGAGTTGCTCATTGCTATATTTCTGGAGTTTATCACAGTGTCTAGTGACCTCAATAAATATTCAAGTAAATGACTGAAAATGAAAAATTATTGACTATGTTCCCTATCAGTTCCTGCCTTCATGGAGCTTATAATCTGCTGAGCTGGGAGTTGTGTAAACAATTAGCTGAAGTATTGAGAAAAATCACGCACTAGACAGAGTGAAATACAGGTCAAGTAAAAACCTGGGCCACGTGCCTTGGGAGCAGGAAAAAGCTGGGGATCATTTTTGACCATGAGTAGGATCAGGGAGATGAACCTTGTTTTGAAGGTGAAAAATGAAGATCCAGAGAGGTTCGCAGGGGTCCTGCCCATCAAGGGGTGAGCAGCAAGGCAGGCACAAGAATCCTGCCCTACCTTGTGTTCTGGTATTTTTTTCTTCTCCCTACACTAATAACTAACAAAGCTTTATATAGTCAGTCTTCCCTACCTGCTGGTTCCGCATTCATGGATTCAATCAATTGCAGATTGAAAATATTTAAAAACAACAATAAAAATAATACAATTTTACAAAACAATGCAGTGTAATGACCATTTGTATAGTGCTTACATTTTATTAGGTTTTAAAAGTAATCTAGAGATGATTTAAAGTATACAGGAGGATGCGTGTAGGTTATATGCAAATACTACACCATTTTATATTACGGACTTGAGCATCCTCGGATTTTGGTGTCCTGGGGTGAGGGGATCCTGGAATCAATCCCCCTCAGATATCGAATGATGACTGTGTTTGTACAGCACTTTAACATTTTCCAACAGCTTTCATATACTACATATCTATAACTACTCTTTAAGGGTTAAAAGCCTTAAAAGTCTCTCCCTAGTCCCCACCCCACCATCCTACACCCAGCCTCAGAATTTGGTCTTCTTTTGATGTCTCTTTGCCTCTGGGAGGAGATGTGGGATGTGTTTTGTTGTGAGGGTGGAGCATCCAGTTCTCCCCCTGCTGCCCTACCTCCCAGCACTTGCCCCCATGCCTGTTCCCCAGCTGCTCAGAAGCACCGCATAGAAGAGGCAGCTTTTCCGAAGGGCATCTGCAGAGCACATGGGAGGGCTCTGTCCCAGCCGTGATGGACAGAGAAAGGTGGAGGATGTCTGAACCAAAACCTTCTTCCCCTGCAGGCAAGAAAAGGGCTCATTATTTTCACTTGAGCTTGCAAGTAAAAACAATTACATAAGCTTCCCATCTGGCTTCCAAAGCACTTTTGAAACAATTCCATTGCAAGTCCTTTCATTTTATGGGGGCTCTAAAGACAGGGCACAGTTAGAGTTTATCATTGGGAATCTTTGTCCCAATGTGTGGCCTTTGGCCTCACTCCTGTCTCTCTGTCCTTTTCTCTCTCACTTGCCTCCCTTCCGTTTCTGCAAATCTCTCCTCCATGAGAGCTCAGCCAAGGCTCTATTCAGTCTAACAAGCATTTCCTTAGAGCCCACTGTCCACCAGGCCCCTGCTTGGTACTGGAGATTCCAGGATGGGCAGGACAAAGCCAGAGGCTCACGGAACTTAAAAGGGGTGAGGCCCATTCATGACACCCTCCAGAGATGCCTGCTTTCATCCTATTCCACCTTCTACCCTTGCCCTTTCACAAAACATCTGTCTTCCTGAGATTCTACCATGAGCCAAGTAATGAGCTAAGAGTTGACATGCATTCTTTTTTTTTAGACAGTCTCACTCTGTCGCCTAGGCTGGAGTGCAATGGCATGATCTTGGCTCACTGTAACTGCCGCTGCAATTCAAGAATTCAATTCAAGAACTGAATTCGAGAATTCAAGCAATTCTCCTGCCTCAGCCTCCTGAGTAGCTGGGACTACAGGTACGCGCCACCACGCCTGGCTAATTTTTGTATTTTTAGTAGAGACAGGGTTTCACCATGTTGGCCGGGCTGGCCTCAAACTCCTGACCTCAGGTGATCCACCCGCCTCAGCCTCCCAAAGTGCTGGGATTACAGGCGCGAGCCACTGTGCCCAGCCGACATGCATTCTTTCATTTCATTTTCACAACAGTTATTCTCTTATTATGCCCATTTTTAGATAAAGAGACTATGGCTCAAGAGGTTATATAAGTTGCCTGAGGTCACACAGCTAGGAAAGGGCCCAGCCAGTATCCCCCCTACACAGCCTGCCTTCCGGCCCCATCCTCCTCCTGGGCCATGCTGTCTCCACCAAAATGCTCAGAATAAAAAGAAGAAAGAACAAAGAACTGGACAGAGCATTTGCACCATCTCTACCACTCCTCTCTTTTGAGAGTTGGCTTTTTCTTTTCTAAATTGGCAAGTAAAGATTGTGTATATTTATGGTATAAAACATGATGTTTATATATATACACACACACACATTGTAGAATGGCTAAATCAAGCTATTTAACATATGCATTACCTCACACACTTATTTTTTGTAGTGAGAACACTTAAGATCTACTCTCTTAGCAATTTTCAAATATACAATATATTGTTATTAACTATGAGAGTTTGCTTTTTTAAAAAAGTCTAGTGATTCTTTCTAAAAAAACCAAGGACTTGTGTACCTTAGAGATCATTGTCTCCTCATCTCCCTGCAGTTTTAAAAACCAGATGTTTTGATCACTCCTTTTTTTTTTTTTTTTTTGAGACAAGGTCTTGCTTTGTCACCCAGACTGGAGTGCAGTGGCTCAGTGGAGCAATCGCAGCTCACTGCAGCCTCCACCTCCCTGGTTCAAGCAATTCTCCCACCTCAGCCTCCAGAGTAGCTGGGACTACAGGTATGCACCACCACGTTGGCCTAATTTTTGTATTTTTTGTAGAGATGGGTGTCCCACTATGTTGCCCAGGCTGATCTCAAACTCCTGGGCTCAGGGGATTTTGTATTTTTTTAGAGATGGGGATCCCACTATGTTGCCCAGGCTGATCTGAAACTTCTGGGCTCAGAGGATCTGCCTGCCTCAGCCTCCCAAAGTGTTAGGTTACAGGTGTGAGCCACTGTGCCGTCTTGATGACTTCTTTACTCCCTAGAGAGCAGAGAAGGCTTTCCTGCCTAGCCTGTAGCCTCGGTCTTAGAAGTCATCTCTAGAGTCCAGCAAGCCTCACAGATGCTGGGCTAACTTTTCACATCCTTTGAGGGGGTCTCAATGATCTAAGTAAGAAGAGGCACACACTGCCAGTTTACTGCCAAGCTTCACTCTTAGCCCTCCTTTACCCCACAGTGCTCTGGGGAGGGGAGGAGATGGCAAAGACCCTCCCCAGGATGGTTTCTGAAGGGTCACATCCAGCATTGGAAAGCGCTGGAGGGCAACGTGTTGGTCTGAGTGTAATCCGCATGTGCGTGTGGGTTTCAAGCATCCTCCTAAACAAGCCAAATGTCCAGGAAAGGATAGAATCCACAGTAAGATTTTGTAATTTTGGTGTCTAAAGCTGTCTTCATTTTTTTTTTATTCCACCTCGTCCACCCACTCCAGCCAGCTCAAATTCCCTGTGCCAAAAGTATGGAGAAACGAAGATGTCAAGAACGTGTGAGAACTCCCCCAGACGGTCTTTCGGAGTCACCCTGCCCTCCCAGACAATTTTGGTGCTGGCTACCTCCAAGAACCTGACTCTCTCAGTCTCTTACTATTTCACTCCGTGGGTCAAGTCTATGCAAAGCCTTCACGCTGAACCTTGCCTTGCAGGCAGCCTTTGTGAGGCAGTCATCATGGCTCAGCTAACTGCAGCAGGAAGAGACAAACATGGAGCTAAAAGCACAGCAGCTGGGATTCCAGGAAAGCGGGAAGTTCTGCAGTTAGCATCAGGTTAGTTTACCAGTGAGAGTGGAGCTGGGTCATAGGCCCAGGTTCAGGGTAAGGACCTTGAGATGGTTTGGCTGTGTCCCCACCTGAATCTTATCTTGGATTGTAGCTCTCATGTGTTGTGGGAGGGACCGGGTGGGAGACGATTGAATCATGGGCATGGTTTCCCCCATACTGTTCTTATGGTAGTGAATAAGTCTCATGAGATCTGATGGTTTTATAAGGAGTTTCCCCTTTTGCTTGGCTCTCATTCTCTCTTGCCTGCCACCATGTAAAATGTGCCTTTCACCTTCCACCGTGATTGTGAGGCCTCCTCAGCCATGTGGAACTGTGAGTTCATTAAACCTCTTTTTCTTTATAAATTACCCAGTCTCGGGTATGTCTTTATCAGCAACATGAGAACAGATTCATACGAACCCCTGTCTCTGAGAAGTCCAGTTCTAGAAGGACTGAGTTACTCGGGCAAGACTCATATGGCACATGGTGAAAAACAATACCCTGTTGCAACAATCCAGATGGGCATTTTATTGTCTCATCCACGGCTTTTTTTTTTTTTTTTTTTTTAAGAACTGGGACTTCATGTCAGAGTCTTAGAAGCAACAAGAGTAACTCAATGCTGAATACTGGAAAATTAAAGCTGAGCCACAGAAATGTCTCCAGCTAAAGTCAGGCATACCGGACACTCTTTTTCTAGGACTAACTCCCCAGTTAGTACACACCCCTCACAGTTACTTTCCCCACATGTTCCCACCCCAGTAGCTCCTATGGCTACTACAGAATCATCAGCTATTTTGGGCCCCAGGTGATTGGTCCAAGGGTGACCTGTGACGAAAGATAGGCCAAACCAGGGTCCTTTCCAGAGATGTTTAGACTTGGGGCTCAAGTCTTTGAGACAGCTTCTCTCTGGTGACTGTAGCAGACCCTGTCAATGTCCAACACCTGTCCCCTCATCATTGCTGACTCAATGTGACATCCATCTGTTCTGACTTCACATGATACATTCCCTTTAATGGATTCTCTGCACACTCTATGGACCAACCGTTCTTCAGATCATTAATGTGCCATTGATCATCTGATATTCCTGCTTCCTTTCCACTTGCATTTTGCTCTGTTAAATGCCAAAAGATCAAGAATAATTTAGTCATTTTTTTTCCCACTGGGTTTCACACAGCTTCCTTCAGAGCAGTCAAAAAATTCTTACTTAATTTTGAAGCAAAAGAATCCCTGAAACTCTATAGCCCCTCCCCAGTATCCAGAACCTTTCCTGGTATTTGGAGCTTCTGAGTAGCCCTTTTTAATACCAGACACCTGAGTCAAACCCTAGTTAGTGTCAGTAAAAACTGCTCAAGCTTGAAGTTAGGTGAACTTCAAATAAACTGTCTTTCTAAAGAAACAGACTGATTCTGACACAGAACCACATTTAGCTATTTTTGTGCTATGCATCTGCCCCATCTAGTAGATTATAAACTTTTGGAGGAGAAGAAATGAGTGTCAGGTATCTTTGTATTCCTTGGCTCAGTACCTTACACTGAGTAAATATTTAATAAGTACAACTTTGCTACGTAAATGTATCATTGAATCACATTCTCTATGTTAAGTATAAAATTACTGATTTAAGCATCATGAATCAAATAGATAACCCCACTAGGATATATTTTAAGTTGGGCTGTTATAGACCTAATGGGTGGTTTTATAATGGACCCCCAATATTAATAAAATTCAGCAAAACTAATTGGCACTTTACTTTTGCATATAGCTCATCCAACTGCTAAGAGCCAAGTTTCCAAGTATGTATCCCACATAGGGAAAATCTTCTGCCTTCCCCATCAAAGAGGGTTTAACTCGTTGATGGAATAGTGAAATCTCTCTGGCTAAGCAGAAATGGAACCTGCCCAAGGGGAGGAGACACTTTGAATGATCAGGGAGTAATTGGTCAGTCTGGCATAGGCCAGTGTTCAATTAGAAACAGGAGAGCCCTTCCTACTGCCTCAATCCAGAAAGCAGGAGTCATGGCACCCCTGAAAGATGCTCTGGGGAGAACCCATAGGAAGTAGATACGGAGAGGTCCTGCTGGGTGGCAGATCCAATAGGACACGAGTGGAGACGGAATAACCCCACGAGCCCATGGAGAGAAGCAACAGCTCTCGGGACAATGTAGGCTTCCAAAGGCCTGGGACCCAAGGTTACTCCAGCTTCCCACTTCCTACTGCAGGCAGACTCCCACCCACAGCAGGCCAGGTCCCCCATGTGAAGTCTTCTACAGCCCTCAGATTTTTGTGAAGGGAGAAGAGGCAGTCCACTCTCAGAGGAACACAGGGACAGGGGCACAGAAATTCCTACCTCTTGTGGGCCAAGAGAGGAAATTACAGGGCCTGAGGCAGAGAAACACTGTGCTATGCACCTCCACGTTGACTCTACTTCCAGGGAGACAACCTGGCTGAGAGGTGCACACACACAGATGAACGTGTAGGATGCTGGGTGACTCAGCAGAAGCACAGAGTTGGGGAGAAGCCTCTGCTCCCCATGGACTCTCTGGTCTTCAAGTCTTCCCAGCTCTATCTGGTACTGGGATAGGTCCCACTGCTGGAGGCCATCCGTGGTTCACCCAGTGGCCACTCCACCCTCCAATGGTAATGGCACCCCGGTTTTCCTCTGGGGACCCAGCCTTCCCCCACGTTCAATCCTTGTGGCCTCATCTTCCTGCTCTAGAAGTAGACACACATGCCCTGTGCTGGCCAAACAGTGGGTTCCATCTTCCTGGCCATTGCACTGATTTAAGGGGAGGACATGTGACCAAAGCTCAAATGGTCAGCCCAGCATTCATGGCTGGAATGGAGGAAAGAGGCACCCTTTTTCCATGGGGTGAGGCCAGAGATTTGGGTTGGGAGTGGGAAAGCGAAGGGCATTGTGTGGGGAGTGGCTGCCTGAGAATGAAACCAAACAGGGAGGTCACGGGAAACAACACAGCCTTGGCTCAATCCACTACATCAGCCAAGAAACCTGCTGTGCTTAAACCAGATTGGGTTTTTAGTGCTTACAACTAAATGAGCTCTTCATTTGAATACAACTGCTGATGGTCCTCCTACTAGAAAAGAGAACAAAAGGGAGGAACAAGCCCTGTGCCACTGAGTGACATTACCATGGTGGCCACTTTGAAGGGTCCCTGTTTCATGCCTTTCGCTTTCCTCCTCCAACAGCATTTGCCACCCAGGCAATAGTCCTTTGAAAGGCAGCTTGTGAATCCCAACAACCAGGGAGCGTGCCGCTTTCCTCCCCACCTGCCCCCTTGCGTCATGGTGTCCGATGGTGGAGCGGAGGGCTTTCTGTGAGTGTACTTAAATACCTTCAGAGCCAGTTTTAGACTTTTCATTCCATAGACCAGAAAATTGCTGAAATTAGTAGACATTTGAAGTGGCTCTTCCTCAAGCCCAGAAAAGATTTCTGCTGTTGCTATGTTTAAAAGCCCAGCAGCAAGTTGTTTTGGCTTATGTCTTATTGTTATATAATAAACATGATAAGCTCTGTGAGCTCTGAACACTGGTTGCAAGGATGAAAATGGAGGCCTCACAATAATATGTGCCCTGGAGATGCTTTGTAGAGGGCGGGGGGAAGATAATAGTTTTCTGTGAGTGTTCAAATAACAATGTGTGTAGTAGATTCAAAATTGCTATGTAAATTCCCAAAGGAAACAATAGAGGAAAAAAGAAGGCAGTTATGGATTAAAATGAAGAGGTTATATATTAATGTGAGGGAAAAATGTAATCAACAACCAAATGAGAGCTAGTTTTAATAAGACAGTGGACCCAGGAGAGGTGGACTGATCCATTGTAGAAAGGAGATAAGCTTTCTATGCTATGTAACAAATTACTATAAACCTAGCCGCTTAATGAAACACAAATTTGTGATCACCTAAGAGCTCAGAGCAGCCCCCAGTGACAGCCAGCAAGAAAGTGAGGCAAAAGTGCAGGTGTGGTGTGGCTGGGTTCTCTGCATAGAGTCTCATGAGGTTGGCATCAAGAATTTGGTTGCTTGTGGTTGTAGGACTGAGTTGACCACCTCCTGCTGGCTGTTACTGGAGACTGCTCAGCTCCTGGAGGCCTCTCCCATTTTCTCATCCTGTAACCCTCTTACAATGTAGCTACTGGCTCCTTGAAGAAAAATTCCTCTCATGCCTCCAATCTCTCTTCTTTGATCTCTAACCTCTACACCTTCTTTTAAAGAGTTCACCTGATTAGGTCAGGCCCACCCACTCAAGGGATGGGATTACACAGGTTATACACACTGGGTGAGGGAATCTTGGGGGCCACTTTAGAATTCTATTACAGTGATCAAACTTTTGTGCCAAAGCAGGGACCCAAAATGTGTAATTTTAATGCACTACATTATGGGCTGAGTGTTTGTGCCTTGCCTCACCCCAATTCATTTGTTGAAGTTCTAACTCCCAGTGTGATGGTATTCGGAGGTGGGCCCTTTGTGAAGTAATTTGGTTTACATGAGGTCATGAGGGTGGGCTCCCATGATGAGATTAGTGTCTTATAAGAAAAGGAATAGAGACCACCTACTCTCTCTCTCTCTTTCTCTCTGTCATATGAGGAACACAGTGAGAAGGCAATCATCTGTAAAGCAGGAAGAGAGCCTTCCCCAGGAGCTGAATCTGCCAACATCTTGATCTTGGACTTCCCAGCCTCCAGAATCTTCAGAGAGAAATGCCTGTTGTCTGAGCCACCGTATGTTACCCTGTTACAGCAGCCTGAGCTAAGATGATATGGAGGCCCAGTTAATCTACCTCAACATGAACCTTTCGTAACACAGGCTGGACAAAGGCTGTGAAAACACTCAGTATCTAGAGTTTTCCACTGTGTGTGTCCTTCCCTGTACACTTTATTTGCTTATGCTCTTATTCATTCAACAAAGGAGCTCCTTTACTTTTCTTCTCTTTTTTTCTTTTTTTTTTTTTTTTTCTTGAGACAGGGTTTCACCATGTTAGCCAGGTTGAGCTTGAACTCCTGACCTCAAGCAATCCACCTGCCAAGGCCTCCCAAAGTGCTGGGATTACAGACGTGAGCCACTGTGCCTGGCCAAGGAGCTCCTATTGTCCTCTCTGCACTGTGCTTGACCCCAGGGCCAGGATTAGGCTGGGGCCAATGAGGCATTGAGCGGACAAAGTTTAAGGAGAAACTCATTTGCACAATCCTGAGAGTGAGTGCCACCTGGCATTGCCTGCCCTCAACCCCCTCCTGGCCCTTCCAGGCACAGAGGAAACAAAAGATTTTTTTTAAGCCACTTTCTTCCTCAAGACACCTACAGGTTAAGAGGTCAGAAACAGGGCATACCACACTGGCCTTTGGAACTTCAACTGCTCACTTCACAAGAGCACAAAGTGTCCCCTAAGAAGAGCAGCTGAGTATAATGGAAAAAGTTAAGTGACCTCTTCTGACCCTTGATGATTCAAAAGTTTAGAGTCATTTTTAACACTATTCAAAGAAAATGTGACACTCACACAAACTTGACGCTACATGTCATTGAATCACGGCTCTAAAGAAACCGACAGGCCGGGTGCGGTGGCTCACGCCTGTAATCCCAGCACTTTGGGAGGCTGAGGCGGGTGGCTCATGAGGTCAAGAGATCGAGACCATCCTGGCCAACATGGCGAAACCCTATCTCTAGTAAAAATACAAAAAATTAGCCGGGCATGGTGGTTGGGCCCCTGTAGTCCCAAATACTTGGGAGGCTGATGCAGGAGAATCACTTGAACCCGGGAGGCAGAGGTTGCAGTGAGCCGAGATGACGCCACTACACTCCAGCCTGGGCGACAGAGCAAGCCTCTGTCTCAAAAAAAAAAAAGAAAAAGAAATCTTCACCACCTCTTGCTCCATTGAAATGTTCGTACAGTTTTCTCACATTCCACAAAACATTCCATGTTTGTTTCCCAGGCACAAGGTAACTGCTTCTTTCACCCATTTTTTTCCCAGCTCTTTCTGTTTTTGGTTTTTTTTTTTTTTTGAGACAAGATTTCACTGTGTCACCCAGGCTGGAGTGCAATAGTGCAATCTCAGCTCACTGCAGCCTCAGCCTCCTGGGGTCAATCGATTCTCCCACCTCAGCCTCCCAAGTAGCTGGGACAACAGGCATGCACAACCATGCCCAGCTGATTTTGTATTGGAAAGGGGCCCCAATCCAGACCCCAAGAGAGGGTTCCTGGATCTCGTACAAGAAAGAATTCAAGGCAAATCCACAGAGGAAAGTGAAAGCCAGTTTACTAAATGAGTAAAAGAATGGCTACTCCATAGGCAGAAAAGCCCCAAGAGCTGGGGCTGCCTGTTTTTATGGTTATTTCTTGATTATATGCGAAACAATGGATGGATTATTCATGCCTCTCCTTTTTACACCATATAGGGTAAATTCCTGATGTTGCTATGGCATTTGTACACTGTCATGGCACTGGTGGGAGTGTAGCAGTAAGAACCACCAGAGGTCACTCTCATTACCGTCTTAGTTTTGGGGGGTTTTAGCTGGCTTCTTTACTGCAAACTGTTTTATCAGCAAGGTCTTTGTGACCTGTATCTTGTTCCTACCGCTATCCCATCCTGTGATTTACAATGTTTAACTGTCTGGGAACGAAGCCCAGGAGGTCTCCGCCTTATTTCACACAACTCCTATTCAAGATGGAATTGCTCTGGTTCAACCGCCTCTGACGATTTTGGTTTTTGTAGATACAAGGTCTCACTATGTTGCCCAGGTTGGTCTTGAACATCTAGAACCCCTAGAATCACTCAAGTGATTCTCCTGCCTTGGCCTCCCAAAGTGCTGGGATTATAGACATGAGTCACCGCATTCAACCTCTCGCTGTCTTTACCATTTTAGTCAGCTGGGCCACTTGTTAAAAGACTCTTATAAATCTCTTCTTCCTCTGACTTCCATTCACAATGCGGAGCTGAGCCGCTCACCACTCCATAGTGTGTCCGAAATTGGTGGGTTCTTGGTCTGGCTGACTTCAAGATTGAAGCCGTGGACCCTCACGCTGAGTGTTACAGTTCTTAAAGATGGTGTATCCGGAGTTTGTTCCTTCTTCCCGGTGGGTTCATGGTCTCGCTGGCTTCAGGAGTGAAGTTGCAGACCCTCCCAGTAAGTGTTACAGCCCATAAAGGCAGTGTGGACTCAAAACTGAGCAGCAGCAAGATTTACCACAACAGCAAAACAACAAAGCTTCCACAGGGTGCAGACACACTCACGCGGGCAACCTGCATTTATTCCCTTATCTGACCCCACCCACATCCTGCTGATTGGTCCATTTCACAGAGAGCTGATTGGTCTATTTTACAGAGATCTGATTGGTCCGTTTTGACAGAATGCTGATTGGTGTGTTTACAATCATTGAGCTAGACACAGTGCTAGACAGAAAAGTTCTGGAAGTCCCCACTGGGTTAGCTAGATACAGAGTACCAATTGGTGTATTTACGAACCTTGAGCCAGACACAGTGTACTGATTGGTGTATTTACAAATGCTGAGCTACACACAGAGTGCTGATTGGTGCGTTTACAATCCTTGAGCTAGACACAGAGTGCTAAACAGAAAAGTGCTCCAAGTCCCCACTAGGTTAGTTAGATACAGAGTACCAGTTGGTGTATTTACAAACCCTGAGCTAGACACAGAGTGCTGATTGGTGCATTTATGATCCCTTAGCTAGACATAAAAGTTCCCCAAGTCCCCACCAGACTCAGGAGCCCAGCTGGCCTCCCCCCAACGGGGGCTGCAGGCAGAGCTGTCTGCCAGTCGCAAGCCACGCCTGCACTCCTCAGCCCTTGGGCAGTCGATGGGACCGGGCGCCAGGGAGCAGGGGGTGGCACCCATCAGGGAGGCTTGGGTCGTGTGGGAGCCTATGGGGGAGGGGGGGCTTGGGCATGGCAGGCTGCAGGTCTTGTGCCCTGACCCTTGGTGAGGCAGCTGAGGCCAGGCGAGAATTTGAGCTCAGCGCCGGCAGTGCTGGGGGACCCGGCGCTACCTCCGCAGCTGGTGGTCCAGGTGCTAAGCCCCTCACTGCCCTGGGCCGGCAGCGCCGGCTGGCAGCTCCGAGTGCGGGAGGCCTGCGGAGACCGCGCCCACTGGAACTCACGCTAGCCCGCGAGCACCACGCGCAGCCTCGGTTCCCACCCGCGCCTGTCCCTCCACACCTCCCTGCAAGCAGAGGGAGGTGGCTCCGGCCTCTGCCAACCCAGAGAGGGGCTCCCACAGTGCAGTGGCAGGATGAAGGGCTCCTCAAGCGCTGCCAGAGTGGATGCCAAGGCCAAGGAGGCGCCAAGAGCGAGGGCTGCTAGCATGTTGCCACCTCTCAGTAGGTTGTCTAGAATTTCTCTTCCCTGGCTAACAAGCCACTGGCTCTGTTGAGTGTCCATGGGGTTCTGTGGATCCTGTGGTGCAAAGGCTGAGACCTCAGCCCCAAAGCAGAGCCCAGAACAGGAAACCACCACCAAGGCCTCTTGCTTGGATTTTTGGTTTCTTTCAGTGAAACCTTCACTCACTGTTCTCACTCACCCTGCTAAGTGGGAAAATGAGCCCATGTGAAAATAGTCTTGGGACTGGGAGCCCTGCTAAACCCTTGTTCAGGTTAAACTCCATTAAGTAACAGAGAACAGACCTGACTGAATTTGATCTCCCAGGATATTTCTCTGTGCGGAGAGCCTAACCAGGAAAAATGTTAAACAGATCACTCAGCTGATGACAAATATATGTGATCAATTCCGAGCCTCAGCCACAGAAGGGACTTGATGGGTTGGACCTTGACACCACCCCTTCCGCCACTGCCCCCACTGCCTTGGTCTAAATCTGCATCTTGTAGAATTCTTTACACAACAGCAGACCTATTGTGAGGACTTCCCTTCTCCCTAACCCCATCCCTCTAGCAAGTAAGATGTTTACTTCCAGTACTAGAAGGGGGCGGGCATGCAGGCAGAAATAGAAGGAATTCTAACCATAGCTAACCAAAGTCAGATTTCCAGGCCGCTCCACTCGCCGGGTCTGCTTTAACCACTGGAACAAAGTAAACAAAAAGCTAGATTGTTGCATCCTGCTCTGAAGGCTAAAGTTTTGATTCAAGGCTTTCCTCTTCTGCGCCTCACAGCCTTTTGTTTCACTCTGATGCTATTATTTACTCATCCTTTTGCACAGGAAGTCAGTTAGTATAGATGAGAAGAACTTGAGACTGAGCCTCCACCTATGGTTTGTCAGAACCTAAGGAATGTCCTCATCTATAAAAGTAGGGAAATTATACTGGGCTTGCTGAGTTGGTTTGTGTGTGTAAACTATAAATGCTTGAAAACTACTACCCCTTTCAGAAAGGGTTACTACTGCTATTACTGTTATCTGTGACTTTATGTATATATTACTGATCTGTCTCCTCTACTAGGCTATGCATTTGAGAGCAAGAATTGCGTCTGTATTGCTAATGGCAATTCCAGTGCCTGACAAAGAGGAGGTGCTGTGGAGGCCAAAGCAACTCCATCTTGGATGCTAATCCATCACTTTAACTTCTGATTAACGCTTATTCTAGGAAGTCCTCTAAGATTTCCAGTTTATTTGATGTTCCTTGCGTGAGAGTAGGTACTTACTGTAAATCCTGCCCTGAGGTCAAAACAACCTTAATGTTATAGGACTTCAATTGTTCTACACATCCATTCTGAATCACATATACCCTTTTCCAATAGCATATAAGCCCTCGGCATGAGAATAATGGTACAGGATCCACCATCTTGCCTTACTGCTGCCTGAGACACAGACATGACTTCTGTTTGTAAGTCCCTATTAAGTACATATTTCTGAGGAACTGGATATGTCAGCTTCTTTCTTTGGCCTCTCAGCTTCCTTGGACTTTTGGGGGTAGGTTTGCATAGGCCTGGCCCCCATGGAACAGGTGCTCCATCAAGGAGTAAGTGCTGAGCATTTAGATTTGGGCGAGGGGCAGCAGCCACCAGGAAAGAAGAGTCTACGCATAATTACCTGCCCTACTTCCTAAGCCAGGGGTTCTCAAATTCTTTGTGTTGAGGACACATTTGAAGAGACGGACGCATTTGAAGAGGTGGGCACATTCAGACAACAGTGACTCAGCAATCATTGCAACTTAACCCCTACTACTGAAGAACAACATCTCATAATGCCTACAAAAGCAAACACTATGATCCCACCATTTACTGAGATGCACTTCAGCACTATGGTTAGAAGGTGGAATGCTGACTGCCCGAATGTCCTTCCTCTAATATACACAAGAAGAATTCTCACCTGTCTAGTTAGCCACTATATTTCTTGGTCCCTGGCTTAACAACACACCTCTTACCTCCTCACAGGTCTACA
>NW_012102543.1:2669446-2732387 GCF_000951045.1 Mandrillus leucophaeus | reverse complement strand
AGGCTGGTCTCAAACTCCTGACCTCAGGTGACCTGCCTACATCTGCCTCCCAAAGTGCTAGGATTACAGGCATTAGCCACTGCACCCAGCCTTGATTAATTTTTTATTTTTTATTTGAAACGGAGTCTTGTTCTGTTGCTCAGGCTGGAGTGCAGTGGCACAATCTCAGCTCACTGCAACCTCTGCCTCCTGGGTTCAAGCGATCCTCCCACATCAGCCTTACAAGTAGCTGGGGTTACAGGCACGTGCCACCATACCCAGCTAATTTTTATAGTTTTAGTAGAGACAGGGTTTCACCATGTTGGCCAGACTGGTCTCAAACTCCTGACTTCAAGTGATCCGCCCACCTTGGCCTCCCACAGTGCTGGGATTACAGGCCTGAGCCACCATGCTCAGCCATGCATGTTTTTCATGAGTCCACTACAGCTCTGCTTTTTATCATCTTGACTCCAGAACCAAAACTGATAGAAGAACCTAACCTTTATCTGGAATATCACCAATCTCATGGCAGAAGGAAAAAGACAAGGCAAATGGTGCCCTGACTTCTAAAACTTTGCACAAAAATGACCAACATCAACTATTGGCCAAAGCAAGTAATATGGTCATTCCTGAGGTCAACAGTGTGGGAAAATATCCTCCTGCAGAGAGGGGCACTGCACGGCAAGAAACTGGAATGTTTGGTAATAGAGAATACCATTGTCCAGCACCTCCTCCAACTACTTCTCTCCCAGAAGCAACTGTTCTAGACAGTTCAGTGTGGATCCTTTCAGTCTCCTTTCCTATGTATTTGCTGACATATCTCTACAGGCATACACATAAATATCTAATTTTGTATGTATTTTTCTGCAACTTGCTCTGTTCACTTAATATGCTTTGGAGACCTTTCATCTCAGTATGTATAAGCCTACCCGACTCTCTCTAACAATAGCATGGTGTTTCATACCATAATGTATTTAAATTCTTGGTGTACATTTTGGATTTTTTTAACATGTTTTGATATTATAAATAATGCTGCAGTATGTATTCATATAGATGCACATATCTTTGTGAATATATGTATTTCAGAATGATAGGTTTCTAGAAATAAATTGTTAAAGTATGTATGCATTGCAGTTTTTAATAGATACTAGGAATTTGCCTTGAAAAATGCCTTCATCAATGTTCACAACCACTAGAAACGTAAAAGTGCCTGATTTCCCAAATCTTCAACAACTCAGTATTATCAAACTTTTTCTCTTCTGTAAGTGTGATGAATTTTAAAAGGGTAATTCATTATTTGAATATACTTAATATATCATTTCTGGGCCTTTTGGCTAAGATCAAGTGAATATACTTAATGTATTTTTTGCTTACACTGAGGTTGAGTACTGTTCATATTTATTGGCTAATTTCACAATTTCATATTTTTTTGTCTTGTGAATTGTCTGTTTCCTTTCTTTACCCATTTCCTAGTGATTTTAAATCTTTTTCTGTTTCATCTTTTTCTTTTAGATTTGAACAAACCATTTTATGTATTTTCTCAATACTGATCTATCTATATTACCATTTGTGAATACAAATGTGTCTCCATTACATCAGAAACCCATCCCTAAACACCAGACATTGAATGAAAATACTAACAAGGATTCCATTTTCTATCAATATAACACTGCCAATCAATTTCCTAAAACACCGGGAATATGTCAATGTATTTAACAAATTATTTAGTACATAAGATGCATACAACATTGCTTCCTTTAAATCTTTTTAGAGAAAGGATCTCACTCTGATGCCCAGGCTGGAGTACAGTGGCATGGTCATAGTTCACTGCAGCCTGTAAATCCTGAGCTCAAGCAATCCTCCCACCTCAGCCTGCTGAGTAGCTCAGACTACAGGTGAGTGCCACCACACCCGGCTAAGTTTCTAATTTTTGGTAGAAAGACAGAATCTTGCTGTATTGACCAGGCTGGTCTCAAACTTCTCGCCTCAAGCAGTCCTCCTGCCTTGACCTCTCTAAGTGCTGGGATTAAAGGCGTGAGCCACCCCACCTCACAAAACATTGTTTCCTGATCACCAAACAGTTCATGTGACTTTTAACAGACATTTGCTTGTGTATAGCCATCAACATCCTACTCACATCCCTTTGTTGACACTTGGCACTTTTCGAAACATCTGCATGTGATTCTGACATCCTTCCAATTATAATTGGAAAGTAACTGGAAAATTCTTCCCCTTTCCCTCCCACACATCCTACTTTGTTTAAAAATGTTATCTTGAGTTTGGGGAATGCGCAAATAAAATGTTCTATATAAACATTGGTTCAAAAAATACTGTATTGGAGAGATATGTATATTTTATGAGGTCTGAGTGTTAAAGATAAGGAGTTCTACTGAGAAAAGATTACCTGGGGAGGTAATCTTCACAAGCAGGTAATACCTGCTTGTGAGGTATACTCAAAAGGGTTTGCTTTCAGTCTAGCCATTTTGGATTTTTGTTTGTTTGTTTGTTTGTTGAGACAGAGTCTCACTCTGTTGCCCAGGGTGTAGTGCAGTGGCACGAACTCAGCTCACTGCAACCTCCACCTCCCAGGTTCAAATGATTCTTTTGCCTCAACCTCCCGGGTAGCTGGGATTACAGATGCCTGCCACCATGCCCGGCTAATCTTTGTATTTTCAGTAGAGATGGGGTGTCTCCATGTTGGTCAGGCTGGTCTCGAACTCCTGACCTCAGGTGATCCGTCCACTGCAGCCTCCCAAAGTGCTGGGATTGTAGGTGTAAGCCATTGCACCATACCCATTTTGTTTTTAATTTTGTTCGTGGTATCTTTTTAGATGCAAAATTTGCCATTTTATGTAAATAAACTGTCAGTTATTTTGTTTAAGTTTTCTGGACTTAGATCTTGCTTTAGGGGATTTTCCCCATCTCGGGATATTTTTTTCAAATTCTGCTAAATATATTTTAAAGTTGTTAGTTTTGTTTTATGTTCAGCTCTTTGGTGATAAGGAATTAATTGTTAAGTAAGGTATGAGGTGGAGTGGGGCAGTCTAACTTTTCTCTGTCCCCAAACGAGAAGCATATCAATCCATTGCTATGTATTGGATATTTTATTCTGTCTCCAACTGGTTTGAAATGCCACTGTCTTAACCCATTTTGTGCTGCTATAACAGAATTCCTGAGATTGGGTGATTTATAATAAACAGAAATTTATTGGCTCACAGTTCTGGAGGCTGAGAAGTCCAGGATCAAGGCACTGGCAGCTGGTGAGGGCCTTCTTGCTTGTCATTGTATGGCAGAAGTGGAAGGGCAAGAGCGCAAGAGAGCGAACCCACTCCCGCCAGCCCTTTCTTAAGAGCATGAATCTGTTCATGAGGATGGATTCATGACCTAAACACTTCCCATTAGCCTCTACCTCCCAACACTGTCACACTGGGAATTCAGTTTCCAAAACATGAATTCTGGGAGACACATTCAAACTGTAGCATTGTGTAACTTACATTCTTGAGGTTTAAAAAAATGTGTTCAGTATAATAAAGCATCAAATTTTATGGTGAAGCTAGGACACAAAAGTGCAATCTTAGGGAGCATGAGATTAATTATCAGCATTCATGTATCAACACCATCATTCTCTGCTCACTGTAGTTTTCATAAAGGTAAAACCTTTTTGTAAGTGACAAACTAATCTGATAGCAAGACAACCACTAATGATGTATGTCAAGGGACATATATCAGTCCTACCCTAGGCAAATCTGATGCTTCTCTGCTGTCTTCAGCTTTATCTTTAAAACTGAAACACAGTTGGTGTTCTACGTCATGTTTCTGTGCTTGTTTTGATATTTTTCAAATTGTGTTTTCAATGTCATGCCTAATTCTTCCTCTCCCTCCCCATTAGATCCCATTATAAAACCCAACACTGCGCTGTGCTTCATGGCGCTCATTTCAACTGTAATTAATTCCTGTTTGCCAGTTGTTTACATGCTGTCTTTCCCATTAGAATGTAAGCTTCAGGAAGCCAGCGGCCATGCCTGTCTGGGTCATCACCTTTGCATTCCCAGTGCCTTGCCAGAGGCTGGCCCCAGCTACAGCTTTTGGCTTTTGTGGTTACAGCCCTCTTGTAGGAAGGCTGATGTGAGAATCTCATGCACATCATGTGACTGTAACTCCTTTCACAAGCAGAAAGGCCTGGGTGCACAGCCTGACAAAGGGGCTATTGTTCATGAAGGGTCCAGGTGAGAGGTGCAATCCATCACTGCTCCAGGCCATCCCTATCGCAACTCCTGGCACCCTCCCAGTGACCAGCGAGACAATGACATCACCTCAGAATACACAAACAAAGGATACCCTATTCTTCAAAGCTGTCCAAGGAGAATTACGTTTTTTAGCCCATTCTTGCCGTAATATAGTGCATAAATATCGTCTCTCAGAGTTTCCTAGATTCAGTTCAAGGGCATAGATGATTTGGTAGGTATTTGATTTATGGAAGTTTTCTGAAGACAGAGAATAAACTGAAGCATGTTTTGCTGAGGGAAGGAAAACAACTCAATTTGGAAGAAGAGTTGATTTCTCAGGTAAGTAGTTGTAAGTTATATCAACCCCTCTCACCTTGGGTCTAGTTTCTTCATCTCCTGCACAAACCTTTGGTGACGACTTTCATCCTTATCATTTTTTTTTTTTTTTTTTTTTTTTTGACACAGGGTCTCACTGTGTTGCCCAGGCTGATCTTGAACTCCTGGGCTCAAACCATCCTCCTGCCTCAGCCTCCCAAAGTGCTAGGATTACAAGCGTAAGCCACCACGCCTGGCCTCATCCTATCATTCTTAATACCCACAGAACACTATTCAGAAAATTCATTGGTTAAAAAAATGTCAATTCCTCAAAACAGCAAAGTACTATCTCCAAGTTCCATGTAAAGTTTGTGATTGAACACTTTAGTCAGAGCATTTAAAGACAATGCTAAAGAAAGGTAGCAAGAAACCTAAATTGTGGAATAGTTATTATCATAACTGCTTGAATTTATTGAGTATTTATTATGTGCCAGATATTAGGCTGAGTTATTTGCATGGTTTAGCTCATTTAATCCTCATAGCAAGCATGTGAGGTGGTGTATTAGTCTGTTCTCATGCTGCTAATAAAGACATATTACTGGGTAATTTATAAAGGAGAGAGATTTAACTAGCTCACAGTTCCACATGGCTGGGGAGGCCTCAAAGTCATGGTGGAAGACAAAGGAAGAGCATGACGGTAGGCAAAAGATCTTGTGTAGGAGACCTCCCCTTTATAAAACCATCAGATCTCATGAGACTTATTCACTGTCACAAGAACGGGAAACACCTGAACCCAAGATTCAATTACCTCCCACCGGGTCCCTCCCACGATGTGGGAATTATGGGAGCTACAACTCAAGATGAGATTTG
Source organism: Mandrillus leucophaeus (assembly GCF_000951045.1). Taxonomy (NCBI): domain Eukaryota; kingdom Metazoa; phylum Chordata; class Mammalia; order Primates; family Cercopithecidae; genus Mandrillus; species Mandrillus leucophaeus. The sequence continues at coordinate 2,726,997 of NW_012102543.1, read as the reverse complement.
GGTGGGGCCAAATCTCATGTTAGATAGGGAGAATTATTATCCCATTTCATAGATAAGGAAATGGATACTTGGAGAGCACATGTAACTTACTCTAGACCCTATGCCTTGCAGGGAACAGAGCCAGAGCTCTGATGCTAATTTACATTATTCTGTGGTCCAGGCTCTTACCACCGGCCATGAAAAAGCAACGAATGAATATTTATATTTGAGAAAGAAAGAAACTTCTGTCACTCCAAGTACAAGTGCTGGTTAGCTTGTGTTGCCCAATTCAGGACATAACAGACTTGTTTCAACTAACAAATTTATAAAAATCCTTTGTAAATGGCCTATTTATTTACTTATTTATTTTGAGACAGGGTCTCGCTCTGTCACCCAGGCTGGAGGGCAGTGGTTCAATGATGGTTCACTGCAGCTTCGACCTCCTGGGCTCAAACCGTTCTCCTGCCTCAGCCTCTGAGTAGCTGGAACTACAGGTGTACCACTACATCCAGCTAATTTTTTGATTTTTTTTGTAAAGACAGGATATCACTATGTTACCCAGGCTGGTCTCAAACTTCTGAGCTCAAGGATCCTCCCACCTTGGCCTCCTAAAGTGCTAGGATTACAGGCATTACCCACCATGCCCAGACTATTGATTCATTTTTTTAGGTGATTGAAAATACGTTGTTCTCTTAAAAATGTTAAATTGATGGCAGTAGCGGGCCATCTGGAGCATCTGCTGCCATCCCGTCGGCTGTGGCAACAGGGACGCAGGCAGTGGCGGCAGGAACGGCAGTGGCAGCAGTGGGACCCCTGTGCCCCACGTCCCTGAGGCAGCCAACTGCATAGTGCCCACCCTGGCGTGGCTAGGTGAGACCCACTTTCAGGCCCAGAGCCTCTACCGCTCCTGACCCTGGCCCCGTGTCGCTGCTCTCGCTCGCGGCCACTGCAAGGAGGGCACAAGGAGGAAGTGGACAGTCCTCAGAGCCTGCCCCTGGGAGCCCACCGCCCTAGGGGCCACTATGATGGAGCTGGCTGAGCTGCCCACTGGTGGGGGAGTGGTGCGGTTGGGCATGGAGGAGCAGGCAGAGAGTGGCCCAGTGAGGACCTGGATGCCCCTGGCTGCAAGGAGGCGTGGCTGGGACTGCATACTCCACAGACCCAGTGGGAGCCGGGGGACAAGCAGGAGCCCCACCCCTTCCGAGTTGATGGAGTGGAAGCTCCCCGGGTGCACTCTGCAGGCACCCTGCCGTCGCTACAGACTCAGGCATCTGTGCACTCTTGGGGGCCCAGGAAGCCCCCCTGCTCCCCACCATCTCACCCCCCCTCAGAAATGCCTGCTTGCGCTGCCTGCCTTCTTCCCACTGTTGGTGCCCGCTCTGATCTCAGAGCAAAGTCGAGGCCAAGCCCCGGGCTGTCACAGCCCAGATGAGTGTGTACACACTGGGAGCAGTGCTGACATGCCTGACACGCCAGCCCCTTGGCACCTGGGCCCCCTCCGGACTTTGGGTACCACCAAGCACTGGAGGGAGGCTGAGGGGGGCTGAGGACAGTCGGGCACTGGCCTGCAGGCGCCCCCTGGCAGAACAGCATGGGCGCCATGAATAGTGGTAGAAGACAGACAGACTCCTGGGCAGAAGGGGGCTCATCCCCAGTGAGTGAAGCCCCACCTTCAAACTGCGGAGGGCCTGAAGCCTGGGGGCTCTGCCACCAGTTCCCACAGACTGCCGGGGGAGCTTATGGTGCTTTTCCCTGGGCCCGCCCATGGCCGCCCATGGACCAATCAGCACACACTTCCTCCCCCGTAAGGCCCATGCAAGCCTCAGATTCAGCCAGACTCCAGCAGAAGACAGAAAGATGATGGGGAGATGACAGGCCCACCAGCTGCAAAGAGGAACTACCCTCTCTGCTGACAGCTGGACACTTATCAGGAGACCTGCCGGCAGAGAGGAGCTACCCTTTCTGCTGAGAGCTGAAGAGACAATGGGTCAACCAGCTGCAGAGAGGAGCTACCTTCTCTACGGAACGCTGAGCACTCGTTGGGATGACCTCCCCAGAAGAGAGAACCTATCCTCTTACCCTCTCTGCTGAGAGCTGAACACTCATCGGGACACCCTGGCTATGGAAAGGAGCTGCTCACTCCAGGTCTACTGTGAGCTGTTCTATTGTTCAGTAAAGCTCCTCTTCGTCTTGCTCACCCTCCACTTTTCTCATGTACCTCATTCTTCCTGGACACAGGATGAGAATCTGGGACCTGCCAAATGGCGGGGCTAAAAGAGCTGTAATATAGACAGGGCTGAAATACGCCCCTTGCTCTCCATGTTGTGAGTGACAAGGAGGAGAGAAGTGAGGAGAGAGGAGCTGCCGCTCTTTAGGGAGCCTAAACCTGGGAGCTCTCCAAGTCAGGGCTGTGACTCCCCCTTTGGGGCTCTGCGGTTCCTGGAGTCTCCAAGCTTTTGGGCACCACCGTGTTCCCTGGTGCCAGCCGTGGAAGCTGCTTATGGTGCAGCTGGCCCAGCCACAGCCTTGCAGAGAGCCGACGTCTGTGCCAGCACCTGGAGCTGCCCACCCCATGGCAGCAGTCAGTGTATCTGACTGTGCATAGTGGCTGGACCCCACATTTGCTCACACACCCCTCACTGCTCCACACCTGACTCGCAATCTCCCTTCGAGGCGTAGGATCCAGGCTGGTAGCATGAGCCGAGCACAGCCTGCCAGGCTGAATGGGCGGAATGAGCCCAGCAGACTCGAGCAAAACTCACACAGAGGCACCACTTGCCACAGGGTTTTCTGGCCAGAAAAGCGACACCCCAAAGTTCCTGTAACAAAATGTTGCCTCTCCCATCCAACCCAATTGGAATTTGCTAGTCTGAATATTTGCGTCATCCCAAATTATATGTTGAAATCCTAACCCCCAAGGTGAGGGCATCAGGAGGTGGGGCTCTGGCAGGTGAAGAAGTCCTAAGGCAAAGCCCTCGTAAATGGGATTAGTGCCTTCATAAAAGAGACCTCAGAGCCTTCTCACCCTTTCTGCCATGCAAGTATACAGCGAGAGGACAGTCATCTGTGAACAGAAAGTGGACACTCCCCAGATATCAAATGTGCCTGCACCTTGATCTTGGACTTCCTAGCCCCTGGACTGTGAGAAATAAATTTGTGTTGTTTATAAGCCATCCAATCTATGGTATTTCGTTGTAGTAGATGGACTAAGACAGAATCTAAGACACAAAAATTTCACATGTGAGTCTGGCCCATTTATAAATTCCAGCAAAATCCAAATGTCTGATGGACCAGGCATTAAACAAAAAGTTCTGACTAGCAGTGCACTTTTGGACGCTGGTGCTGACATTCAAGTTCAAGTTCTTTCTCTTACAGCAGCAGCCCTGGAGTTTCTTTTAGTCCCCTAAGTTGGTTGGAGTTTTGTGGTTGTTTCATTCTGTATTTATGGGTACTCATTGCAAGCCTGTCATCTTAGAACAGAGACTCACTTGGTGCAACCCTCATCCTGCAGCCATTGGCCTTCCTGGCCTAACCTGGTCCACAACCATCTCTACTTCGAAATGCATTTTTAGTTCTCCTTAGTTCGGCACAAGAGGGATGGGTTGTGCACTGTCCAATTGAACTACCTGTCCAGTGTTGTGAGACTCTAAATGGCATGGGGAGAGACTATATAGAAATATGAATAACAGGCCAGGTGTGGTGACTCACACCTGTAATCCCAGCACTTTGAGAGGCCAAGGTGGGCAGATCACCTGAGGTCAGGAGTTCAAGACCAGCCTGGCCAACATGGCGAAACCCCATCTCTACTAAAAATATAAAAATTAGCCAGATGTGATGGCACATGCCTGTAATCCCAGCTACTCAGGAGGCTGAGACAGGAGAATAGATTGAACTCAGGAGGTGGAGTTTGCAGTGAGCTGATATCATGCCACTGCACTCCAGCCTGGGCGAAAGAGTGACTCCATCTCAAAAAAAAAAAAAAAAAAAGAAAAGAAAAGAAAAGAAATATGAGTAAGAGCTGACTTTCACTGCTTCTAGCCAGGCACTATGCTGGGTGTTCTGCATGCATTATCTCAGAGGAGGAAACTGAGGCTTAAAGTGGATGAATAACTTGCTCTCAGTCACATAGCTGGCAGATTGAGATTTGGGTTGACTGCAGGTCTGACTGACTGCACTGTTTGAGCTTTTATGCCTATTCTTTACTGCCCTTTCAGTGAGTGCCAGGAAGTCTGGAGATAAGGGCTGTAGTAGCCCAGGAGGTTTCGGTGGAGGAAGGAGAAGTTGAATTGGATATTGAGGATTGTGTTAGAAAGACAATTTGGATTGTACCAGGGAGGGGGTAGGACAGAAAAACAAGCAGAGCAGGCTCCCTTGCTTTTGTTGTCTCCATAGAACAGTAGAAAAGGTGAATTAGACCATTTTGTGGTTGACATTACCAATTAATTTTAAATTCAATGCCTGCTTTGCCGTTGAGCTTAATCTTAATTATAGCAGATCTCTTCGTATTTCTTTTCTTTGGGCAGATTTGACAGGCAGGGGTTTTAAGTGTATCAAAGAGTGTCTGCACTGAGAGAAATTATTTATGTTGCATTAAAGTAATTGGCCCAATTCTCTGAACCAACAAATAAAATCTAATTCCTGTCTTAAAGGTAAAGAGTTATGTAATATGGGAAGAAAAGCATTCACTTAACTACCTCTCTTTTACTACTAGTACATGGTATAATGTCCAGGAAAGAGCTAAGATCAGCATATCTAGCTTGAACTTTGCATAGAGGTAGTGTCCTTGACTCAAGGCTTAATGCACATAAGTGTGCAAGGTATTTCAATAACACGGAGGTAACAGTCTGAGACACACATTTGAACTTAAATATTCTGCACATGACATCAGGATATACCACTGTCTTTTTTTATTCCACTTTGTGCCATCGTGCCATCTCACTATGAAAGTGCTTCTTATAAAATATTATTTCTGACCAGGCACAGCGGCTCACACCTGTAATCCTGGCACTCTGGGAGGCTGAGGTGGGTGGATCACTTGAGGCCAGGAGTTCGAAACCAGCCTGACCAACATGGTGAAACCCTCTCTCTACTAAAAATACAAAAAAAATATAGCCGAGCATGGTGGTGGGCACCTGTAATCCCAGCTACTAGGGAGACTGAGGCAGGAGAATCGTTTGAGCCTGGGAGGCAGAGGCTGCAGTGAGCTGAGATCATGCCACTGCACTCCAGCCTGGGTGACAGAGCAAGACTCCATCTTAAAAAATATATACATATTACATAAATATATAATATATGATATATAATACATATATAAAATATATAATATATGATATATAATACACATATAAAATATATTATTAATATAAAATATATAAATATATATAATTATACATTATAATATATTATTATATATAAAATAATGTATGTAGAATGCAATATATATTGCATATATATATATAAAATTTCTGAAAGAGCTGGACTTTGTTTCCAAGTCATTTAGTTTCTCCCAGGTTATGGAACCTGTGTCCTTGGCTTTAAATCATTTACCTCATTCACAGTTTCAATCCTCTTGTCTTTTTTGCAGAAAGTAATTTTTCCAGAGACATATTTTAATCCATGTAAGGGTGAAATTCCTTCGCTTTTTTTTTTTTAGCATCTTCAAAAGAACTTTTTCTATTTCAGAAAAAAACTGAAGTCAAGTGACTTCTTCCTCTATATCTGGGCAACCCAGTCTCTCTGTCCCTTTACAAAAATAGGCATCATTTCTGGCAGTCATGTAGTTTGTGTGGGACCAGGCCAACTTCAGCTCCAGCAGGCAGCCCTGATTGGTCAAGGCCACAATTGGCTAATCGAACCCACATGTCCACAGGATTTGGTTCAGGGATGAGCCAATCAGCACAAGTCTTTGAGCTGCCGTTGGTTGATTGTGGGAAACATATTTCCCTGTTGCATGGGAACAATGAAGCGTGTAAGTCTGATTGCAGCCAGCTCTTCTACAATCACCAGGAAATTAGCCCTAGGAGGCAAACAACAATTATATAAAAGAGAAGAGAGGTGGAAAGAAATTGAGTCCTCACATCATTGTAGCATCAGTGTAGTCCACGGTACCAATGGACTCCCATTTAGCTACTAAATCCCTTATTGTTGATGAGTTTCAATTGGGTGTTCTGTTACTTACAGCCAAAGGCATTTTATCTGATGCACCCACTACTGGGAAGTTGAGCTAAACACACGATACTACACCTCAAAATACAGTTTATCCAGTCTGAATGTCTAACAATAGAGTATTAGGTAACTTAAATTCTATCTATTGATGGTATATTAGGATGGACTAGGCTGTTGTAATAATAGAAACTTAACTTTCATTCACATCATAATCTGAAGCAAGCGATCCTGATCAGCAGATGGCTCTGTTCCATATGATTCCATTGGTTTTTCAGAAACCCAGGCTTCTTCCGCCTTTTGGCTCCCACATCCCCTAAGGCCTTGTTACCACCCTCATTAAGCTGGCAGAAAGGGAAGAAGCAGGAAGGGGCACACCCCTGCTTCTTAAAAACCTTGGCCCAGAAATGGTACAAACCATATCCACTCTACCTTGGCTAAAACTCAGTCACACAGCTGCATCTAACTGCAAAAGATCCCAGGAAGAAAAAGTGGACTTTGGATAATTAGCTGCAGACAGGATGCTTTACAAGCTTGTTAAATCACAGGGGGAAATGCTAACAGAGCAGTGTCTTCGGTACCCTCCCAGCAATTTTTTTTTTCTTTTTGATACAGAGTCTTGCTCTGTCACCCAGGCTGAAGTGCAGTGGCACGATCTCGGCTCACTGCAGCCTCCACTTCCCAGGTTCAAGAGATTCTCCTACCTCAGCCTCCCAACTAGTTGACATTACAGGCGTGAACCACCACACCCAGCTAATTTTTGTATTTTTAGTAGAGATGGGGTTTCACCATGTTGGCCAGCTGGCCTCGAACTCGTGACCTCAGGTGGTCCACCCACCTTGTCTCCCAAAGTGCTGGGATTACAGGTGTGAGCCACCCTGTTTGGCCCCTCCCAAGCCTTTTTTTTTTTTTTTTCTGTGAGACAGAGTCTTGCTCTGTCACCCAGGCTGGAGTGCAGTGGTGCAGTATCTCGGTTCACTGCAAGCTCTGTGTCCGGGGTTCAAGTGACTCTCCTGTCTCAGCATCCTGAGTAGCTGGGATTACAGGCACGTGCCACGATGCCCGCCTAATTTTTGCATTTTGAGCAGAGATGGGGTTTCACCATGTTGGCCAGGCTGGTCTCAAACTCCTGATCTCAAGTGATCCGCCTGCCTTGGCTTCCCAAAGTGCTGGGATTACAGGCGTGAGCCACCATGCCCGGCCCCCACTCCCAAGCTTTCTAAAGGCCCATATCTATAAGTACATGAGCTCTGTCTCTTTCTGCTTCAGCCCTGAGACAAGACTTTGTTTTATTCTTCATCCTTGTTCGTCTTCTGGCACCTTCCTAATGTTCCTAGCAAGCAAACATACTTTGCCATGCACTGGTAAACAATAAAGATTTTACTGAAGATCTGGTGTGATGACAGAAATGTAATCAAGGTCTTCCACGGATATCTGTTCTTTCCTGCAAAGCTCTCTTCCTCTGCCAGCAGCCTCACTTCACCTGTTTACTTTTCTCTGGTTGAATGCTTCCTTCCGATATCAGCAGCCCTAAAAGTCTCATCACCTGAGCAATTCGACTCTTACTCTTTGCTTCATGCCTGCTCAGCAAAAAAAAAACCAAAACAAAACAAAAACAAACAAAAAAACCAGAAACAACAACAACAAAAAAACCCCAGTATTAAATCAAAAGCTAACAACATATCTTTTTCCTCCAGCATACCACTCAGGGAACTTAGCATATAACTCACTGAACAAAAAGTTTTCTTCCGGGGGCAGAGTTGGGTGGGGGCTTCTTGCTAAGAAAATTAATTCTTGCCAGAAAAATTCATTTACATGGGAAAAAAGACTGAAAGGATATCCTAAAATGTTAACAGTATTTACCTCTAGGTAATTAAAGTTTTTTTTCTCTTGTATGTTCCTATACTTTCCTTTAATATTTGTTTCTGTATTTTCCAAATGTTCTACAGTATATGATATATTTCTTTAATTATCTAAAAAATATTTAGTAAAGAAATTTATCTTTTGTTCAACATCACTAATCATTAGGGAAATGCAAATCAATACCACAATGAGATACCACTTCACACTCGTTAGGGTGGATATTAAAAAAAAAAAAAAAAGAGCCTGGGCGTGGTAGCTCATGCCTGTAATCCCAGCACTTCAGGAGGCCACAGTGGGTGGATCACAAGGTCAGGAGTTTGAAACCAGCCTGGCAAACGTGGTGAAACCCCATCTCTACTAAAAATACAAAAAAATTAGCCAGTCATGGTGGCGGGCACCTGTAATCCCAGCTATTTGGGAGGCTGAGGCAGGAGAATCGCTTCAACCGGGAGGCGGAGGTTGCAGTGAGCCAACATCTCACCACTGCACTCCAGCCTAAGCAACAGAGCAAGACTCCATTTCAAAAAAAAGAACAAGTGTTGGTGAGGGTATGGGGAAATTAGAATGTTTGTGCATTGTTGGTGGGACTCTAAAATGGTACAGCCACCATGGAAAATGGTATGATGAGTCCTCAAAAAATTAAAGACAGAATTACCAGAAATTCTACCTCCAGCTATGTACTCAAAATAATTGAAAGCAGGAATTTGAACAGACATTTTTATGCTCATGTTCATAGCAGCAATAGCTGAAAGGTGGAAGCAATCCAACGTCTGCTGACAGATGAATGGCTAAGTCAGATGTGGTATACATATACAAGGAATATGATGCAGCCTTAAACAGGAAGGAAACCCTGACACATGCTACAACATGGATGAACCTTGTAGACATTATGCTAAGTGAAACAAGCCCGTCACAAAAGGACAAATACGGTTCCACTTATATGAGGTACCTAGAGTAGTCAAATTTATAGAGACAGAAGGTAGAATGGTGGCTGCCAGGGACTGGGCGGGAGGGAGGAAATGAAGAGTTATTGTTTAACGGATACTGAGTTTCAGTTGGAAAAGATAAAAACATTCTGGAGATGGACAGTGGTGATGGTTGCACAACAATGTGAATGTACTTAATGCCACAGAATTGTACACACAAAAATAGTTAAAATTGTAAATTTTATGTTAATATATATTTTACTATAATTTTTCTAAAACACAAAATTTCTCTTTCCACAGGCAATTTTACCAGAATTTTTGACGTGGATAGCTTGTGATCTCTTGGAAACCAGATATTTCCTTAGTTTGGGCTTTCCACCTACACAGGATTTCTTTTTAAATTAATTTGTAAAAGACATAAGGAAAAATACTTATTACACTTATATTTACACAAGGCTTAGGGAATTAGTAAAAGATGGCTTTTTTTTCACCAAGAATTTTTTAAGTGAGAAAGAGGCCGGGCATGGTGGCTCATGCCTTAATCCCAACATTTTAAGAGGCCAAGGTGGGTGGATCACCTGAGGTCAGGAGTTCGAGACCGGCCTGGCCAACGTGGTGAAACCCCATCTGTACTAAAAATACAAAAATTAGCCAGGTGTGGTGGTGGGTGCCTGTAATCCCAGCTAGTTGGGAGGCTAAGGCAGGAGAATCGCTTGGGCCTGGGAGGTGGAGGTTGCAGCAAGCCAAGATTGCAATTGCACTCCAGCCTGGGCGACAAGAGCAAAACTCCATCAAAAAAAAAAAAAAAAAAAAGGAAAGAAAAAAAGAAAAAGGAAGATAGGTAAGCAATTAACTATAATCTACAATGAAATAAAATCATGGACCAAGGGTAGAGGTAGAAGCAGTGAGTTCTGCCTGGGGTTTTGGGAAGGATCCCAGAGAAGGGTGTTTAAGGTAGACCTTAAAGAAGTCTTGGGAGTTTACGAATGGAGAAGAGAGGGTGAACATTAGAAAGTGGGATAAAGAGAGGTGAAGGGGACAGCACTGGGACATGAGGAAGACAACTGACACCCACATATCTCATCCCCTGAGACCACTGACCAGTCATAGGGCATCGAGGGACTTTAAGCATGGCTTGCTGAGCACCTGCCTTGATGAGGCAGTGCTGTCTTTACTGGGGAGATGACCCAGGAAATGAGCTGAACTCAGAAAGCAAAGTCAAAGCCAGCCACGTGTCAGGGCCAGAGTCGAGACCTTGGCTGGCTCAGTGGTGTGACTCTAGAGCAATACAGAGTACGCAGGAACTTCCTGTGCAAACAAGGAAATGGCCCCCTGCATGTTGGTGCCTGATGATGTGCAGCTGCGGGCTTCACATTCTGACAATGAAAAGAATAGAAGTTTTTAAAGTTAAATCTAAAGCTTTTGTAATGTTTCTTGGCAGCACCTAGGACCTGGCCAATCTGCAACTCATGTCTTCCCCCAGTATCCACACTCATGGACTTACCACTAGATGGTGGCATTCAGATGGTGCACAGCTGTGCAACCATCACCCCAGCCCAGGTAGGAAGGAGAACAGAACGTGCTTATGATCTGGAAGTTCATGGGTGCTGTGTCAGTCATTCTGCATTATGATCAGCTTGCGAAGAGGAGACAGAGGCCATGTAGAATTATAAGTCTTGGACCTGGCGGATCATCAAAGTTAACTCATTCAGCAGCTTATTGTCCATCAGTTGGGTCATTCTTGTCATGTGGCTGTTTCTTCTCTTTGAAGCCTCTGTCATGTGTTGACATGACACGTGTTGGAATGATTAAGTGGCTCAATGGAAGCACTTTTCTCTGTTCACTAAAGGAAGGTCCCTGCCTCTGTTGGGTATTTCTGCTCCAGGCAACCACAAAGATGGCCTTTGAGGCTCCTCTCCACATCCCCAGGCACCCTAAGAGAACACTTAATCCTTCTCCCAAAGCCACAATGTCTAAGATCAGTGAACATCCACACCCATCTCTTATCTGGCTGGGTCACAAAGTCTAGAGGACAGGCTATCTGAAGAATCCTACAAACCTACCCTTTCTTGTTTTCCAAGTTCCCAGGATCCAACCACCTCCTCAGGGTCAGGCCCTGGCATGCTCTTACTCACAAAAAACAAAACTTCTATACCTTACCCCTTTCCCTTCTTGGAAGCCTCCTTAATTCCCTCAGGTGGGCCTGATTCACAAATAGCTGGAAATTCCCTGCCTGGGGTCAAGGCACCCAGGTCTGGGAACACAAAGCCCTGGCTGCCTTTCCTGGAAGGGAAAGGGGAAAATTATCTTTCCATTGTTTTTGCTGATAGGTCACAGTAGCAAAAGAGATAAGCTACAATGAATTTCTCAGTATTTCACCTTGTTGTGCATTGAGATTTTCTCACTGGCTGATGTCTGGAGACAGGTGCGCTAGTCATATTCATCTGATATCATGATGTCAGGTGGAGACTTTCGATCCACTCATGGGTCTTTCTTTGCTCACTAGGGTGTAACTCTTGGACATTTTGGGGTGGAACCTGGATCACTGCTTAATTTCCTTAAATGGATATCCAACGCTGCTCCCAGCTCCACCTCATCCCAGGTCTGTTTCCTGTCTACTCCCAGTTATTCTCCCGCATCCCCAGGCACAAAGCCCCAAAGGGTCTGCTGTGATTTTTGAGTAGAATCATATTGATGCAGCAGGACCTAACCCTGGCAAAGCTGGGCGTGAGGGTTAGAAATGTGAGCTATGAACCCTCCTTACTTTCCTACAGTTCTAAAACTACTTTGGAACTAGTAATCCTGGCATGTCAGACCCGGAGGAGCACCGTCATTTGTGAACAAGCCAGCTGTCCCCAGGCCCAGGTCAAGAAAGCCTGTGATCTGATGGCCCAGCCTCAGCTATAGAGATAAGGCCCTTCTCTTCCGTGCTTTGGAATGATTAAGTGGCTCAATGGGAGCACTTTTCTCTGTTCACTAAAGGAAGGGCTGTGTTGGTTGGCTTTTTCTAGAGTGTTCTTTTAAGGAAGCTGTCCACCTACCAGAGTCTGTAAATTCTATTTACCATCTTGACAGAGTTCCTAGTGAAGCTGAAGCCTGTCTTCTCTCTCATGTCCAGACTCAGGGACTACACATTGGCCCAAGTTCTTTACATTAGAAGATTTTGGGACCTCTCTTTATACTTCCTTGTCCAGCCTCTCCCTGCAGTCTCAGAGGCTGAATCCAGTCTCATGTCTGGTGTCTGTGCTGAATGTCAGTGGTTTTAAGGCCTCTTCTGCATATCAGCCCTGGCCCTCCTCACCCACCTTTCCTTGGTCTGTAAGTCAAATCCTTTAACCTCTACCTGGGTGTAGCCCCCAGAGTTGGAGGGCATTTTGCCATGGCTGCTGCAGCCTGTGTGCAGGAACAGATACATCATCTGATGATCTGAATTATGTTTTCCAGATTTATCGCTTCACTCGCATACTCAGGCCAGTTGATATTTTAGGCACGTGAATCACAGTGTCTGGCATGGCTTTCTCTATAGCAGAGCTCCGGCAGCAGGCATAATGAAGTTGGGAGCGGGGAGAGTTCAACTTATCAGGGAGGAAAATTTGTGTCAGTAACAAGTCTGCCTGGCAACAGCACTAAAAAGAGAGATAGCAGGTCCCAACATCAGAGCCAAAATCTTCACACTAGTGGAGTAACATCACCCTGTGCAATTTTCCTACTTGGGTTGCTGCTTTCTCTCCTTTTTCCCACCCCCAAAAAAGGAAAATGAGAATGTCATACATGCATTCTCCAAAGGATATCCCCTAACCTGCCACGGAACAGGGAGAGGTTGATGAGCCGAAATGTCACCAGGCTGTGGCTATCCATGGATGTGTTATGAATGAATAATAAGAATTAAGCTTCTGCAGTGGAATTACGGGCACTGAAAGAAGTTGCCATGGGCAGAGCTAATTGACCCTCTGCCATTCAGTGTAGGATTCTGCTTGGAGAATGGGGCTCAAGACTAGGAGATAGGAAGATATTCATTTATTTTTTCTTACTCACCTAAGCATGCTCTATTATTATTTGGATCTCAGCTCACTGCAACCTTCACCTCCTGGGTTCAAGTGATTCTCCTGCCTCAGCCTCCTGAGTAGCTGGGACTACAGGTGTGCACCACCACACCCAGCTAATTTTTGTATTTTTAGCAGAGACGAGGTTTCACCATGTTGGCCAGGATGGTCTTGATCTCTTGACCTTGTGATCTGCCCGCCTTGGGGGGATTACAGGCGTGAGCCACCATGCCTGACCAATTATTAAATAAAATATAGAGTTTTCTATTTCTCAAGAAATCTATTCGGAATTGAGAAAGAAAGCAGGAGAACTGACCTGGACATCTGAACACTTTGGGGGGGACCTTAAGGGCAGTCATTGTGTCTTTACGTCTGGATCTCAATGTCCAGGGCAGTCATAGGCACAAAGTAGAAACTGAACGCGGGTGTGCTGAACTGACCTGGCCTCGGCTCCATTAGTACTTGGAATGCCTTTGGGTGGTCTCTTTACTCCTCCAGGCACCCTTTCACCATCTGAAGAATGAATCATTGATCTCTTCGAGATCTTCCCAGATCTGACATTATAGGCTTTCAAGGTCAAAACTAGTTTTAAAATCCTAAGAAAACAGAGAATTAAAAAAAGTTCCCATAAATGTTTCTATGTCAAATGCTTGATCATTGGGCTCTGCTTTATCATCAAAATGCGTGCATGCAAGTCTTCAGGCTTAAATGTTCCCATGAATACATCAGTCAGTGGTATCTGGGATACATTTACATTTTTAGCATTGGTGTAATTCTATTTGGTTTTATGCCACAGGAAGTTCAAGCCTGATTCAATTAAGGAGTTTCATAAAATGAGTTTTTAGAAGGAAAAGACAATGCATTGCACATGTTATACCACTGTACTTTGCATTGTTATACAATCAGGTATGTTAAAGGTGACTTTTGCTTCAGTCCAAGAATCTGTTAGCAATCCATAAAGTGGAATATTTTACTGTCTGATTTGGAAGCACGGAATTTAAGAGCTGGAAGGTAGGCAGGCATCTCCTACTAAAACAAGGGTAGGGAGACTTTTTGTACATTTTTGCATACCTCTCAGCTCCTAATGTAGTTCTCATATAAATACCAAAATACCTAAAATACCTAATACCAAACAGAAGGAGGCCTGGTTTCTAAGCCTGGGGATGAGAAGGTGGTCAGCAGCATAAAACAGAGTTGTGTACAGTTTGAGAGTGTGTCTCTTTGCATCAAAAATATTCAGAACAATATTTAAATTTCTGTCTGTCAGAGAAGGAGCAGAGACAACTGTGCAGAACTCTGCAGAGGGAGAAACTCTTCCTAGGTAACAGCTGCTGCTGGCCTTTTTCATAAAGTGCACATGCAAGAGGAGCAACCCTCTTGGGAAGCAGAGTTGATGACAACTCAGCACTTAAGGGAGGGAACTTAGAGCCAGTGCAGACAGACTGTGGAGTCCCAGCAACTGGATAAAACCTCTGGACTGAGCAAGCAGATGTGCTAGCAGTAGAGTCCAGAAAAGAAGCTCCAACAAAAAAGGATTAGAAGCAAAGATCCTGAGATGACCCAAATGGGAATCAAGAGGATAATACGGAGGTAGGAAATGGGAGGGAAAGTCCTAGGGACATTACCGAAATCACAGGAAGGCAGTAGAATCTTCAGTCCCTGGATCTTAACCAATGGGAAGTTAAAGGTGAAATAGAAAAGGCAGGACTCAAAGTCAAACCCGAGGAAGAGAGAGAGTTGAATACTGGGTAATGGAGAAAACGTTTAAAGCTGGGAGAATTGAGAATAGAGAACAGTAAAGGCAGCAAATTCAGAAGATAGTGAGTCCTAAATGTCTAGAGTTTTTATTATATGATACTTGACCATACCTGACTGGGGTAACCGTTTAAAGGAAATACATAGTAGTTTGGAAAAGACAACAAAATAAGAAGATCCAAAAAAATGATCAGGACAGAACTATCTCCCTTAGACAATGTCCTTGGATATTAGAAGTGAATATAAGAACACAGTCTGAAGACCCAGCAGAAAAGAGTTGGAACCATAGGAGTTTGAATGCATTATCCATAGATTGTAGGAACATTTACTATTTCATAAAACCAGAAGTTAAGTGAGAGAGGGCAGTTCCAGGGTCATTTAAATCAGGGGCCAATGCTGACAACAAGGACCCAGACTCGTTGCATCTATCCCCTTTCCTATCCATAGAATGGTGTCCTCTTAGGATGGCTCTCCTCATGGCTTCTGTGGGAAACAGAGAAATCCTTTCACTTGGGTAACTTCTTAAGAGCAAGGAATCCCTTCCCAGAGAGCCTCTTGCAAGTTTCCCTTACATCTTTTCAGCCAGAAGTGCCTTACTCTCCCATGAAAAGCAGTCCTTTGGCAAGGGAAATGAGCTCAACAGGCTATGAGGCACTGACAAAGGTCCCTTCTCAGGGACTTCTTTCGCCAAAGCACACAACCATTCAGATGGGGGTGAACAGAATCAGGATTCACCTTGCAAAGGAGAAGGAGCTGCACATGGAATTGCTCTGGTTAATGGCAACTGGATGTGGGTGGGAAGCATTCCTGAACCAGGGTGGTCTCAACCTCCCCTTTGGCTCTCCGCCCTCCTTCTGTTGGGGAGGACTAACTGAGGTCAAGAGAAGTGAGGTAACATACCCACTTGTTGTCTCAGACAGCCCTCAAATCTCACCACCCTCATTCAGTTCAGTGCACTTTCCACCACAACGCACTGTTTTCTCCGGGTAACATTTTAAATCACCTTCGTTGAGGTTCAGTGCAGGGCAAACATTTTGCCATGATATTAGAAGACGTATCCACCATGGCCATAATGAGGTGCAGCCACTTTGGTGGAAACAGCAGGGAGTTCACAATCAACTCTGGTTTGACTCTTGACTCTTTTCTAGCTGAGGGGCACGGGGCAGCTACTTGCTTTCTCTAGGCCCATCTCTACCACCCTTTCTTTGGCATGTGAGTTCATTCAAAGGAGGTAGTGCTGTGAGGGATGTTAATATGGTTTGGTTCTGTGTCCCCGCCCAAATCTCATGTTGAATTGTAATTTCCAGTGTTGGAGGAGGGGCCTGGTGGGAGGTGACTAGATCATGGATGGATTTCCCCCTTGCTGTTCTTGTAATAGTGAGTGAGTTCTCACGAGAACTGGTTGTTTAAAAGTTTGTAGCTCCTTGCTCTTCACTCTCTTCTTCCTGCTCCAGCCCTGTAAGATGTGCCTGCTTCCCTTTCATCTTCCGCCAGGATCATGAGTTTCCTCAGGCCTCCCCAGCCATGCTTCCCATAAAGCCTGCAGAACCATGAGCCAATTAAGCCTCTTTATAAGTTGCCCAGTCTCAGGTATTTCTTTATAGCAGTGCACGAATGGACTAATACAGATATCATGGCAATAAATGGGGCATTCTGTAAGTCTATGAAAAATGGTTTTGGCCTAGGGGCTATGGACATGGAGATGTGGAAAATAAATACCCCTATTTTTCTGTCCTGTCGTTCTCTGAGCTTCATTACTATTTCCCATCCTTGGCCAAAGCAAACAAGAAGTTGAAGAGAAAGATAAGGGCAGGGAGTGGGTGAGGGGAGGGTTAGTATGGGCAAAAGAAAATAAGCAAAAGAGTTGTTGTGTGTGCCTGGTATATACTAGATATATGACTATACACGGATACTATTTTTGTTGTTTTTTATTTGTTTTGTTTTCTAAATAGAGATGGGGTCTCACTATGTTGCCCAGGCTGGTCTCAAACTCCTGGGCTCAAGTGATTCTCCTGCCTTGGCCTCCCAAAATGCTGGGATTACAGGAGGGAGCCACTATGCCAGGTCTTTTTGTTTTTTTTGTTTTTTCTTTTTTAGAATCCTGAAGTCAAGTTCTGGAAAAAAGAAAAGTCAAAGTTCGCAGAGATAAGGAATAATGTTGGCACACTAGACGGTATATTGGGGACCATGGCTCCCAGTCCTCCTGTTCCTCAGCTCTCTCACTGTCCTGCCTGTGTCAGTGCCTCATGGACCCCAGTCTCTGCATCCCCGATGAGTTCCTCCACTCTAACTAAACTGGCCTGTCAGGGCAAGTCTGACAGGAGCTGTGGGGATGACAGCATAGAAGACTATGTGTCTCCAGCTATGATGACAGCACCCTTATAGCATGGCTCTTCAGTCATTTTTCCTGATGTGATGGTGATTCCAGCTGACCAGTCAATACAGCCATGCCCTCTTCCCTGTACTCATCAATGACCAGCAAGAGGTCAGGACACCATTCCACTCTAAACCCAAGAGCCAAACTTCTGCTGTCCATGTGAGCTTCTCCTAGCTCAGAGATGCGTCAGTGTGCAACAAGAGTAAATGAGTTATACATAGAACCTAAGTGTGGACCCCTCTCCCATCTCTCATACCTCTCATTCCTACTCATGCCTTACTTCTGTTTCCCCCACTGCCCCAGATATTCACTGTATTAGTTCATTCTTGCACTGCTATAAAGAAATACCTGAGACGGGGTAATTTAGAAAGAAAAGAGTTTTAACTGGCTCATGGTTCCCCCAGCTGTACAGGAAGAATGATGCTGGCATCTGCTTGACTTCTGGGGAGGCCTCAGGAAACTTACAATCATGGTGGAAGGTGAAGGGGGAGCAGGTACTTCACACGGCCAGAGCAGGAGGAAGAGAAGAAAGGGAGATGTCATACACTTTTAAACAACCAGATTTCAGAAGAACTCACTATCACAACAACAGCACCATAGGGGAAATCTGCCCCCATGATCCAAGCACCCCCCACCAGGCCCCAACTTCAACACTGAGGATTACAACTGAACATGATATTTGGGTGGGGATGCAGATCCAAACCATGTCATTCAGTCTCCTCACTTTCTCCTTACCCCAGAGTCATGAACTCTAAGGTCCCCACCTGTGGATTCAGAGAGAATGAATCAGCACCCCTGACTAGATATCCCAGCCCCTGAGGATGGAGCACAATTCCCCAACCCCAGAAGAAAATCAGTTTAGTTTCTAAAGCAGATCAGTTTTCCTCACTCCTGATTTACTTGGGACAGTAACTGGATATGACCGCTGTTTTGATTAAGACATTGGGTGTTGGTTTCTGGTTGTTTATTCCACAAATTACCCTCTTCTGGAGGTTTGACCCATCATAGGCACGCCAGATACTGACCAATCTGTTCTAAGTGAACTAATACTCATCAATTCTGTCTCTTTCCAGCTCTTACCCAACTGTTGAATGAGTCAGAGAGAAAGTATTTTAATTGGATTCCTGATTTGATAAGATTTCATGTGTTCCCTTTGAACACATAAAGAACTTCTTCTCCTCCTGCTTTCCCACCTTGTACAAAAAAAAAAAAAAGAAAAAGAAATAAAAGGAAATCATTTTGGAGGAGGGGGTCGAGGAAGGAGACTGTTCTTTCAACAAGAAATGTCTCAGCACCTGCAAGTTAATTTAGAAATGTATAGGTAATTTCAGAGAGGAGAAGATTTAGTACAAATTATGTTTCTTCTAGGAGCAACAATTGCCTTTATTTAATGGATATGTGGGAGAACTTTTTGTTATCTGTGCCTGGAGTTATTTGCTTCAATTACCTTGCTGGGTTTCAATTGTCCCTCCTCCTCCTCCTTTGAAAGAACATTGAGAAAGGAAACCTAGTTCTCTCCTAATGTATCAGATGCCTGTAATGTCACAAAAGAAATGCATCTATAAACTGTTCCTCTGTGGGAGTGGGTATAGGATCCTTGCTCAGGTAAGTTCATTGGGTGCTAGCATCACACCTGAAAAGGCACAGGTTTGAGCATCACACCTTTAGAGAAGTGGTTCTCAACCCAGTTTGCACATTTAAATCACCTGGGGGGAGAGAGAGAGCGAGAATGTATGTGTGTGTGTACACACATACACACTTATTTCCTGGGCCCCACTCTGGAGAATCTAATTCAGTTGGTCTGAAGTACGGCCCAGGCGTTGGTAGGTTTTGTTGTTTGTTTGTTTTTGAGATGGAGTCTTGCTCTGTTGCCCAGGCTGGAGTGCAGTTGTGCGATCTTGGCTCACTGCAACCTCCACCTCCTGGGTTCAAGCGATTCTCTTGCCTCAGCCTCCAAAGTAGCTGGGACCACAGGCACGTGCCACCACACTCAGCTAGGTTTTTTTTTTTTTTTTTTTTTTTTTTTTTGTATTTTAGTAGAGATGGGGTCTCGCCATGTTGGCCAGGCTGGCCTCAAGTGATCCACTCACCTCTGCCTCCCAAAGTGCTAAGATTACAGGTGTGAGCCACCGTGCCCAGCCTCTAGTGATTCTTATGTGCATCCAGATTGAGAACCACTGCTTAGAGCTTCAAGAAGTTTGCCTGTACTTAGCTTCATTATCCCATGACCCAGTTAATTTTCTTCTGAAATTCAAAAGGGGATCCTTGAAGCTAGTTGGCTATTTGCAGCAGATGACACTCAGCTGCAAAGAAAAAAAGGCACTGCAAAGAAAAAAATGAAACCTGTAAGGGCCAAAGTTCTTAGAAGCAAAATGTTCCAATCAGAACATTGGGTGACCTGTAGGCCGGGTGCACAGGTTCACGCCTGTAATTCTAGCACTTTAGGAGGCTAAGGCAGGTGGATCACTTGAGGTCAGGAGTTCGAGGCCAGCTTGGCCAACATGGTGAAACGACATCTCTACTAAAAATACAAAAATTAGATGGGCATTGTGGTGGGTGCCTGTATCCCAGCTACTTGGGAGGCTGAGGCAGGAGAATCACTTGAACCCAAGAGGTGGAGGCTGCAGTGAGCTGAGATCAAGCCATTGCACTCCAGCCTGGGTGATAGAGCATGACTCCATCTCAAAAAAAAAAAAAATACCAAAAAAACAAAGGACATTAGGTGGGTGAACTGTGAGGATGTGATGATGCTTCCTCTCTCTTCCCCTCTACACATGTACCCATGAGAATGCTCATGTATGCACACAGGCTGCATGTGCGCATGTGCGCACACACACACACACACACACAGTGACATGATACAGTTCTACACACAAACTCCAGATTTGTCCCACCTGGCACCAAGCTCTGAAGCAGTTGACGTCTGTTTGTCAAAATGGTCTTCCTGCACTTACTGGTCTGCAGGTGGCCTCAATGCAGCAACAGGTGGTGTTTCATCTTAAGTTATTCATTTGGAATTCCAATACATGTTCCCGTAAATAAATGGTGTGATCGTGGTGATAAATTTCCATAGTACAACTGAACTGAAGTACAAAATGTATTCTAGAGTAATCACGGTGGAGTTAGAACACTAACAACATAGGTTTGCCTCACTGGATTCCTATGACACTGAGGTATTCTGTACAATAACAATTGCAGAGGCAGGAAGAGTGACATGCATGTGGCACAACTACCAAATGGCAATGATAGAGGGCAAGGCAAAGGTATGGACCAAGCTCAAGGGTGAGACTTGAGTGAGGCTTTGTAGACCAAAGATAGGGAGCATAAGAGCTGAGTTTTAAGATCTAGGGGATAGAATGAGTTGCTGTGACAGAGGTGAGATAAAATGGGGGCTGCCTGTTTAGGAGATCATAAACATATACCAGGGGATATTTGGAGATCTTAGTGAACCCCCAAATTTATAATGGGGAGCTGTCTGTGGAGGCTCCTGACTTTCTTCCAAGTCACATGTCCATAGAGAGTTTTCTCTGATTTTTGTGCAGATCCTGGTATCCCTGGACCATGTTTTTCAATTTAAAGAGAAAGTTTAATCTCAAATGTCATTTTTCACAAAGAGATAAAGTGTTTATTACAAGGAAGTGGTGATGACTGCAGTGAACTAGAAGAAGATACCCCACTTAAAAAGGGTAATCACTGCTCAATTCTAGCCAAAGGCTGCCAAGATGGGCAACATGCCCAGTTCTCTAATTTTTTTCCTAAGACAAACCAGAAATACAGATCTTAATATGGTGTGTTTTTATTTTATCCTGGAAGTTCTAGCTAATGCAACAGGACAAGAAAGGGAAATAATGCAGCACTATTCACAATAGCCAAGATTTGAAAGCAATCTGTGTCTGTTAATAGACAAATAGAAAAAGAAAATGTGGTACATATACACAATGGAGTACTATTCAGCCATAATAAAGAATGAGATCTTGTCATTTTCAACAACATGGATGGAACTGGAGGTCATTATGTTAAGTGAAATAAGCCAGGCACAGAAAGGCAAACATGGCATGTTCTCAAGTATCTGTGGGAGCTAAAAATGGAAAAAATTAAACTCATGAAGATAGAGAGTAGAAGGATGGTTACCAGAGGCTGGGAAGGGTGGTCTGGAGTGGGGATGGTTAATGGGTACAAAAAAATAGTTAGAAAAGATAAATAAGACCTACTCTTTGTTAGCATAATAGGGTGACTACAGTAAAAATAATTTGTTTATTTAAAAATAACTAAAAGTATAATTGCATTGTTTAAAACACAAAAGATAAATGCTTGAGGGGATTGTTACTCTACTTACCTTGATATGATTATTACACATTGCATGGCGGCATCAAAGTATCCCATGTAATTCATAAATATATACACCTACTATGTACCCACAAAAAGTAAAAAAATTTTTTAAACAAAATGAAATGTATACAGATTGAGATGAAATAAATAAAACTGTTTGCAAATTACATGTCAGCATGCCTATGTAGAAAATTCAAAAAATTTCCTGAAATGAATAAATAATTATAACAAGGTTGCAGGACATAAGGTTAATATACAGAAGTCAATTGCTTTCTTATATGCCAGCAATGAACAACTGGAAATCGAAATTGAAAACACAACACCATTTACATTAGTACCAAAAAATGAAATACTTAGGTATAAAACTCACATAATATGTATAAGAGCTATATGAGAAAAACTATAAAATTCTGATGAAAGGAATCAATTAAGATATAAATAAATGGATAGATATTTGATGTTCATGGATAGAAAAACTCATTATTGTCAAGATGTCAGGTCTTCCCAACCTGATATATATTGTGTTGTGATTCAACACAATCTCAATCAAAATTCCAGCAAGTTATTTTAAACTGATTCTAAAATTTATATGAAAAGGAAAATGACCTAGAACAGCTAACATAATATAAAAGAAGAACAGGCTAGGTGTGGTAGCCTGTGATTCCAACACCTGTGATCCCAACACTTTGGGAAGTTGAGGCAGAAGGATCACTTGAGGCCAGGAGTTCAAGATCAGCCTGAGCAACATAGCAAGAACCCATCTCTACAAAACTGGTTTTAAAAAATTAGTTGGGTGTGGTGGTGTGTGCCTATAGTCCTAGCTACTTGAGAAGCTGAGGTGGGAAGATTGCCTGATAGTTTAGGTGACAGAGCAAAATGCTATCGGAAAAAACCAAAAACCAAAAAACAACAACAACAACAAAGCCAGAAGGCGAACACTACTTAACTTGAAGGCTTACTATAAAGTTACAATAATCAAGACAGTGTGATACTGGTAGAAAAGTAGACAAATAGAACAATGGAACAGAGCCTATATCCATAAAAAATATATCCATAAAAATTTAATCAAGTGATCTCTGACAAAAGAGTAAAGGCAATTCAATGGAGCAAGGATAGTCTATTTAAAAAATGGTGCCGGAGCAACTGAACGTGTACGTGCAAAACAAAACAACATAAAACAAGTCTAGACACAGATCTTATGACTTTCATAAATATTAACTCACAGTAGATCACAGAACTAAATGTAAAACACGAAACTACAAAACTTTTAGAAGATAATATAGAAGAAAATCCAAATGACCTTGGGCTTGGTGATGACTTTTTAGATACGACACCAAAAGCACAATCCATGAAAGAAAAAAATGATCAGTTGAACTTTATTAAATTAAAAACATATGTTCTTTGAAAGATATTGTTAAGAAAATGAAAAGGGCAAGCTGTAGACTGGAAGAAAATACTTGCAAAACATGTATCTGATAAAGGATTAATAATCCAAAATTTACAAAGAACTTTTAGAACTTGACAATAAGAAAATGAACAACCTCATTGTAAAATCTCAGCAAAAGATCTGAACAGATACTTCATCAAAGATTATATACAGTTGGTAATTAAGCATATGAAAAATGCTCAGCATCATATATCATAAGGAAATTGCAAAATAAAGCAATGAAATACCACTATGCACCTATTAGAATGTCCAATATCGAAAACACTGACAATACCAAATGCTGGCCAAGATGTGGAACAACAGGAGCTCTAATTTATTGATGTTGGGAACGCAAAATGACACAGCCATTTTGAAAGACAGTTTGACAGTTCCTTAAAAAACTAAACATTGACTTACCATATGATCCAGCAGGCAAAACCTAGGTGTTTTTCCAAAGGAAGTTAAAAACATATGTCCACACAAAAACCTAAACACAAATGTTATAGCAGCTTTATTCTTTTTTTTTTTTTTTCAGATAGGCTTTCAATCTGTCACCCAGACTGGAGTGCAGTAGCTCAATCATGGCTCAATGTGGGCTCAACCTCTCCGGGCTCAGGTGATCCTCCCACCTCAGCCCCCCAGGTAGCTAGCTGAGATTGCAGGTGGGCACCACCACACTGGCTAATTTTTGTATTTTTTTGTAGAGATGGGGTTTTGCCATGTTGCCCAGGCTGGTATTGAAGCAGCTTTATTCTTAGCTGCCCAAAACTAGAAACAACCAAAATGTCCTTAAACAGGTGAATGATAAACTGTGTTACAGCTACAATGAAATATTATTTAGCAATAAAAAGAAATGAGCTATTCAACCCCAAAAAGACATGGAGGAAGCTTAAATGCATATTGTTAAGTGAACGAAGCCAATCGAAAAAGCCTACATACTTTATGATTCCAACTTCATAACTTTCAAGGAAAGACAAAAATATAGAGACAGTTCAAAGATCAGGAAAACGCAAAACTGTAGAGATAGGGGTTCTGGGGGAGGGAGGAAGGGCTACAGGCAGAGCATAGAGCATTCTTAGGGCAGTGAAACTATTCTGTATGATACTGTAACGGTGGGTCTGTGACATTTTACATTTGTGAAAACCCATAGAATACACAACACAAAGAGTGAATGCTAAGGTAAACTGTGGATTAGTTAATACAAATGTATCCCAAAAATGTTGATAACTGGCCAGGCATGGTGGCTTATGCCTGTAATCCCAGCACTTTGGGAGGCCAAGGCGGGTGGGTCACCTGAGGTCAGGAGTTCAAGACCAGCCTGACCAACATGGAGAAACCCCATCTCTACTTTAAAAAATACAAAATTAGCCGGGCATGGTGGTGAATGCCTATAATCCCAGCTACTTGGGAGGCTGAGGCAGGAGAATCGCTTGAACACGGGAGGTGGAGGTTGTGGTGAGACGAAATCACGCCATTGCACTACTCCAGCCTGGGCAACAAGAGTGAAGCTCCATCTCAAAAAAAAAAAAAAAAAATGTTGGTAACTAATGTATTTTTCTAAATATGGTATAAGCCAACAGTGGAGCCAAACAAACTTATCTAAGGCCATTAATTCTCTGAGACTTTGAGCTTTCACTCCTGTGTGACTGATTCTAGAGTGAATAGCAAACAAGTCTGTATTGAGATGTGTTAGGATGTCAGCTAGTTACACTCATCTACAAATGACACTCCTGTATACTGGGAAGCTCTTACAAATTCATGTCTCAGGAAGATTATAAATTACAGCATGTCATCAATTTCCTAGGCCACTTGTGAATGATTAAAACCATGGGTAAGAACAGTTTGCTGTGTTGGTACACCAGGTTAAATGCATGTTTGAAGATGAGCTATTGGCAGTAAGAAATGGAGGTTGAATTGTTCATGGGACCAAGATGTGGTTCAATGAAGATCAGCAGATAGAAAAGGAAGTTGATTTGCCTGACAAAGAATGTCTTCAAAGTTTTAAAATAGAGTGAGAGATGATTTCTTAGAAGGAAAGCGCTCCAGTAAGGTATCTATCAGTTCACTGCAATGAACTAAATGCTTTTCACCTACCTTATCCAATAAATGTCTTGGGCATTGATCTGCATTTTGGGACTCTGCTCCAGGAAATGGAAAGAGACAGAAAAGTAAGTGACATTTTCAGTTGAATAAAAGGAATCAAGTACACAAATAACTAGACTTGAAGATAAAAGTCGCAAAAGCGTATTCTCTACAAAGGAGCAGAACCAGGCATCCATTGAAGGAAAAAGAAAAAAGCCTTCAAGGAAGTAGGGCATTTTGAAAGAGCCTTGAAGGGTTGGTAGGATTTTTATAGAAGGAGATCAGACAAGATGACAGTCCAGGTCAATAGGACATTGTTAGCAATGATCCAGATCAGCGAGGACAAATATTAAGTGATGCAGTACACACAGGGTAATGGAAAGTGGGGCTGACGGATGAGATCTGCACATTATGTAGAGAGTTTCGAATGGCAGGCTAAAGCATTTGCACTTAATTTGGTAGGCACTTAGCAGGCATCAAGCACTAGATGGGACTCAAACTTTCCTTCTCTTCTCTGTCCTTGGGCCTGATGGTGTTGAAGAATGCCCATTCTTCCCATATGGATCTTTGTTATCTTTTTTCTACTCTTGCCACCCTTCTTATCCCCTTGCTTCCACTTTCTCACTCTATGCCTGACAAATTTCAGATCTCTTTCTAGCCTTCTCTCTTCTAGGCAAGGAATAATGGCCGTAGCCTAATCTAATTTCATTCTCCTTTGCCCTATTTTTAAGGATTTTCTGGGATGTTCCCAACATCCCAGCCTAAGCCACCAAATAAACCACTCTCTGATCTCTGACTTAAAAATACATATATATTCCCTAACAAGTTAACAGTTCCATCAAGAGATGAAAAAGCATTTGCTATGTGGTTGAGATGACAGATAGTCCTGGTAGGCCCAAGATGGAGGGCTTCCTGTCATTAGCTAGAGGGTGATAGTTGATGCAAACCTAGGAATGAAACAGCCAGCCAGCCTCAGGCGCAGCCCTCTTCCAAAAGCAAACAACCTCTTAGAAGGTGTGCCATAATCCCTATTTTATGCGTTTTATATGCATTTATTGAGTGTGTAATCTGTATCAATTACTGTGTGAGTTTAGGGAATGGAGTTATAAAAGACAACGTGTCTATGTGGCTCACAGCCTAGAAGGAGAAAAAATGAAAATATCACAATAGTGTGATAGGTAGTATGCTGATGTCTAGAGCTATGCTTCTTAAATTTAATGTGTATGCAGAATCACCTGTGCATCTTGCTAAAAGTGCATTCTCCTTCAGTAGGCCTGTCTGCATGTCTAACCTGAGGCACTCAGGTAATGCCTAATCTGCAGGTGCTGGACCATATTCAAAGAAGCAAGGATCTAGAGAAGTTCCTAAAGAACGAGGGAACTTCATGATCATATTTGATCATAGCAACAGATGAGTTTTCTTTTTTAATGTGAATTCTCCAAAATAAAAGGAATTATTTGGGAGGGGGATACGTAATACAAATCTATCCAAATATAAGAGGACGAAAGACAATATAGGATAAGGTTAGTCTCCCTCCTACTCTTTGCTCCTAGCCAGGCAGTTCCCCTTCCTAGAAACAGCCACCATAACCAATCTCTTTTCTAGCCTTCCAGAGTTAATTTTTTTAAATATACAAGCATATATAAATATCCCTCTTTTTTAAAAAATCACTAGACCCAGTCTTTACTAATATGTACCTTATCAAGTTAAAAATTATATTTATTGGCCGGGCCTGAGGGCTCACACCTGTAATCCCAGCACTTTGGGAAGCCAAATCTGGTTGATGGCTTGAGGCCAGGAGTTTGAGACCAGCCTGGGCAACATAGTGAAACCCCATCTCTACTAAAAATACAAAAGTTAGCTAATCTCATAACCCAGACCAGCCTGGGCAACATAGAGAGACCCCCATCTCTACAACAACAACAAAAAAATTAGCAGAACATGGTGGTGTGTGCCTATAGTTTCAGCTACTCAGAAGCCTGAGGCAGGAGGATCTCTTGAGCTCAGGAGTTTGAGGCTACACAGAGCTACGATCACACCACTGCACTCCAGCCTGGGTGACAAAGAGAGATCCTGTCTCTAAAAAGAAAAAAAACTAAATAAATAATGAGGGCTAGAGTCAATTGAACAACATTTCAAAAGCTGAAGAAAGAAAAAAAATCTGCCAACCCAGAATTTTATATACAGCAAAAATATCCTTCAAAAATGGAGGTGAATTCTGATGACATTCAGATTTGTTTTCAATGAAAAAAGTTGTCAACAACAGACCTGCACTATGAGGTATTTCTTCAGATTATAAAAGCAAACAAACAAAACAAAACAAAACATGCTAGAAGGGCACCAGAAATAGTAAAACTATGAATATGCAAAACAGACTTATGTCAGTTCAGGTCCTCCAAAAGGCAGATGCCAAGATGGACCTAGACATGCATGAGATTTACTGAGGGAAAGCCTATGAAGGATAAAAGGAAGTGGAAGGAGGAATGTGGAGAACCTCAGATGGCAATGTAAGTCTGACATCTGAAAAGTGACAGGGAAGGAAGGAAGACTGTGTAGAAGTATTACTGCAGTGCAGCTCTGAGAAAATCTTTTCCAGCCAATCAGAATCTCTGGAGTAAAGAATATCCATGAGAGGAGTCCCACATCAGCCAAGAATGGCCTGGCTCTAGTACCTCTGCTATGCTCAGTCACTGGCTGGGGGATAGTATGGCCTTGGTATGAATGCCCCAGCAGACCTACAACTGTGGCAACTGGAAGATATCCACCAGCTGCTCTCCTCACAGCAGGGTTCTTGAAGGGAGGTCTGAGTGACTCACTCTCATGGCTGCCACTAGACTAGGATTAATTTTTTTCTTATCCTATTTTTTAAAAGTCATATGACTCTGTAAAGTAGAAGTTAAATCCCTGTATTGTGGGGTTTATCATGTAAGTAGATAAAATATATAGAATAGCAATAGAATGAAGGATGGGGAGGTAAATGGAATTATAGTGTTGAGGAATTATATGTTACATGAAGTAGTACAATATTAACTCTAAGTAGGCTGTGATAAGTTAAAGATGCATATTTGTAGCCCTAAAACAACCACTATAAAAAGTAATGCAAAGAAGGATAGCTAAAAAGTCAATGTGGGAATTAAACTGGAAATGTATATATTTCCTTAGCCCAGAAAGACAGGAAAGGAAGAACAAAAGGACAAAAACAGATTAGACAAGTGAAAAGCAAATAGCAATTGTTAGACCTATATTTGATCATATGCATAAATGCATTCAGCATTAATAGACTAAATACTTCAACTAAAAGCGACAGATGGGATAAAAAAATGAAGACCCACCCATACCGTGTCTACAAGAGACAAACCTTACATGTAAACACTCAGATTGAAAGCAATAAGCTAGATAAAGCTTTTTCTTGCAATTAGTCATTTTACTCTTATACATATTTATGGATAAAGTCCCAGCAATGAAATGACTGAATCCAGAGAATGTGCACTTATAATTTTGATCATGTCACCATAAATAGCATATCATTTTATCTTTCCACTCAGCGTATGGATAGCATACCTGTGTCTTACCAACAACCAAGATTTTTAAATCTTTGCTAATCTGAGCGATGAAAAAAAAAATCACGGCAGGGCATGGTGGCTCATGCCTGTAATCCCAGCTCTTTGGGAGGCCAAGGCGGGCTGATCACAAGGTTGGGAGTTGGAGACCAGCCTGGCCAATATGGTGAAACCCCGTCGCTACTAAAAATACAAAAATTAGCCAGGTGTGATTGTGAATGCCTGTAGTCCCCAGCTACTCAAGAGGCTGAGGCAGCAGAATCGCTTGAACCTGGGAGGTGGAGGTTGCAGTGAGCCAAGATTGTGCAACTGCACCCCAGCCTGGGCAACAAAGCGAGACTCCATCAAAAAAAAAAAAAAAATCCATTGCAGTTTTAATTAGCACCTCTCTTATCATTGATAAATTTTACAATAATGTTTACTTTTTTCGTTTGGTTAAAAGCCATATGTAACTCTTTATGCATGTAGTTTATATTCTTTGCCCATTTTCATATATGTATTTGTTTTCTTATTGTTGTATACGGACTCTATGTGAGATATATTTCACATTTTCCTCATTTATCATTTGTATTTAGATTTTGTTAATCATGTTTTTTGACACGGAGAATTCAAAAATTTTCACATGATTGTATTTAATAGTCTTTCTTAAATGGCTTCTGTGTTTTATGTCATGTATACAAAGACCTTCCCTAGTCCAATATTACTTTTCAATCCTCTAATCTTTTGGTTGCAGTGCTGTGTGGATTCAGGCAGGAATCCAACTTCGTTTTCTCCCCCTCAGACCTAATAAGTCACCAAAAGTTCTTTTTCTAGAATGCTCGTGTAATGGCCACGGATGATGAGGTGCTGCAAAGAGCCCTGGCTGAGCCATAAGGGGAAATGGAGGCTTCCTTAAAAGGCCATATCTGATCTGAGTCTTGAAGAATATGTAGGAGTTAGCCAGACAAATGAAGACTGGAGAACAGAGTCATTTGATCCAGCTAAAGACTGGAGTTTGAGAGTGGAACGGCAAGAGAGAAGCTTCAAGAGATGAACAGGGAGGCCTTGGATGCCATGCTTAGAAACTTGAACTTTATTTTTTAAATGAAGGGATTCCATTGAATAATTTTTTAAAGGGAGATAAGGTAACATGTGCAGATTTGCATCTTAGAGATTCTGGAGCTGAACGCAGTGGCTTGTGCTTTGTAAGACCCACTACTCCGAGGCTGAGGTGGGAGGATCACTAGAACCCAAATGTTCAAGACGAGCCTGAGCCACATAGACACCATTAAAATTTAAAAAATGTGTGGCTGGGCACGGTGGCTTACACCTGTAATCCTAGCACTTTGGGAGTCCAAGGCGGGGATATCACCTGAGGTCAGGAGTTCAAGACCAGCCTGATCAACATGGTGAAAAACCATCTCTACTAAAAATACAAAAATTAGCCAGGCATGGTGGTGTGTGCCTATAATCCCAGCTACTCGGGAGGCTGAGGCAGGAGAATCGCTTGAACCCAGGAGGAGGAGATTTCAATGAGCTGAGATCGCACCATTGCACTCTAGCCTGGGCGACAAGAGCAAAACTCTGTCTCAAAAAATAAAAATAAAAATAAAAATAAATGTGTAAAAGAAAAAAAAGGGGGGATTATTCTGGTAGCAATGTGGAAAATGTATTGGAATGAGGCAAACCCAAAGGCCTGCAGAGCCGTTTTAAGTGAAAGTGGCTCCTTGTGAAGATTGCCTGCCCTATATCTCTTGGCTGATAAGTGGTTGGAATGGGTCTGAAATCAAGTAACTCACTTTGAATTATTTCTCCATAGTTTAGACAAAACAACAGACAATTTTAAGACAAGGGTAAAACCTGTCAATTAGCGGTTTGAAGTGTGACTCTTTTAAAGCTCAAATCTAGTGTACTTGAACTCCAGTAAACTCATCTGAAACCTGAGCGTACAGCAATTTCTAAGTCAGTTCAACTATAGGATCTCTTAGTTGGAAGGAAGCCCAGAGGTCCCTCTCCCACCCAGGACAGGAATCCCTACTAAAACACACCCAACAGATGGCTTAAGGCTCCCTGTGTGAACACTTTTCACCTTCAAAGGGGAGCTCACAGGCCTCCTGTTCCTCTGCTGGTCAGATCTAAACTTAGAAAGTTCTTTCTCATGTTGAGCCAAATTCCTTCTCTCTGTAACTTTTACCCTTCAGTCAGCAATGTCTTCTCCTGAGTTCTCATTCCTCAAGGGAAAACTATTAGATTTAGAGATAGTAGGCAGTAGGAAATGCTATGGTGGGGCTATGATAAAAGTTTACAATGTTTAAAACATGCCAATGGATGTCCAGCAATGTGAATGTACTTAATGCCATTGGACACTTAAACATGTTTACAATGACAAATTTTATGCTATGCATATTTTGCCACAATTAAAAATTTTAAAAAATACTTTTCAAATATACCAGAATGATATGCTGACCAATTAAAATAACATGGCAAAATGCTTTGAATGTTAAATGTCTATGGCCCTTCAGAATGACACTGGGTTTTTATGTTGCCCCCTCTAATTCATTCTTGTTTTTCTTCTCATAACATTTTCGTAGTTTACTCCCATCCCTTCTGTCTTTCAGTCAGGGTCTCAGTCTACCTTTGAGAGCCAGGTTGCTTTTCTCTCTTTGGCTCCCTCTAAATCAATCTTTCTTTTCCTTCCTTCCTTTCCTTCCCTTTTCTTTTCTTCCTTCCTTCCCTTTTTTTTTTTTTTTTTATGGAGTCTCGCTCTGTTGCCCAGGCTGGAGTGCAGTGGCACGATCTCAGCTCGCTGCCACCTCTGCCTCCCGAGTTTGAGCGATTCTTCTGTCTCAGCCTCCCAAGTAGCTGGGACTACAGGCATGCACCACCATGTCTGGCTAATTTTTGTACTTTTAGTAGAGACGGGGTTTTACCATATTGGCCAGGCTGGTCTCAAACTCCTGACCTCATGATTCACCCACCTTGGTCTCCCAAAGTGCTGGGATTACAGGAGTGAGCCACCATGCCTGGCTCCTTCCTTTCTTCCTTTTTTTTTTTTTTTTTTATACAGGGTCTCATTCTGTAACCCAGGTTGGAGTACAGTGGTGCAATCTCAGCTCACTGCAGCCTCAACGTCCTGGGTTCAATTGATCCTCCCACCTCAGCCTCCTAAGTGCTTGCACTATGGGCACGCCCCACCACATCTGGTTAATTTTTAAATTTTATGTAGAGACAGGGTTTTATCATGTTTCCAGGCTGGTCTCGAACTCCTGAGTTCAAGCAATCCATCAGCCTCAGCCTCCCAAAGTCCAAAGTGATGGGATTACAGGTGTGTGCCACCACAGCACCCAGCCTCCCTGTAAATCTTGATGGTTCATTGGATCATCTGAACTTGCTTTTTAAAAAAAATCTAAATTGGGATCATTAGCTCAGTTATTTCAGGGCAAAAATTATGGTACTTTGAACCCAATAGTCCCATGTTGCCAGTCCCACAGTTCTAGAGAAGGAAATATATTTTTTTAAAATTTCCATTCTTAAGATCTTAATCTTTGTTCGAAGAAGTCCCAAATCTTAAGATCTTAATCTTTATTGGAAGAAGTCCATCTTTAAAACAGGAATCGGAGAGAATACTCATAACCCAAAGCAATCAATGATAATAGTGACATTTTTAACTGGTTCATCTTGTTAATCCATTAACCAATTACCTGGTTGTAAGACTAGCTTCATTTACGTGACTTTAAAATTTTCGGTCTGCATGAGACATTTTAGTATAAAATTCTTGCAATGAGTTCACCTGAGTTTTTCTGTGGGGACAAAATCAGTGATGACCTGTGCTCATCAAACAGGGTAATCCTTGCTGTGCTGCTGCTCCTCCCAGCAGTTGGGACCTCAAGTCTGTGGGATTGCTTTGTGTCCCAGCTGTCCTCAGCCTCATTAGCTCTGTGGCAGCTGCTGTAGCCACAGCCTCAGGGATGCTCGTTTGTCATTTATAGAGATAGATAATTTGAGTGAGACAGGATTAACTAGCAGACACCTAACATAGCTATTGACCCTCATTTGGCAGAGTATGTCAAAAATTTAAAACTTTAAATTGCACACAGAAATGTAACAACCTCTTCAATGTTAAGTAAAGTTTTCTATGAAAAATACCAATTTTGTGTTTGAGTAGTTAGGCTGCTTATTCCTTCCTCAACTTTCTTTCCCTTTTAAAAACGAACATTTTAAAAGGGAAAGGGAGATGAAGGTGATTTTCTCTAAATATTTCTATTTCTCAAATTATTATAATATTTTCGGTAAACCTTGATTCTTTCTGAAACTGTATTTTTAGAATATACCGTAAGATAGATCCTCGTATATTTTCCCTATAAGGTCTTGGTAAGTGGTATGTTTTTGTGAAAATTGTTTAAAAATGACTTTCAACTTCTGGTAATGGCAGAGCAACTTGGTTGGACTAACCCACCTATAAACAACAGTTATAAAACCTGGAAAAAATGTTTAGAAAAAAGGAACAATGTCACTACACTGGAGATTTACCAAAAACAAAGTGGCAAGAAGTTCACTTTTTTTTTTTTTTTTTGAGACGGAGTCTCGTTCTGTCGCCCAGGCTGGAGTGCAGTGGCGTGATCTTGGCTGACTGCAAGCTCCGCCTCCTGGGTTCACGCCATTCTCCTGCCTCAGCCTCCTGAGTAGCTGGGACTACAGGCACCCGCCACCGCACCCTGCTAATTTTTTGTATTTTCAGTAGAGATGGGGTTTCACCGTGGTCTCAATCTCCTGACCTTGTGATCCGCCCGCCTCGGCCTCCCACAGTGCTGGGATTACAGAGAAGTTCACTTTTAAAGGCAGAACACATGTTGTGAGATTTGCAAGTCTGCAACTTTTTTACCTTTGTGCACTCACTAAGCCATTGTCTTGAGTTGTCATGGAATCAGATTGGCAGATTGGCTAGAATTAAGGGGGAAATCCTACAAGGGAATTACTGCAGGTAGTGTGAGACTCAAAATCTATCCTTAAAAAATCCACCCAACTTCTTCACTGGTCCAGAAATAGAAAAAGAGAGAGACGAAACAAAAAAGTAGCAGCTGGAAGCTGACCTGAGCAGAGAACTCAACTGCTGTTGACTGCAGGGAGAAAAAGTTTGGAATTTGAGTCCAGCCAAGTTGAGAAGATTAGTCTTCAAAGAAACATAATGGAACCCAGAGTCTCCACTATAACCAGCATTCAACTAAAAATCACAGAATGTGTAAGGTAACAAGAAAAATGTGACACATACTCAGGGGAAAAAAAGGAACCAAAGATGACCTAGATGTTGTTGTAATAAATAGACAAGACTTTAAGGCAATCATTATAAATATGTCCAAGAATTTAGGAAAAATTTGGTCATAACAAATAAACCCAGTGGGGGAATCACAGAGGAGAAATAGATACTATTTAAATAGAAGCAAATGGAAATGTTATAGCTGAAAACTACAATAAGTGAAATGGAAAATTCACTAGATGCTCTTAACAACATCTCGGAGGCAGCTGGACAAAGAGTGACTGTGAAGATAGATTGATAGAGATTATTCAATCTGCAGGATATAGACAAAAGTCCCAAAACATTTGGAAATTAATCAATATGTTTATTTTTTAAATCCATGGTTTATTTCACAAGGGAAACTAGAAAATACTTTGAATGGAATTATCATTAAAATACAAGATATCAGAGCTGTATGATGCAGATAAAGGAGTGCTCAGAGGAAATGTTATACTTTTAAGTGTCTGTATTAGAAATGAAGAAAAACTTAAAATCAACCACTTATTCATCAATTGATGAATGAGTACATAAAATGTACTATGTCCATACGAAGGAATATTAATCAGCAATAAAAAGGAATTTCAAGGTTCATGGATGAACATTATACTAAATAAAATAAGTCAGTCACAAAAGACCACATATTCTGTGATTCCATTTATAGGAAATGTCCAGAATAAACAAATCTATGGAGACAAGAATTAGATTAGTGGTTGTTCAGAGCTGAGGGATGGGTGGAGCAATTGATAGAGAGTATACAGTTTCTTTTTGGGGTGATGAAAATGTCCTAAAAAGTATTTGATATTGGTTGCACAATCCTATGAATGTACTTAAAACTGTTTAATTGTATACTTTAAATGGGTGAATTGTATGGTATATGAATTATATCTCAATAATGCTGCTACCCCCCAAAATTATCTAAATTTTTAACATAAGGAACTGGAAAGAAAGTGAGCAAATTAAACCCAAAATAAGTAAAAATTAGGAAATAATAAAGATAAGAGCACAAGTCAATGAACTAAAAAACAGATGAAAAATAAGAGAATATAAATTGAAAGTTAATTATCTGAAATGATTAATAAAAGTAGTAAACACCTAGCAAGATTGAAAAAGGAAAAAAGAGAAAATATAAACTACCAATAACAGAAATTAAATAGAAGATTTCAGAAAAAAATCCTAAAAGCATTGTGGTGATTGCATGACTGTATAGATGTAACAAAACTCATTAAATTGCACATCTAATGTGAGTGAATTTGGTTGTATAGAAGTTATACCTCAATAAAGTTATAAAAGAATTTATCAGTGTAATTCATTTGATTAATAGAATAAAGAAGAAAAACTATAAGATTATATCAGTTGCTGCCAGGTCTCTAGGTTTCAAGATAGAAGACTCTTTTGGGTTAAATCAGTTTATTTCAGACTGATCTATGTCTCTGTCTCAATCACTGGTTGATAAGGGTGCCCCTGTGTTTCTCCACAACATGAGATCGTACCTCTTTCAAGGGCCAACTTACCACATCCCATCAAGTTTCCCCATACTCTGTAATGACCATTTCAGCTCTGCCCTTACCCAATTTTCTTAGTCACTTTAAAAGGCCCAGGTGAACCTCAAGATTTTCTTGCGTGGGCAATTTCTGTCTTAGCAGGGTTCTAAGAACTAGTCAATGACGAATAGCTACTGCAGTATGTTGACCTTGTTCCAACAAAATCTATACTATAAGCACAGGTCATTCCATTCAGGGGTTTATTTTCCCTACTGCAGTGGTTATGTGTTATAACAAAATGAAGTTCAATACCTAATTGTGTGACTGGGCACATATCCAATAAGCATCAAATAGGCATAGACTAGGACCTGTGGGAACCTCGCGTCAGGTCCATGACAAAGAACAAGAAAAGCCTGAGGTTGTCTTTAAAAACACAACCTGAAGACACAGTTACTTCTTACTTAGCGAAGGAAAGAAAGGTGAAAATAAATCACCTTTGCTCCTATGTTATTCACACTGCTGGAAACCATAAAAAGGAGGTTTCATTATAATTCTTGAAGGTTCTATTAATATTAGTGGATAATATAGTTTTGTGGCTTTCTAGTGCTCCAAGCTTATTCTGAGCAATACTGCCTCAACTAATTTCCGGTGCTGGCAATGTTAGGGCTTCTGGGCAGAATCTTGAGGCAAGATAGAAAAGTTTTTCCATGTTTCTCCATGTGGGTTAAAGACCCAGTGAGAATAAATAGAAAGGCAGTAGAGTACAGGGTTTAAGAAGATAGATTTGATATCAGGCGAACCTAGGTTCCAGTTTCAGTTTTGCCAATCATTCAACATGTGGCTTTGGAAAAGCTGTTTAACCCTTCCAAGACTTAGTTTCTTCATCTCTAGGATGGGCATTTTCTACTACCTACGTTACAGGGTAGTTAGAATTACATAAAATAATTATTGTAAAGGGCATTTGACAGTATCTGACAAAGAGTGAAAGAACTCATACTACTATTTATTTCTTCATATTTACATATATTTTATGTTAGGGAAATTGGCACTCAGGTATGTTGCCAGTGAGAATATAAATTGATATAGTTTCTTTGGAGGTTAATTTGATGGTTTATGTTAAATTTTTAACATCCCAGAGGCTTTGATATGATTTGGCTGTATCCCCACCCAAACCTCACCTTCAATTGTGGTTCCCTTAATCCCCACATATCACGGGAGGGACCTGGTGGGAGGTAATTGAATCATGGGGGTGGTTACCCTCATGCTGTTCTCATGATAGTGAATGAGTTCTCACAAAATCTGGTAGTTTTATAAGGGGCTTTTCCCCTCACTTCAGTCATACTTCTCCTTGCTGCTGCCATTTGAAGGACACGTTTGCCTCTCCTTCTGCTGTGATTGTAAGTTTCCTGAGGTTTCCCTAGCCATGCTAAACTGTGACTCAGTTAAACCTCTTTCCTTTATAAATTACCCAGTCTTGGGCACTTCTTTATAGGCAGCGTGAGAATGGACTAATGCAGTAAATTGGTACCACAGTGAGTGGGGTGCTGCTGTAAAGACACCCAAAAATGTGGAAGCAACTTTGGAATTGGGTAACACATAGAGGTGGAAACAGTTTAGCGGGCTCAGAAGAAGACAGGAAAATGTGGGAAAGTTTGGAACTTTCTTTTGGAACTTCCTGGAGACTTGTTGAATGACTTTGACCAAAATGCCGATAGTGTTATGGACAATGAAGTCCAGGCTGAAGTAGTCTCAGATTGAGATGAGGAACTTGTTGGGAACTGGAATAAAGTTGATTCTTCCTATGCTTCAGCAAAGAGACTGATGGCATTTTGCTCCTGGCTAGAGATCTGTGGAACTTCAAGTTTGAGAGAGATAATTTAGGGTATCTGGTGGAAGAAATTTCTAAGCGGCAAAGTGATCAAGAGGAAGCAGAGCATAAAAGTTTGGAAAATTTGCAGCCTGACGATACGATAGAAAAGAAAAATTCATTTTCTGAGGAGAAATTCAAGCTGGCTGCAGAAATTTGCATAAGTAACAAGGAGCTGAATGTTAACCATCAAGACAATGGGGAAAATGTCTCCAGGGCATGTCAGAGACCTTCACAGCAGTCCCTCCCATCACAGGCCCAGAGGTCTCGCAGGGAAAAATGGTTTTGTGGGCCAGGCCCAGGGTCCCTCTTCTCTATGCAGCCTTAGGACATGATGCCCTGAGTCCCAGTTGCTTCAGCTCCAGCCATGTCTAAAAGAGGCCAAGGTACAACTCAGGCCATTGCTTCAGAGAGTACAAGCCCCAAGGCTCGGTGGCTCACACATGGTATTTGGCCTGTGGGTGCACAGAAGTCAAGAACTGACATTTCAGAACCTCCGCCTAGATTTCAGAAGATGTATGGAAATGCCTAGATGTCCAGGCAGAAGTCTGTTGCAGGGCAGAGCTCTCATGGAGAACCTCTGCCAGGGCGGTGCAGAAGAGAAATGTAGGGTTGGAGTCCCCACACAAAGTCCCCACTGGGGCACTGCCTAGTGAAGCTGTGAGAAGAGGATCACCATCCTCCAGACCCTAGAATGGTAGATCCATCGACAGCTTGCACTGTACGCCTGGAAAAGTCATAGACAATCAAGACCAGCCATGAAAGCAGCCAGGAGGTGGGCAGTATCCTGCAAAGCCACAGGGGCAGAGTTGCCCCAGGTTGTGGAGCCCACCTTGAGCATCAGCATGACCTGGATGTGAGACATGGAGTCAAAGGAGATCACTTTGGAACTTTAAGGTTTAATGACTGCCCTATTGGATTTTGGACTTGCATGAGGCCTGTAGCCCCTTTGTTTTGGCTAATCCCTGCCATTTGGAATGGGTATATTTACCCAATGCCTGTCCCCCGACTCCCGTATCTAATTTGCTTTTGATTTTACAAGCTCATAGGTGGAAGGGACTTGCCCTGTTTCAGAGGAAACTTTGGACTTGGACTTTTGAGTTAATACTGGAATGAGTTAAGACTTTGGGGGCCTGTTGGAAGAGCATGATTGTGTTTTGAAGTGTAAGCACATGAGACTTGGGAGGGGCCGGGAGGGGGGACTGATATGGTTTGGCTGTGTGCCCACCCAAATCTCATCTTGAATTGTAGATCCCACAATCCCCACATATCTTGGGAGGGACCTTGTGGGAGGTAATTGAACCATGGGGATGGTTACCCTCATGCTGTTCTCATGACAGTGAGTGAGTTCTCATGAGATCTGGTAGTTTTATAAGGGGATTTCCCTGGCTTTGCTCATACTTCTCCTTGCTGCCACCATGTGAAGAAGAACATGTTTGCCTTCCCTTCCACCATGATTGTAATTTTCCTGAGGCCTCCCCTGCTTTGCTGAACTGTAAGTCAATTAAACCTCTTTCCTTTATAAATAACCCCATCTCAGACAGCTCTTCATAGTAGCATGAGAATGGATTAATACAGGCTTCAACCCTGCAATTCCACTTCTAGTTGTCCGTATCAAAGAAGTGTTCATACGTGTATATTTAACTCTAAAAAGCTTGGATTTGGTACACTAATAAGCTTAACAAACATACCTATAGACAACATTTCCCCTGTGTCCTGTACCATGCCCAATATGAACTGGAAGAGTAGCTTTATTAAAGAATCATTAGCAGCAGGTTTCTTAAACTTCCAAAAAAGTCAATCATTGTTCCCTGCTATTTTAAAAATGCATTTTATACAAGCCTTAGATTGTAGAATAAGGAATCTTAGAAATAATGTAGTTTGACTATCTCCTCTTATGGATCAGAGAACTTTAGGCCCACTGAAGTAAAGCAACTACCTCTGGTTACCCAACTAGAAGATGACAGAGCCCCATATGTCTCCAAACCATACTGTGTCCTTTATACTGCCCATAATTTCATTCTTCCTTATTTTCAGTGCGTCAGGCATAGCTAGTTGTTTATCCAATATCTATTCTTCATTTTTTCCTTCCTAAGAGTGAAAAATAATACCTTACCCAAATGCCTTTGTAGCCAGACCTAGTTCTGGCCAATGAAATGTAAATGGAAGTCTACTGGGGGGGAGCCTTTCAGGAAAGCTGTTTTCCTGATTGAAAAAGAGAAGGATCTTGCTGGCATGCAATTTCTATGCCCTTCTCCATGTTTTCTCTTGAAATGAAGACATGACATGTGGCATGTCAGCAGCCATATTGTCCCTATGATGACAAAGTCATACACTAAAGGCTAGTAAGGCAGAAATATAGGAGTCTAGGGCAATGACGATATTGCATGGCCCCTGCATCAGCCTTGGATTGGCTACCTCTTGTCACTTTTTGTTATGCTGAAAACATAAACCCCTTTTTGGTTAAACCACTGTAATTCTCTTTTCACTTTCCCTTTGTTTCCCAAGGAGGATGGAGGCTGTAGGGGTATCAACTCTGCTGTATCTAAATTCATGTTGCCTTATTCATTCCTGTTTCAGAGGAAGAAGAAACCATCCTTCCCCTTGTCCCAATTTAACAATTTCCATCTTTTTCTGCTTCTTTCCATTTCCTTCTTTACTTAACCCATTCTGTCTTTTCATACCCTACTCCTAGCTCTAAAAACATCCTTTAACTTTGCCTTCAGTTTTCCCTCCCTTACAAAATACCATTCCTTTGTTTCACTTCACATCTAAAATTCTTGGGAGAAGAGACCCCAGAAGCCTGCTGTTTCTACTGTAAAAAAATGAATTATGGGCCGGGCATGGTGGCTGCTCATACCTATAATCCCAGCACTTTGGGAGGCTGAGGCAGGTGGATCACCTGAGGTCAGGAGTTCAAGACCAGCCTGGCCAACATGGTGAGACTCCATCTCTACTAAAAATACAAAAATTAGCCAGGTTTGGTGGTGCATGCCTGTAGTCCCAGCTACTCAGGAGGATGAGGCAGGAGAATCACTTGAACCCAGGAGGCAAAGGTTGCAGTGAGTCAAGATTGTACCACTGCACTCCAGCCTCGGCAACAGAACCAGACTCTCTCAAAAAAAAAAAAAAAAAAAAAAAAAAAATCTATGAATGCCCTAACCTAAGGCCTACTCCACTACTCATTTCATCTGAACTTTTGGAGCCTTTGCCATTGTTGACCCACCTTTCCCCTCTTAAACTCTGACCTCGCTTGACTTCATGACACCATTTTCTCCTACCTTCCCAACCTCTGCCCCAGGCTCCTTCTCTGGCTCCTCTTTACCTGCCTTTCCTAAGGTGCTCGGGTCCTCAGGTGTCCTCCTAGACTCTCACCTTCTCTCATTCTATGCCCCTCTGAAGGAAACTTCTTTCACTCTCATGGCTCCGATTACCTTGTATTTGATAATTTTCTCCAAAACTACTTATGTATCCCCTGTTGTTGCTGGCTTTTTTTCCCCCCTGAACTTGGGATCAATATTTTTAATCACCTTGTAGATACTCTCCAACTTCTCTTGGAACTTCAAACTCAGCACATCCAAAACCACAATCTTCCCATCCTTGACCAAGCCTGTCACTGCTGTGTTTCCTCTCTCAGAAACTGATCATTGTGCTTCCAAGCATCCAAACCACTACAACCAACACACACATTCCTAAAAATCTGTGTATCGAACAAACTTGATCAATAAAAAGCACAGGATATATGCGGAAAATGGGCATAACACTCAAAAACATCAATGGCACTTAAAAGTGGTAGAACCTAATGAAAACAGCAGGATGGTCTTACACATCCTATTTCTTGCTTTGCATGTTGTGATGTCAGATGTGATAACTGGAACTGCTGCAGCTCTGACCTGGATTAGATGCCAGTACACACAGAGCAGGACAAATCCAAGACTATTACAGAGAAGAACTGGAACTTTACATAATGCACATGATGGCTGCCCTACCTCTGAACTACTTTGTATTTTATACAATAAATATCTTGTTGTTCAGCCCACTTTGACCTAGGTTTTCTGTCACCTGCAGTGGAAAACTGGTATTAGATTTATTTATGAGTCTCACTCCCTGGTTGAGAACCCCAGAGGTCTTCAATTTTATATCCTCAGAACTAAGAAGTACATGACACATACTAGATGGTCAGCAAATATTTTTTGGATGGATGGTTGGGTGGATGGATGAGTGGGTGGGTGGATGAATCTTCTGGCATCCTGCCTATTGTACTTTCCAGTGTTTACTTCCTTCTCAAATATCCTGCTAACCATGGAATCTCAGCATTAGATAAGAAATAAAGGGAAGGCAAGGTGTCTAGACAAGAAGTCCAGAAAGCAGTAAGATAGAAAAGCAGCCAAGAATTTATACCGGGAGTGCCTTAAGGTATCAAGGGAAAGAACATGAGCCTTTTTCTGGGGTCTTTGTTGCAGGGATGTGGAGTGGGGGATGTTTCTATTGGCCATCTAACCCTCCTCCTTTAGCTTCAATTTCCCCTTTCACCAGAGTGTCAACACCATCACTTAAAGCACAGTTGTATATTCCATAGTTGAAGGGAGGAAGTGGGAATCCACTAAACCAACAAAATCCGGAGGTATAGCCTTCTGATGAACTAACCAGACACAGGGAGAGAGCATAATCATGATATGGAACTGCTACAGCTTGAATGTGTCCTTTCCAAAATTAAGGTGTGCCCAATGTGATGGGATTAAATGGTGGGGCCTTTAAGAGGTGATTGAGGTCATGAGAATTCCTCCCTTGTGAATGGGATTAAGGCCCTCATAAAAGAGACTTCATGCAACATTCAGCTAGCTAGGTCTTCTGTTCTCTGCCATGTGAGAACATGGCATTCCTTCCCTTCAGATGATGCAGCCCTCACCAGACAAGTGAACCTGCTGGCACCTTGATCTTGTATTTCCTGGCCTCCAGAACTGTGAGAAATAAATTCCTCTTCATTATAAATGTATATAAATAGGTATTCTGTTATGGCAACATAAAATGGACTAAGACACTTCTATAGACTAGTTGCTATACATAAGGCATTCTCTCAATTTGCCTGCATCATCTCATTTGGTCCTCAGTGCCACCCAGTGAAATAGGAACTATGATTTGCCCCACTTAACAGATGAGAAAATTGGAGCTTCAAGTTTAGATTGTGTACCCATGGCCAGTAATTGGTGAATGTAACTCCAGAGCCTAGCTATATACTGCTCAGAGAAATGGATGCAAAGCTGCCTTCCAAGTATCTTCCTCAAATATTTTTAGTCTGTTTCCTGCTGCTATAACAGAATACTACAGACTGAGTAATTATAAAGACAAGAAGTATATTTAGCTCATAGTTCTGGAGGCTGGGAAGTCCAAGGGCATGGCGCCAGCATCTGGTGAGGGTATTTTTGCTACGTCATAGTGTGAAGGAGGGCATCACACGGTGAGAGGGAAGGAGCAAGAGAGGTGGAGAAAACTCGCTTTTATAACAAAGCCACTCCCTCAATAACAAACCCCCTCCCATGATAGCATGACATTAATCCGTGAGGGCAGATTGATTAAGTTTTCAATCCATGAACTTTTAAGATACACGTTCAAACAATAGCAAATATCAATTGGTTAGAAGTCCATTTTGCTTTGATTTTGAACTAGAATTTATTGAGCAGTGATATGGTTTGGATCTTTATCCCTGCCCAAATCTCATTGTAATCCCAGTGTTAGAGGTGGGGTCTGGTGGGAGGCGATTGAATCATGGGGGAGGATCCTTCATGAATGGTTTAGCACCATCTCTTCTGTGCTGTTCTCATGATGGTGAGTGAGTGAATTAT
The DNA here is from genome assembly GCF_000951045.1 of Mandrillus leucophaeus. NCBI lineage: Eukaryota > Metazoa > Chordata > Mammalia > Primates > Cercopithecidae > Mandrillus > Mandrillus leucophaeus. The sequence continues at coordinate 2,684,032 of NW_012102543.1, read as the reverse complement.
TGTGAGATCTGGTTGTTTAAAAGTGTGTAGCACCTCCCCTCTTTCTTTCTCCTGCTCCAGCCATGTCTTACTTGCCTGTTTCTCCTTTGCTTTCCACCACAATTGTAACTTTCCTGAGACCTCCCCAGAAGCAGAAGCAGTTATGCTTCCTGTATAGCCTGCAGAACCATGAGCCAATTAAACCTCATTTCTTTATAAATTACCCAGTCTTAGGTATTTTTCTAATTGCAGTGCAAGAATGGACTAATAAAAGTAGCTACTAATGTATTTGACCTTTTATATACCTTACTTCACATATCCTTTAGACCTAAGTGTTATCTACTGAGAACATGGTGACCCAGAGGGGTTTAGAAACCATACCAATGTCATCCAACTAGTAAGTGACACAGTTGCAATATGAACCCTGGCCCACTTAAATTAGCATTCTTTCCAGTGTCCCACAGCTTCTTCCACTATCAACTCTGGCCTGAAGAAGACAAGCTGTACATAGGAAGGCACCCATGCATTCTATGCAATCCAAGTAACAGGGCCCACATTTTATAAGAAAATTGGAGAATAATAATTTGTATTCCTAACTCACTGAAGGGCCAGCCAACCCGTCACTGAGGAGCCCAAAACCAGGGTCAGATTTTCCCTAGAGACAGTGGTGTGCTCTAAACCAGTTCCCCTCTGGTTTTAAGTGTCTCCTTTGCTACTCAACTGTTAAGTCTCAATTTAATGTCATTTTCCCCAGGAAGCCTCCCCTGGGTCCGCAGACTAGGTCAGACCTGTTACAGATTTCTAAACACCGGGCACTTCACTTTCCAATGATTACCCATGCATCACCTGCCTTCTCCACTAGGCTGTCAGCCTTCTCACTCCTTATGGTGAAGGATAACATTCTCCACACAGCAGCCAGAGCAATCCTTCTAAAAGGCAAGTCAGTTCTTATCACTTCTCAGCTCCAAACCTTGAAAGACTGCCCAACTCTGTCAGAATAAACTTCTAAGTTTATTCTCTCTTCCACCACTCTCCCCACTCTTACTCCACTGTTGCAACGCTGGCTTCCCTGATTTTCCTTTGATATGGCAAACACAGCCCTGCCTCAGACCATTGCAGATGCTGGTTCCTCTCCTGGGTAAACCACAAGATCCACTCCCTTACTTTCACTGACTCTCTGTTTAGACGTTACCTTTTCAGTCTGGGCACAGTGACTCACGCTTGTAATCCCGGCACTTTGGGAGGCCAAGGCGGGCAGATCACTTGAGCTCAGGAATTCAAGACCAGCCTGGCCAACATAGTGAAACCCCATCTCTACTAAAAATACAAAAATTAGCCGGGTGTGGTGGTGTCTGCCTGTAGTCCCAGCTACTCGGGGAGGCTGAGGCAGGAGAATCGCTTAAACCCAGAAGGCAGAGGTTGCAGTGAGCGGAGATCATGCCACCCCAGCCTGGGCGATGGAGTGAGACTCTGTCACATAATCAATCGATCAATCAATAGAAACAAAAATATAAATGTTTGTTACCTTTTCAGAAAGACCCTCCTTGCTCACCTTAGGACAAACCAAACCCTCATCCCACCACTGTCTCTTTCCCTTACCCTGCTCTATTACTCTTCTTAGCCCCCATGACGACATGACAAACTTTAAACTCCTTGGTTTGTTGGTTTATCCTCTGCTCTCCCTCTAGCAGGTGGGCTCCCTGAGAGAAGAATCTTCATCTATTTTGACTGCTGTTAGACCCCAGTCACCCAGAACCGCACCTGGCTTACTAGTGCTTCCTTCCTAACAACGTATTCAATTACTAAATCCTAGAAAGATTCATGGACGAATTTTGAAATAGTCCCAGTACACTGCTTTTTATTTTTAGTGGCATTGCCCCCGGGTGATACATTTACTTGTATTTTCTGGTAATATCTTTCTAGCATTGGTCATTCTACTCTTTCACTAATTCACCTTTTTGAGGAGAAAATAATCCCCTGGGCCGTAGGGCCAGCACTTATAAAGTATAGTTCACAGCAGCTTTTGAGAAACCTGTAAAATCTGCCTGTGCTTTGCCACATGCTGAGGAAACATAAAGATAATTTAATATCAAAGGTCAGAGGCACTGTTTCATTTATCTTTTCCTCAGAAGAAATTACTTTTAGTTTAAAGAACATACCCAAGTAATTTCCATCAGTAAACAAATGGAGTTTGAAAGTGGATGTATTAACATACTCATATTTGCTTAGTACAAGCCAATAATTTTTTTTTCTCTCTTCTTTCTTGTCTTACTTAAGTAATGGATAGTAGCAGGGAGTCAAGGAAGGCGTAGCTTTCTGGAATTCCTGGCACTTGGATTGATTCCAAGTAATATAGATCAAGCGTGGCTAGGCATGGTGGCTCACGCCTGTAATTCCAACACTTTGGGAGACCGAGGCAGGCGGATCTCTTCAGGTCAGAGAGTTCGAGACTAGCCTGACCAACACAGTGAAACTTGATCTCTATAAACAAACAAAAAAAATTAACCAGGCTTGGTGGTGGGCGCCTAGTCCCAGTTACTTGGGAGGCTGAGGCAAGAGAATTGCTTGAACCCGGGAGGTGGAGGTTGCGATGATCCGAGATCATGCCACCGCACTCCAGCCTGGACAACAGAATGAAGATTCTGTCTCAAAAAAAAAAAAAAAAAGATCAGGCTTGAGAATGTGCATGTGGTGATGGTGGTGGAGTTGAGGCAGGAGGGATGGAGAGTTCACATGCCTGAGAAAGGGAGAAGAACAGAGAGGGAGGAGGTAAAGAGGAAAGGAAGGAGGGAGGGCAGCTGATTCCTAACATGCCTCGAGGAATGCCATCTCATTGTTAGGACAGAACCGGGCCCATTTCCCACCATAGCAGCTGACCACCTATTTCATGGGCCATCTCTCCTCCACCCTGTCTTCAGTTCTGCCATGACTTGGTGAGTCTGCTGGGAGTTCTTTGTTTTTCATGGCTCCGCTTCCTTACTGTAAAATGAAGTCTGTGCCCCTGTATAACGTGATGATTAAGTGCGCAAGACGTAGAGCTAGCTGGGTTGGTTCTAACCCAGGCGCCTTAGCACCTGGGAGGTGGAGGTTGCAGTGAACTGAGACCGTGCCATCACACTCCAGCCTGGGTGACAGCACGAGACCTTCTGATGTAGGGCAAATTATTTAATCTTTCTTAGTCCAAACTCTCTCATTTGTAAAACGAGGGAATAATGGTACCGAACTTTGAAGATTGCCACAAGGATGAAGTGAAGGTTTAAAAGTGGTTGCCACATAGTGAACATTCAGTGTTAGCTGCTATTATTACCCTTTTAGGAGCTAGGATGCTTTTGACTGCAAGAAACAGAAAATAGAACTAGAAGTGATTTAAATAAGTGGTTTCCAAATTTTTGTGATCATTTAAAATATTTTTTTCTAATCTGTTCTCTAATAAATGCATGTTTTAAAATTATGTCCTTTAATAATTATACTAATATTTACATGTATAATTAAAAATTTTAAAGAAAAATATTAATTAATTAATTAATTAATTAATTAATTTTTGAGACAGAGTCTTGCACTGTCACCTAGGCTGGAGTGTGGTGGCACGGTCTCAGCTCACTGCAACCTCCACTTCCCTGGTTCAAGCAATTATTCTGCCTCAGCCTCCCAAGTAGCTGGGACTACAGGCATGTGCCATCACACCCAGCTAATTTTTGTATTTTTAGTAGAGATGGGGTTTTGCCATGTTGCCCCGGCTGGTCTCGAACTCCTGACCTCAAGTGATCCACCTGCCTTGCCTCCCAAAGTGCTGGGATTATAGATGTGAGCCACCACGCCCAGCCCCTAGTAGGGGTTTTTAACCTGCCAGCTATAAGTGACACAGGCTGACGTGCTCATTTCCTCCTTCCACAGAAATACCATTTTCCTTGGACACAGTACATCATACAGTTCCCTCGGCCCTAGTTCACCATGCCCTCTGGGAGGGACACACATCACGCTGACGGACTCTGGGCTCTATTCTCTGCCCTGTGATCAGCCCCTGCCATTTCATAACATGCAGAGTTTCTGCTTTATTCATGAGACGTATAAAATTTTCCTGTTAAACCCACTGGCTTTTTTCCCTCCTCTTTCCTTTGTTTTCCATTCACATTTTCCAGACCTTGTCCAATGAGTAAGGTCAACTTTTTGCCATCACTCCAGGCATAATCTTCCGAGAGATAGAGAATGGGTATTGATGCAATATGACACATGACAGAGTTTGCTGTCTTCTTCTCTTGTCTCTGCAAAGTGCACATATCCTACTTAGAGTCTGTGAGTCTTTCATCTCTGACATGTTGATGGCTCCTGAAATCATTGTGTGGTGATGCTGCTCTGGTCCCCAAGCCTGGACTGAACAGTTAGTGCAGGGCAAAGGGTCTGCATTCACACCGTTGCCAGCCTCTTTGTCATTGCCTGCGCCAGCCCTTGCCACTCTTCCTGGTTCATCCCTACACTGGCAAGCCTCTGAACAGGTGTGAGTTCTGAGCCAAGCTGGATTTAGAAGGGTCTAAAAAATGCAGACCCACTGAAGGGGAGGCATGGAAGGGTCAAAGGCACCATTTCAAAGAAGGCGAATTTGGTAACATAATGCAGTGAAAAGCCAACTTGAACATGAATCCCAATATCCTGATTCACAGCTGTGTGACCTTAGGGTTCTCTAAACTTGAATTTTATCACTTGGAAAATGAAGATTATGATACCTCCTTTCGGGTAATTGTGAAAAATAAGTAAGATAAGGTACGTTAGCAGGTCCAGTCTAATGTTTAGCATGCATTAGGCACTTAATACACGCCAGTTCCCTTTCTCTTTGCAGTCTTTAATATAAACCCATTGCCCAGGATTTCATTAGTATAAAGTCATGTTCTTTCACAGCTGGCAAAGGTGATTACTTGCCCAAGAGTTATTCCATGGTCTCATGCTCGAAAGAGAGGGAAAATATCAGAAATGGTAATGTGACAAAGCAGTCACTGTATTGCCACTGCCTGTTCATTTGTCGATACCCTTCAGCCCCTTGGGAATGGAAGCCAGGTGCTGTATCCCCAAGGCTTAGGCCCTGCCCCTGTTTGGCACAGAGCTAAGCCTTGACAAATATTTTCTCTTCTTTTCTTTTTTCTTTCATTTTCTTTTCTTTTCTCTTTTCTTTTCTTTCCTCTTCTTTTCTTTTCTTTTTCGAGGCAGGGTCTCTGTTGCCCAGATTGGAGTGCAGTGGTGCAATCACGGCTCACTGCAGCCTTGAACTCCTAGGCTCAAGCGATTCTCCTATTTCAGTCTCCTGAGAGTCAGCTAGGACTACAGGCACATGTCACCACATCTGTCTAATTTTTTAAATTATTTGTAAAGATGAGTTCTTGATATCTTGCCCAAGCTGGTCTCAAATTAGTGGCCTCAAGTGATCCTCCTGTTTTGACCTCCCAAAGTTCTGGGATTACAGGCAAGAGCCACTGTGTACAGTCAATATTTTCTAAATGCATGAAGGAGACTGGTGAGGAAAAACGGGGAGAAAAACAAAAAATAAATAAATAAGTGTGATTACACAGACAGCATTATGAGAAACTTAGGTATAAAAACTAAAAAATATTAGACAAGGAAGAGAAGTAAGTCTAAAAGCCCAAAGAGAATTAGAAAAGACTAGCATACATACTTGGGGGTGGGGAGGCTATGTTTAAAAACAATAAGAGAAAAGAATAAAAGTATAAATGCATGAGAGAGAGAGAGAGAGATTAAGAGAGGGGAGTGATATTCACAACTTGGAAAATCCACAGGAACTCTAAAACCTGGATACCTGATAACGCAAGTCAAAGCAATTTGAGAGGCCAAGGCCGGAAGATTGCTTGAGCCCAGGAGTTTGAGACCAGCCTGGGTACTATAGTGAAAACCCATCTCTACAAAAAATTAAAAAATTAGCCGAGTGTGATGGCACATGCCTGTAGACCCAGCTACTCCCAAGGTTGATGTGGGAAGATCACTTGAGCCCAGGAGGTTGAGACTGCAGTGACCCATAATCACAGTACTGCACTCTAGCCTGGGTGACAAACGAGACCCTGTCTCAAAAATAATAACAACAACAAAATATAGTCTGCGTCCATATATGGGAACCAAGCATAGAAAACTGGTCAAAGTAAAGATGCTCTGGGTATCACAGAGGTGGCAAGGCCTCCTGCATCCTACCTCCCTCTCTTCCCCAGGATGCGGCACTGTGTTGAACCCTATTGGGAAAACCACCTGAAATGGTTTGGCTCTGTATCCCTACCTAAATCTCATCTTGAATTGTAATCCCCAAGAGTTGAGGGAGGAATTTGGTGGGAGATGATTGGATTATGGGGGTGGTTTCCCCCATGCTGTTCTCATGATAATGAGGGAGTTCTCATGATAATGAGGGAGTTCTCATGAGGTCTGATGGTTTAAAAGTGGCAGCTTCCCTTGTATGCTGTTTCTCCCCTGTTGCCTTGTGAAGAAGGTACTTGCTTCTCCTTTGCCTACTGCCATGATTGTAAGTTTCCTGAGGTTTCCCCAGCTAAGTAGAACTGTGAGTCCATTAAACCTCTTTACTTAATTACTCACTTTTACCTGTGAGTCAATTAAAACTCTTTACTTAATTACCCACTCTTAGCAGTGTGAGAATGGACTACTACACAACCTCTGTAGGTTAGCGAGGTTGACATCTGCTGAACAAATCACTCATTAGCTCCTATAAAGGGAAGCAGTGAACCCCAGAGACCAGCAAGCAAGAGTTCCCCAGGAGAGAGCAAGGCCAGACCAACCTTGTTTCCTTTTCTGTAGGCTGTTAATGGAATGCTACAGTAGAGTTCACCTGGATTTGAGCAACGTATTTGTCACATCTCTCATTATAACCTTGCAAACAAAATAAATATTCTTTGATGATGCCATTAATAGATGCAAAACTGTTAAGACCATCCCCAAAGGTTGTTGGTTATAGAGTTAATGCAAGCCTTGGGGGAATTTCTAAGGGCCTGCCAAGGGGGTCTTTTCTATCAGCTCCTTTTTAGCATTTTAATCAATAATGCTAACAATAATTACTTTTTATTAAGTGCCTAACATATGCTAAGCACAGTGCTAAGCTCTTCACTTTAATTCTATAATGTAGGTATTATTTTTTATCATCACTTCATAAATGAGAAAACCGAGGCTTGAAATGAACAATTTAGCTTGTTCGACATCCCATAACTAATAAGTAGAGGAACCAGAACTTAAACCTATGCCTGATGGACTCCAAAACCGTTACAACTAGCTAGATGAGGACACTGGTGATGCTCTTATGACATGAAGCTATAGCCAATGCATCAGATAATAACATTATTATCCAAAATAGCCACAGTCCATAATGACAGACAGAATTTGAAATAATGAACTTAAGTGGAAAGAATAACTGAAGGTCTAAAAACAAAACAACAAACAACAAGGGAATAAAAGTAGCTACACAAATACCAGATGGGAGCTAGACAGCTTAACAGCAACACATGTTTAAAAAAAAAAAAAAGATTTAGCAGTTTTAGTTACAGAATATAATGGGTAAATGGTGAAACATGGCTGTCAAAAACATTGACATGACCTTGAGCCATATTAATAAACTTAGAGGGTCCAAAACCAAGGAAGGCCAGGACCTGCTGGGCCCTGCTTTAATGAGACCACAGCTGCAGTGTTCTGTGCAGGGAATTGCATTTTAACAGGGATGGTGATAAACAGAAATGATGAAGATGGAGATAGTGTGGAAAGGATCTGGAAACACCTAGCTTCAAAACGTGAAGACAGTGGAAACAGGAGAGCTATTTTCAGATATATAAGGGCCATTTCTCAAGTTGCTACTTGCAACAGGAGCATATTCTGTACTAGATGAGAGAACCAGCCTGTAGGGACATTCTGGCTTTGTGCATCTTCAACACTTATGACCAAGAGGAGCCCCAGGACCTGGCTACCAAATGGAGCTTCTAACACTAATCCTCCAAACTAGTCCTTGAAGAGGTTCAGATAAAGACAAGAAGAAGAACTGGTTTCCAGATTAATATGCAAATAATCAAACCTGACCTCTAAAACAAAAGAAACACATTAAAAAAAAAAAAAAAAACTTACCAATCAACATACAGTTTTTATTAGCAGCAACCAAACAAGGAAAGAAATACAATTTCTTGCCAGAAATTTTGAAAGCCTCAAGAATAGAATCCAGTCAGTCAGGCAATGAGTGGGTAAACTATAGTTGAAAGTGGGGCTAGGGGGAGGGAGGAAGGAAGGAATGGAGGGGGAAAACAAAAGAAAGGAAACTGTTACAATGCTTAATGCTAGATGACAGCGAAAAAATATTTACCAAGTTCAGAGGGAAAGACTTCTGACTTTAGAATTTTATCCAGGTTATCGGTATGAAGATGATCAGTATGAAGGCTACAGGTGGAGAGTCTCAAGCATGCAAGAATTCAGGGAATACATTACCATGCATCCCTCTTGAAAAAATGCCTTGTTGATATGGCTGTAATGCAGGCAACTAGGAGGTGAATCAAAATAAAGAAGTAAGAAATGGAAATGGCAGGATAAAAGAATATGAAATTATCATTAAATCACATGGGATTTATGCTATAGAAGTGAATGCAATGCAAATGTTAAAACTTTAAGATGGTAAAATTAATATGGTCAAAATTGAGTAGTATTAGGAAAATAATTGGGAAGAAGTTATGAATGTATACTACAAAGTCCAAATATCTAAAATTGAAATGTGTTTATGAACACTCCAACCTGTTATGTTTTGTCTTTTTTAAAAATAATGTTTTCTGGCCAGGCACGGTGGCTCACGCCTGTAATCCCAACACTTTGGGAGGCCAAGGCGGGTGGATCACTTGCGGTCAGGAGTTTCAGACAAGCCTGGCCAACATGGTGAAACCTCATCTCTACTAAAATACAAAAATTAGCCAGGTGTGGTGGTGTGCACCTGTAATCCCAGCTACCAGGGAGGCTGAGGCAGGAGAATTGCTTTAACTCAGGAGGCATAGATTGCAGTGAGACGAGATCATGACACTGCACTCCAGCCTGGGTGACAGAGCAAGACTCCAACTCAAAAAAAAAAAAAAGTTTTCTCCTTAATTGTAAGGAACTCTTAGAAAGTAATATATTTGAGTGGTAAAGATATATTTATCTGAAGTTTGGCTCTTTTCTATTTCACCTTAATTTCTTCTTCCTTTTTTAAGTAGTAGTAAATTTAATAGTCTACTAAAAATAGCATGTATCTCATGTAGATGCAATTGATTGGCTTATTTAACGTCTCTTCTATCTTAGTCTACTGTGTCTTCCTGTGTCTATATTTCCAGAGTCCCTTGCAGCTTTTATTTCAAGGAGATTCAGTTGTCACCAGTCAGATGCACTTTTGTGAGACTAGAATTCAGCAGTTCAGTGAAGAAAAGATGATGGCAAGTGAGCCATCGGTGCTGGAGCTCCAAGAGTTATGCCATGGCTCTGGAGTCCATAGTTCTGGTGGGGCTTCTTGACTCCTGGATTGAAGCTAACGTAACCCTATGGTTCCTGGAGCCATCACTGAAGTGGTGGCTTCCTAGTGCCCAGATTACACTGAGGTGGTGTATTAATTACCTATGGCAGTTGAAACAAACAACCATATATTTGGTAGCTTTAATTTATTCTCTTACAGTTCTGGAGACCAAACGTCCAAAATCAGTATCCCTGGGCTGAAATTAAGGTGTCAGCCAGGCCAGGATCCTTCCAGAGGCTCTAGGGGAAAATCCATCCCTTGCTTCTTCCATCCTCTTATGGCTACCAGCACCCTTTGGTCTGCAGCCACATCACTCTCCCATCATTCTCCCTCCATCTTCAATCACCTTCTCCTTTTCTATCAGTGTTTTTTTGTTTGTTTGTTTGTTTTTGGTTTTTATTTGTTTGGTTTTTTTTTTTTTTTTAGACAGTCTTGCTCTGTTGTTTAGGCTGGAGTGCCACGGCATGATCTCGGCTCACTGCAGCCTTTGCCTCCTGGGTTCAAGCGATTCTTGTGCCTCAGTCTCCTGAGTAGCTGAGATTACAGGCACCCACCACCACATGCACCTAATATTTGTAATTTTAGTAGAGACAGGGTTTCTCCATATTGGCCAGGCTGGTCTCGAACTCCTGGCCTCAAGTGATCCACCAGCCTCAGCCTCCCAAAGTGTTAGGATTACAGACGTGAGTCACTGCACCCAGCCTCCTTTTCTATCAGTATCAAACATTCCTCTGCCTCCTTCTTATAAGATACACGTGATTGCATTTGGACCCACTCTGATAATCCAGGATAATCCTATGTCAAGATCTTCAATTTAATCACATCTGCAAAGACCCTGTTTATGCACAAGGTAATATTCGCAGGTTCTAGGAATCAAAAAATGGGTACCTTTTGGAGGGCTCTTTTCGGCCTACCACAATGGCATAATCCTAGAGGCTGAATTTGGGACAGTAGCTTCCTGTTCCACAGATTCCTGACTGTGGCAGAAGTAGACGCTGCCTGACACATCAGTTCTGCAGGGTTATTCTGGGAGTCATTTCTAAAAGCCCAAGCCTGAAGCCTACTCCACCAGCACTTCCATAATTGCATTTGTACCCAACGCGCTGCCTACTTAAACTACAAGAGTACTTCTGTTAAGTGAAACCCTGATGGGTATAGATAACATGATCACATGTTGATATGATTGCTTATATTTCTCTATATATACTGTACCTGTATATAACTGGGCTGGGCTATACATTTACTATACTAATATATACAAAGAAAAAACACTGTCTTTTTCAAATTCTGTTAGAAAAATAATTTTTATGCAATGCAGAATCAAGGAAAAATAAATAAATGAATGTTCCGATATTCTTTGCAAGCTCCTTCAGCCATGTGGCAATGGTTGTTTTGATGGCTAGAATACAAGGAAAAAGGGGGCCAAATTTTATGGCAATTTGTTAAAGTTAATGGAATGAAGTCAGGAGTTCACTGAGGTAAGTTTTCAGTCCCTTGAATGTCCTCTCCTTCTCCTTGCTCCTTTCCTAGGTAGAGTCTGCCTTTATAGGGTAAGGTGGATTATATGACATCATAGTAGCATCAGTAGGGACAGGAGGACAAGGTCCTCAAATCCATGCTCAATCCTCCCATCATCAAATCCATGCTCAATTCTCCCATCATCATTGATCTCTGCTGTGAACTAGCTGCTCTAGGCAGTGTGCTAGACTGATGGCTTCTGAGACACCTGCCAATGGAGTTTATGGTCCTGGCCATTTGTCTCTACATTCAGGCTTCTGCCTGTCTGCCAACCCTATCAACATCTCTGCATTCTCTGCCCTCAAGACATGCAAGAGCCTCTGGGTCCTCTGAAGGCCACATACAAGTCATGGTGGGGGGGATGAGAAACACTACCTCAGGTTAAATTATCTACATATTTGTAGATAGTTCAGTTACCTGTAGATAGTTTGTTTAGTTATCTGTAGATAGTTAGTGCTGCTGCACTATTATCTTGTGCCACATTGAAGGTGGGGAAGTGCAGGGCTATGCTAGAGACTGATACCTCCTTGCAGTGTTTTTGGGGGAAGCTCTTGAGTTCTGAGTTCCTGCACTTCCTTTAGCTATATGAATGCTTTAAGACTCCCTTTCCTGGCTCACACCTGTAATCCCAGCACTTGGAGAGGCTGAGGCAAGTGAATCCCTTGAGCCCAGGAGTTCAAGACCAGCCTGGGCAACATGGCAAAAACCCATCTCTACAAAAAATACAAAAATTATCTGGGCTTGATGATGTGCACCTGTAGTCCCAGCTACTCAGGAGGCTGAGGCAGGAGGATCAAGTGAGCCCCGGAAGTTGAATGAGCTATGATCACACCACTGCATCCCAGCCAGGGAGACAGGACCCTGTTGAAAGAAAGAAAGAAAGAGAGAGAGAGAGAGAGAGAAAGGAAGGAGGGAGGGAAGACAGAAAGAAAGGAAGAAAGAAAGGAAGAAAGGAAGAAAGGAAGGAAGAAAGAAAGAAAGAAAGAAGAGAAGAGAAGAGAAGAGAAGAGAAGAAAAACTCCTTTTCCTCCTTTCCTACAACCAAGTTTGGTTCTAAGGGAGGTCAAAAACCAGAACCTTGTGTCTAAGCTCCTCAACCCGTCTCTGATCCTTCCGTTCCTGCAGCCAGAAGGGGCAGGTGTGGGGTTTCCATTTCATCTGTAGCACGTCCTTCTTCTGACATGCTCTTCCTAGAGGAGCCGGCCTCGTGGCATGAGCTGTGCAGGAGGGAGGTCCACTCTATGCTAGGGAAGAAACTGGTCAGAGCCCTCCAGAGCTAGTCCTGATGTTAAAGGGGAAGGTAATATAGCTTAAGGATTATTTTCTCTCTTGAGCGTGTCTGTCTTTCATGAATATTTTCTTGTTTGAAATTAAGAGGTCAAGGAAGTTAGCTGTGATCAGTGTTCCCTGTTGCAAGTAGTACCTGTTTTTTACCAGAACAATAAGCCTCATAACTCAGTAAGTCAACCCTAAGGGTGGAAGGCTACTGAGGAACTAGTTAAGAAAGAAATTAGAATGGAACAGTTTAATACTTAAAAATATTATCTGTTAACTTGTACATTAAAAGATATCTGAAATTATATTAACCACATTTTCATCATGGTTAGTTTTGGATTCAGGCAATTTTGGTGTATTACTTAATACTTTGTACTTTTGGTTGCTGCTTGAATTTTTAAAACAATAATAACTAGGCTAGCGAAAATATCCTTAACAATTTGGTTTGAATCTTTTTTCTCTACAACTCCTTCTCCCCAAACCCAAATCAACAATAGAAGGCAGGTATGGTGACTCAATCCTGTAGTCCCAGCACTCAGGAGGCTGAGGCTGGAGGATCACTTGAGCCCAGGAAATCAAGACCAGCCAGAACAACATAATGAGACCCTATCTCTAATTTTTTTTTTTTTTTTTAAAGAACTAGCATAATATAGACCCTCGATGATTCTACATTCACTCGTTCATTAATTTGTTGGGCAACTATCTACTGTGCTCCAGGTCATCTGTTAGGTATTAAGGATTCAGAAATAAATGAATGTCATATTTGCCTTTTAGGAAACCACAATTTAGCAGAGAATACTAGGCACACAACTCTAACACATTCTGGCAAGTATGATTTATGAACCCCAAATACCTAAAACAGGTCTCAGTCAATTTAGGAAGTTTATTTTGCAAAGTTAAGGAGGCGTGCCCATGACATAGCCTCAGGAAGTCCTGACTCCATGTGTCCAAGGTGGCCTGGGTACAGCTTGGTTTTATGCATTTTAGGAAGACATGAGATCAACATATGAAAGATGCACATCGGTTCCATCCGGAAAGGCAGGACAACTCAAAGCAGGGAGGGGCTTCCAGGTCAAAGGTAAGAGACCAACAGCTGCATTCTTCTGAGTTGCTGATTAGCTTTTCCAAGGGAGGCAACCAGATATGTATTTATGTCAGTGAGCAGAGGCGTGAGTTCTAGTTCTCTCTGTCCTTTCTCTACGAGGAAATTCCTTGTGACAGAGGTATGTAGCTTTTAAAAAATCTTAGTAGCTATTTTTTTAGGAATAGAATGGAGGGTAGGTTTGTCCTAAGCAATTCCCAGCTTGACTTTTCCCTTTGGCTTAGTGATTTTGGGGTTCCAAGATTTATTTTCCTTTCACAGATTACATGATTTTATGACTTTACCTGTCATGGAGCATTGCCTCGATTTCACAACATACCTTTCTTAAGCATCCACATGTGAGCCAGGCCCTAGGCCAGGTTCTGCAGACAGAAACACACCAGGGCACTGGCAGGGCTCTCAAGCCAGCATGACAAACTTCCCCCAAAGACTGCAGGACAGAGTTTACGAGCTTCACCTTCCACCTCCACCCAATTGGTCCACCTGCAGGAAGTGAAGCTGTTCTAAAAAGTCAGAAGTGACAGATTCTGTCTCATAGGACAAAGAAAATGCAGGTGACAGGATAGGCAGTTGCATAAAGCTTGGCCGGGTGTTACCAGAAAGGTGTCCCCGTCCAGACCCCAAGAGAGGGTTCTTGGACCTCACATAAGAAAGAATTCAGGACAAGTCCATAAAATGAAAGCAAGTTTACTAAGAAAATAAAGAAATAGGCCGGGTGAGGTGGTTCACGCCTATAATCCCAGCACTTTGCAAGGCCGTGGCGGGGGGATCACCTGAGGTCAGGAGTTCCAGACCAGCCTGGCCAACATGGTGAAACCCCGTCTCTATTAAAAATACAAAAATTAGCTGGGTGTGGTGGCGTGTGCCTGTAATCCCAGCTACTCAGGAGGCTGAGGTAGGAGAATCGCTTGAACCCAGGAGGTAGAGGTTGCAGTGAGCCGAGATCACAACACTGCACTCAGTCTGGAAGACAGAGCGAGACTCCATCTCGAAAAAAAAAAAAGAAAAGAAAAGAAGGTAAAGGAATAAAAGAATGGCTGTTCCATAGGCAGAGCAGCAGCATGGGCTGTTCAACTGAGTATATTCATAGTTATTTCTTGATTATATGCTAAACAAAGGATGGATTATTCATGTGTTTTCTTGGAAGGAGGCAGAGATTTCCTGGATGGAACTGAGGATCCCTCCCCTTTTTATATTATATAGA
>NW_012102543.1:2647323-2669396 GCF_000951045.1 Mandrillus leucophaeus | reverse complement strand
TTTTTTTTTTTTTTTTAAAGAACTAGCATAATATAGACCCTCGATGATTCTACATTCACTCGTTCATTAATTTGTTGGGCAACTATCTACTGTGCTCCAGGTCATCTGTTAGGTATTAAGGATTCAGAAATAAATGAATGTCATATTTGCCTTTTAGGAAACCACAATTTAGCAGAGAATACTAGGCACACAACTCTAACACATTCTGGCAAGTATGATTTATGAACCCCAAATACCTAAAACAGGTCTCAGTCAATTTAGGAAGTTTATTTTGCAAAGTTAAGGAGGCGTGCCCATGACATAGCCTCAGGAAGTCCTGACTCCATGTGTCCAAGGTGGCCTGGGTACAGCTTGGTTTTATGCATTTTAGGAAGACATGAGATCAACATATGAAAGATGCACATCGGTTCCATCCGGAAAGGCAGGACAACTCAAAGCAGGGAGGGGCTTCCAGGTCAAAGGTAAGAGACCAACAGCTGCATTCTTCTGAGTTGCTGATTAGCTTTTCCAAGGGAGGCAACCAGATATGTATTTATGTCAGTGAGCAGAGGCGTGAGTTCTAGTTCTCTCTGTCCTTTCTCTACGAGGAAATTCCTTGTGACAGAGGTATGTAGCTTTTAAAAAATCTTAGTAGCTATTTTTTTAGGAATAGAATGGAGGGTAGGTTTGTCCTAAGCAATTCCCAGCTTGACTTTTCCCTTTGGCTTAGTGATTTTGGGGTTCCAAGATTTATTTTCCTTTCACAGATTACATGATTTTATGACTTTACCTGTCATGGAGCATTGCCTCGATTTCACAACATACCTTTCTTAAGCATCCACATGTGAGCCAGGCCCTAGGCCAGGTTCTGCAGACAGAAACACACCAGGGCACTGGCAGGGCTCTCAAGCCAGCATGACAAACTTCCCCCAAAGACTGCAGGACAGAGTTTACGAGCTTCACCTTCCACCTCCACCCAATTGGTCCACCTGCAGGAAGTGAAGCTGTTCTAAAAAGTCAGAAGTGACAGATTCTGTCTCATAGGACAAAGAAAATGCAGGTGACAGGATAGGCAGTTGCATAAAGCTTGGCCGGGTGTTACCAGAAAGGTGTCCCCGTCCAGACCCCAAGAGAGGGTTCTTGGACCTCACATAAGAAAGAATTCAGGACAAGTCCATAAAATGAAAGCAAGTTTACTAAGAAAATAAAGAAATAGGCCGGGTGAGGTGGTTCACGCCTATAATCCCAGCACTTTGCAAGGCCGTGGCGGGGGGATCACCTGAGGTCAGGAGTTCCAGACCAGCCTGGCCAACATGGTGAAACCCCGTCTCTATTAAAAATACAAAAATTAGCTGGGTGTGGTGGCGTGTGCCTGTAATCCCAGCTACTCAGGAGGCTGAGGTAGGAGAATCGCTTGAACCCAGGAGGTAGAGGTTGCAGTGAGCCGAGATCACAACACTGCACTCAGTCTGGAAGACAGAGCGAGACTCCATCTCGAAAAAAAAAAAAGAAAAGAAAAGAAGGTAAAGGAATAAAAGAATGGCTGTTCCATAGGCAGAGCAGCAGCATGGGCTGTTCAACTGAGTATATTCATAGTTATTTCTTGATTATATGCTAAACAAAGGATGGATTATTCATGTGTTTTCTTGGAAGGAGGCAGAGATTTCCTGGATGGAACTGAGGATCCCTCCCCTTTTTATATTATATAGAGTAATTTTCAGATGTTGCCATAGCATTTGTAAACTGTCATGGTGCCAGTGGGAGTGTCTTATAGCATGCTAATGCATTATAAATTAGCATATAATGAGCAGTGAGGACGACCAGAGGCCACTTTCGTTACCATCTTAGTTTTGGTGGGTTTTGGCTAGCTTCTTTACCACAACATGTTTTATCAGCAGGGTCTTTGTGACCTTTGTCTTTTTTTTCTCTTTTCTTTTCTTTTTTTTGAGATGGAGTTTCGCTCTGTCGCCCAGGCTGGAAAGCAATGGTGCAATCTCGGCTTTCTGCAACCTCCACCTCGAGTTTAAGTGATTCTCCTGCCTCAGCCTCCCCACTAGCTGGGATTACAGGCTTGTGCCACCACTCCCGGCTACTCTTTGTATTGTTAGTAGAGACGGGGTTTCACCATTTTGGCCAGGCTGGTCTCGAACTCCTGACCTCAAGTGATTCACACCCCCCCTCGGCTTCCCAAAGTGCTGGGATTACAGGTGTGAGCCACTGCATCTGGCCTGTGACCTGTATCTTGTGACCTCCTATCTCATCCTGTGACTAAGAATGCCTAACCTCCTGGGACTGCAGTCCAGCAGGTCTCAGCCTTATTTTACCCAGCCCCTATTCAAGATGGAGTCACTCTGGTTTAAATGCCTCTGACAATGGCTCTCCAGCCACAAGGGAGGAAGTGACTAAGGCATGGAGTCAGAGTTTTTCTGCAGTGTTCTACACAGGAGGGCTCTCTTCAAACATGGTTTCCACATTGAGCTGACTCACTGGCTTCCTCCTCCTACAGTGTCAGAGTTACCTCTCTTTCAACTGCACTGCTGAGCAAGTGCAGAGATTGATTGTTTCAAGGTAGACTGTTGAAAACTTCTTTCATTTCTCATTTCTATTTCTAGGCATGTCACTGACTTGCTGAGTCATATTTGGCAAACTCAGGATCTCTTTTTTCCTTGTTTTTCCATCTGGATAATATGATTTATAAAGAGCTCTAAGGCATTTTATTTGGAAAAAGGCATAAACATATAAAAATAATAGTGTCGTTTACCAAAATACTTTTATCCATATATAGTTCAATTAAAATATTATCTGGTCAGGCATGGTGGCTCACGTCTGTAATCCTAACACTATGGGAGGCCAAGGCAGGAAGATTGCTTGAATCTAGAAGTTTGAGACCAGCCTCAGCAAAATGGCAAACCCGTCTCTACAAAAAAATTACAAAATTAGCTGGGCATGGTGGTGCACAGCTATACTCTCAACTACTCAGGAGGCTGAGGTGGGAGGATCACCTGAGCTGGGGAGGTCAAGGCTGCAGTGAGTGTGATTGCACCACTGCACTCCAGCGTGGGCGACAGCACAAGACCCTGTCTCAAGAAAAAAAAATTATCTCATCATAATAAAATATTTTTGTCTAATTTGTTCTTCACTGAATGTGAAAGCTCCTGGAAAACAGATACAACTTGTTTCCATATTTCTGTTCCCGACACTCTGCATGGTATGGCATAACGAAACTAGATATTTTCTAACCGGTCCTTGAACCCAAGGGGAAATGCATGCATGCTGGCAAACAGCTTAGAAATGTCATGAAATTTTGCGGGAGCATTAGGGCATCTTTTGGGTTTCAAGTCTGTATCTCTCATCTGATTTCTCAAAGGTGTGATCCAAAAAAGTTGTTAAAAACCATAAAGGAGGTCCTTAGTATATAAACTATCAATTCCTGGTCATTCCTCAGAGGTACTGGCATTCTGGAGGCACCTACACAATTTCACAGCAATTGTATTGTCCATGTAATACCAACTTCAAAGAGAAGAAATACAAAGAAAATGAAAAGCTGAACACTGTGATCATCTTGCTGACACTGAAGTAGGAGAGATGCAAGAGATAGGAAAATTATCACTTAATGTTAACATTATGCCCCTTAGCCAAATGGCAATATGGCTAGGTTATTTATTTTAATTTAATAACAAGCTATTGTAAAACCCTCAATACATTATCTTGCAAAGAGAAGATACTGAATAAATATTTGATGGTAATACAAAGGAAGCAAGATGAAATAAAATAAGATACTGTAAAGATGTTATCATAAAGACTTCGCTAGAACTTTTTTAATAAATATTTTAAGAATATTTTTGAACGTAGGTTATAAACATGGCTTCCAAATTGATAATCTTATAAATTTGTAAAATAAAATATATGGAAGAGAGCAACAGAAATTATATCAACTTTGCTACTTCTATGTAACTTTATTTGTAGCTTTTAAAATAATCCACTTCTTCCCATTAAACTAAAAGTGCCTTGAGATTGGATCCACGTTTTGTTTTTTTCTTTCTAACTTCCAACATTTCATATTGAGCACAGGACTTCAGGACTTCATTTTCATTGGTGCTTCAGAAATATCACTTACTGGTAAAGATAAATGAGAAGTACTCAGTTATGAATAAGTTGTCAGAGATATCTCTCATGTGTGAGACTGTTCCATTTCCCAGGGATTTCTCTCATTTCTGTAGTAGGGTGTATGACAGCCCATATGGAGTCTACAACTAGAATCCAGACTGTGTATGCAATACGGAGATAGATGTCCCACACCTACTTCCTGATTTTGGAACATGAGGAAGTCACTCAATTGGACTGTAAAAATTTAAATCTATATTTGTTTAATCTTGCAGAATATTTATTTTTAAACTTGTTATTTAAAAAATAAAACAGATACAAAAGGCCGGGAATAGTGGCTCACACCTGTAATCTTAGCACTTTAGGAGGCCGAGGTGGGTGGATCACCTGAGGTAAGGATTTCAAGATCAGCCTGGGCAATATGGTGAAACCCTGTCTGTACTAAAAATACAAAAAATACTAAAAATACTGGGCCTGGTGGTGCGTGCCTGTAATCTCATCTATTCAGGAGGTGGAGGCAGGAGGCTTGAGCCTGGGAGACAGAGGTTGCAGTGAGCTGAGATTGCACCATTGCACTTCAGGCTGGGTGACAGAATGAGACTCCATCTAAAACAAACAAACAAACAGAAAAAACAGATACAAAAGATACATGAAACAAATATATAGCCTAATGAATTATTACATGTCCAACTTTCTTATAACCAACACCAAAGTCAAGAAATAGAACTAGCACAGCTATCTCGGAAGCCCCTCCACATATCCTGTCTCAGCTATAGTCCCTTCCCTCCATCCTTACCCTTCCATCCCAAGAAATCACTATCCCACCTTTCATAGCAGTGGTTCTCAAAGTGTCTAGAATCTTGATAGAAAAGCAAATTATTGGGCCCCATCACAGACCTAAGAAATAAAATACTCTTGGAGTGGAGCCCGGCAATCCATGTTTAAATTTTTTTCCAGGTGATTTTCATGAAAACTTAAAGCTTGAGAACCACCGTTTTATAGGAATCACTTCATTCTGTTTCTTTGTCATTTTATCACTAAAGTATGCACTCTTAAAGACTGTAGTTTATTCCTGCCCATTTTTAAAATTTTGTTTCTTTTAAGTCTCTTTCAATATAAAGTTTTCCCCTTCGGCCCCTTCTTTTCCTTACAATTTACCTGTTAAAGAATCCAGGCTGTTTGACCTGTATCGTTTTCCATAGTTTGGCCTTTGCTGAGTGTATCCTCATGGTGCAGTTCAACAGATGCTTCTGTCCTCTATTTCCTGCAAATTGACAGCTGGATCCAGAGGTTAATTGGACTTCAGTTTGATCTCCCTGGCAAGACTACAGGTGATGTTCTGTTTTTTCAATCAGGAGGCACATGTTTGTCCGTCTGTGATGTTAGAAACTGTTGATAATGCTTAAATCCATTAATTCATTGGGGGTTACAAAGTGGCGATGTTCTAATTCTATCATTTCTTTTCCATTTATTAGCTAAAATCATTTTATTGTTGTTGTTGTTGTTTTAAGACAGAGTCTTGCTCTGTTACCCAGGCTGGAGTGCAGCAGTGGCACAATCTTGGCTCACTGCGACCTTTGCCTCCTGGGTTCAAGCAATTCTCCTGCCTCAGTCTCCAGTAGCTGGGATTATAGGTGCCTGCCACCATGCCCAGGTAATTTTTGTATTTTTAGTAGAGATGGGGTTTTACCATGTTGGCCAGGCTGGTCTTGAACTTCTGAGCTCAAGCAATCCACCGGCCTTGGCCTCCCAAAGTGCTGGGATTACAGGCATGAGCCACCGTGCCCAGCCTAAAATACTTTTATAAAGAGATGTTTCCTTCATCTACTAATCCAGGGGTACAATTTATATAGAAAATGCCAGTAAACGCTTGCTTGCTATTTTTTTAACCAGTTTTCAAGATAATCAATTAGTTCCCCATCAACCTCCAAAGGTGACCAATTATTTTTAAATAGCATTTTGGACTCATGGATTTAAACATATTTGACAGGATTTCAACCCACTGCAGTTATTGTCATTATTGAAGCTCAAATTCTGCCATCTTGGGCTAGTAGATGCCATTTCAAGTTGGTTCCTGGGTCCCTTTGAGAGAACTATTTGGAATAACAACACATTCCAGGTTCATTTGGTACATTTCCTACCATAAGTCACTGCTTTAAGAAGGCCTGGTTTCTTTCACAGTGAATAGATATTTCAAGACCATGATCTAAACTCTAATGGAGCCCATTTTGACTGGGTAGGACATTGATTTTAGGCCTTTTCAATTAACAAAGTTGTAAGTGTGTGTGTGTGTGTGTGTGTGTGTTAGTGCTGTGTAACAAATTACCTCAAAACATAGCTTCTTAAAACAACAATAAATATTTGTTACCTCCAACAGTTTCTGTGGGTCAGAAATCCAAGAGAGGTTTACATGGATGGTTCCGAAGTCATCTGAAGGCTTGACTGGACGGAAGATTCACTTCCAAGGTGGTACACTCTAAACCTGGCATGTTGGTGCTGGCTCTTGGCAAGGCCCTCAGTGGCTCACCATGTGGATCTCTCCTCAGGGCTGCTTGAATGCCCTAATGTCCCCAGAAGCAAGTGATCAAAAAGAACAACACAGAAGCCACAGTGCTTTTTATGATCCAGCACTGGAAGTCACACCCTGTCAATCCCATGATGTCCTATTGTTTACACAGGTTAGGGGAGGGGGAGGAAATGACATAAGGACATGAATGTGAAAAGGAGAGAAGCATTGGGGACCATCCCGGAGGCTGGCTGATATTTAAAGATAAAATACCAGCAGAGTGTCGTGGCTCCCACCTGTAATCCCAACACTTCAGGAGGCCGAGGCAGGAGGGTCACTTGAGGCCAGGAGTTTGAGAACAGCCTGGGCAACATACCATATTACAAAAAATAATAAATAAAAATAGCTGGGTGTGGTGGTACATGTGTAGTCCCAGCTACTTGGGAGGCTGAAGATAGGAGGATCACTTGAGCCCAGGAGGTCGAGGCTGCAATGAGCCATGACCATACCACTGCACTCCAGCCTGGGCAACAGAGTAAGACCCTGTCTCAAAAAACAAACAAACAAACAAACAACCTCATGAATTCATGCTGCTTCTTCCAAGTCACATTTAGGACTCAGGGTTTTTACTTAACTTATTCCATATTATATGTATAACCCTTTCATACTGAGAATCCTAGCAATTAGAACATCTCGTAATTGCCCATCTATTTTTATGTTGCTTTGGGTCTTTGAAAAGGCAAACACCAAGATGGGAATAACCATGTAAGAGCTTTTCGTAGGGAAGTGTCTGGGAAGGGCAAAGGGAAGGAAACAAGAATAGCAGGGATGCAATGCAAGTCTAACACTGAGAAAGGGACCGAGGAAGGGAAGTATGTGGATAGGAAGAGCCCTAGACTGCAGCTCAGTTCTAAGAAACCTTTGGCCAGGCAGAGGGGAACTCCTGCAGCCACAGTCACCTGCTGCAGAAGTCCTGCCTCCGGTAGGAGCAGATCTGCACTAATGTACTGCTCTGCTCATTCAATGGCTGGGAGCAGCCCTGGGGGCATGGCCCGAGTGCCAACTCAGTAGGTGGAGGGGGTGGTTCCAGAGCATGGAAGCTGGGTCTATCACTCATCTATGCTCCCAA
Source organism: Mandrillus leucophaeus (assembly GCF_000951045.1). NCBI lineage: Eukaryota > Metazoa > Chordata > Mammalia > Primates > Cercopithecidae > Mandrillus > Mandrillus leucophaeus. The sequence goes on along the minus strand of NW_012102543.1, from coordinate 2,661,678 downwards.
AGGCAGCATATCTGAGCGGTGCCTTTCCCAGGGTTCTACTGCCTCATCCCACCTAATACACAACAGACTCAGTGTAACAATACCAATCCTACTGCCACCGAGATGATCCCTGAGAAGAGTTAAAATGTTTTTTTTGCCACCGAGATGATCCCTGAGAAGAGTTAAAATGTTTTTGTACATGCTCTCTCCATACCCCACTCCCATGCCTTGTAAAAAACATTTCCACAGATTTAAGGTGGCAGAATATGGCCATCACATACATATTCTCTCCCCTTTAACCCTCATTTTATGATGTCAGAATTTTTTAATTAATTAATTATTTACTTATTTTTTAAGACTAAGTCTTGCTCTGTTGCCCAGGCTGGAGTGCAGTGGTGCGATCTTGGCTCACTACAACCTCTGTCTCCCAGGTTCAAGCAATTCACCTGCCTCAGCCTTCTGAGTAGCTGGGACTACAGGCGTCTGTCACCAGGCCCGACTAACTTTTGTATTTTTAGTAAAGGCGGGGTTTCACCATGTTGGCCAGGCTGGTCTCGAACTCCTGACCTCAAATGATCCACCCACCTCGGCCTCCCAAAGTGCTGGGATTACAGGCGTGAGCCACCACACCAGGCCTGACATCTGAATGTTTATAAATCCTTCTATCAGGCTAAAGTTATACACATGCTCTCCCTCTACCCTTACCATAATCAGTAGAACTTACACTGATTTCAGTGTATCCATTCATATTTGAGAAAAGATCAGTAGTTCATAATTCTGATGGTACCAGTCCGGTTACTTTTACTGCTCTAAGTAAATGTAATAGACCTATGACCTTGAGACATTTGGCCTCACATGTGACCTCAAAGCTGGAGTTAGATGATCCAGGGTTAATCTGACAGCTCAGTTGGTGGAAGCGCGACCTGTGACCATTTTCCTGTGCTAGGGTAACTCACACTCCAAGGCCCAAAGCAGGGGTGCAAAATCTATGGGAATTTTTTAGCTAAAATAGAAGACTTGGAGAAGGATATGTCGCGGATTTCCTTCCATGACCACAGACATCAGGAGAGTGGGAGGGCCAGGGTCAGAGTGTGGTTCAAGCCTTCTGCTGCATTAGAGGCACCTCAGTAGAAAAGTCTGAGAAGCGTTGATCTATATACAGCTCAGGCATTAGAGAGAGCTTTTTGGGTTTTTAAACATAATTTAAATAAGTGAAGATTCATGAAGCCAATGCCACAGAGCAATTATTCCAGGAGCCCAGGCTTTAGTCTGGGATTATCTTCCCGCCCCTTCCCTATTCATGACCCCAGAGTTTTCACAACACAAAATGGCTCTGTGAATCAATTAAGTACACAGAGACAAATCCAGGCAAACTCAAATGTGTGAGAAGAATTCCATTAAGATTCCCAAGACGAGAATCCTCTGTGAGAAAGTGCCATTGAATTTTTTGGTAATTCCCCCTTAGATGAATACGTGGAAAAATTACAAAGGATTTCTTTGGCTTCTGGTATGAGAATCTCTGATTACCCTTTCCTCTCATTTCCTTGATCTTTACCAAAACATGAATGATGCTGGCCTTGCAGATGCTGGTGATTTGGTTCAGTGTGCCCAGCAGGCTGCGGTGGGGACCACTGTGGGGAGTCTTGGTGGGCAAGACAATGCTCTCCCGGCATAGGAGTGACAACTACCCAGACAAAGAAATCCTCGGTCAGTGCAATCATGTTCGCTCCTGGTCTAAGTCCCATCTTGCCCCTTAGATTGAAGAACAAGAAGGAAAAGGATAAAATAGCAAATGGGCTTCTAGCTTTGGCTCTTAAATTCTCCTCTGGGCGATACTCTTCCCACTCAAACCAAACACCTCCCACCTGCCAAGAAAAATCTGGTGCTAAAATATAATCAGACTTGTAAAAAACAGAACATGGGGTGATTATTTTAATTACAAAATCTTTCATTTTCCAAGAAGAACATTTGCCAGTAGATTCCTTTAAATAACCAAGTCCCTTGGCATATTTAAAAGGAGATATGAGGCCGGGCGCGGTGGCTCACGCCTGTAATCCCAGCACTTTGGGAGGCTGAGGTGGGCGGATCACTTGAGGTCAGGAGTTCGAGACAAGGCTGGCCAACATGGTGAAACTCCATCTTCACTAAAGATACAAAAATTAGCTGGGCGTGGTGGCAGGCATCTGTAATCTCAGCTACTTGGGAGGCTGAAGCAGGAGAATCGCTTGAACCTGGGAGGCGGAGGTTGCAGTGAGCTGAGATCATGCCATTACACTCCAGCCTGGGGGACAAGAGCGAGACTTCATCTCAAAATAAAATAAAATAAAATAAAATAAAATAAAATAAAGTAATAAAAGGAGATATGACTGACAATGCATGACACGTGTGGAGCTTTTGTGGAAGCAGATCCCATACAGGTCATTGGGGTGTCCTTGCCATGTAAGGACAACAGAGATCTAGGTGAACCAAGGTGGTATTAAAATAGCATTTCTAGAATCAAAGTGGAGAGAAATCATCTGTGAACAACTAATGTCTGATTCAAGTGTTATGAAAACAAGGCTCTGCTCTTTAACCAATGCTTGTTTAATTCAATGTGGCCTGCAGTTGCAATCTTGTGCAGGGCCTAGGAGTTTAAGCCCTGGAAGTGGACTGCCTGGATTTAAGTCTCAGTTATGCCAGTTACAAATTCTATGACCTTGAGGAAGTTATTTAACCTTTTTCAGCCTCTGTTTTCTTACCTGGAGAATGAATTGATATGAGCATTAAATGTGGTGATATAGTAAATGTGATAACATATGTAAAACTCCATCTGCCTGTCATGCACTAAGTTATTAACTATGTTAATGCCTGTTAGATGAGCAGGATGCCATCCCACAGGCCCAGCAAACAGGAGGACAGATGTCCTCTTGTATACTGATTACAGGATCCATGCACCAGGGGAGCGCTTGCAATGCGGCTTTTCCTGGTATGTAATTGGCACTGAGAGCGCTTTTCTATATTAGTTAGACTAAACTCCAAATTGCTGTTTTTAGCTAACATCTCCTTAAACTTCAAATGATCAATATCAAACAACTCATCCAGAACGTCAGTTTCTATAGGGCACTAACGCTTCCGAGTGATTCCGTGAGATGTTTGTTAATTAAAATCAGAAAATCTTCATATCAAGGCTTTTCTATGACTAGAGCAATTGGAAATAATTGTTAAAAATTGTTTTTAAAATGTCCTGGTTAAAATGATTTCTGCTGTAACCTATAGCAGTGGTTCTCAAAATGCGGTTCCTGGAGCAGACTCGCCTAGGAACCAGTTAGAAATGCAAATTCTTAGGTCCCACCCCAGACTTATTAAAACATGGCAATCTGTGGTTTCATAAGCTCTCAGAGGTGACACTGATCCATAGCACTGATGGCATATGGATCCATGTTTCCCACTGCACACCCTCGCTCCATTCCTGGGAGATCCCATTCATGAAGCAGACCATCTTTCCCAATGAGTCTGGATGAAATCTCAGAACCCTTTTCAACACAGTGCCAAAAGTTGCTACAAATCAATCAAAGTTTGCATGTCTGGTTAGGGTGTGGTGCTCTGAGATCTCAATGAAACATTCATTCAGCTACTTGACTTTCTCCTGGAGGAAAATTATGGCCCTACCTACGGAAATAGGTTCGGAGACCCCCTCAAGACAATAAGAAAGCAAGTTGGATTTCTGAACTTTTATAACCAAATAACATCCCTAACATATGCACACCCAGTCACTATAGCATATAAAAATTTCGTCAATTAGCAACATAGGCACAATGTCTGCAGTGCAGGCTCTTGCCAGAGAGCTCAATCTCGATGTAATTGCCATTCAAACCCTGTCAAACCTTGCTAAATATCCGAATGTGGAGTATGAAAGACATATGCTCTCTACCTATTTATCTGCTTCTAGTTATTCGAATATGCTACCTTTTATAAAAAGCTAGATCACAAAAAATTGAACTTTGTTCCCCTTGGGCTGTTCCTCTCACCAAATAAAACTATCTTTTGAGAAAAAGACTTTGAGATGGCTTTCAGTAGTACGTATAAGCAATAAGCCAACTAAAGAAAAAAATAGAAAATCAAAAGTTGGCAGAATTACAGGGATACACGTATACCAGGACTCTCGGGGAATGTGGTTATTGTGGTTAAGCATTCTTCTTAACTCTAAGCTATAGAGATATGATGGATTAAATAAAATTATCAGGGTAATGAAATGTATTTCCACTCCTCTAATGAGACTTTTTTTCTGAATGTAGATACCAAGAGTCATACATGCTGCTGCCATATTTGCTTTCCTGTTATTCTATAAGCCTTATGAATTTCTCCTTCTACCTACTTTATCTGAAACCTCAGTCATCAATATTCAATGTATATTGGCCATAGAGCTCGAGATCAACCCATATTTAGACTTGTCCTATTTTATCACTGTCTGTTTGTTGTGGTGGTTCATTATTTGACATATGGAACTTTCAAAAGTTTCTTTTTAAAAAATGAAACTTCATTTATCTTTGACCATATTGCCTAATACGTTGGAATTGACTTGGTACAAATCTTCATTGAATTAGGTTACTTCCTTAATAGCATTTCTGACAGATGGCCATTGCTGTTAGTAACAGCAGTTGACATCCTGGGAATTTAAATATTCAAACCAATTCAACAATAATTTATTTAGTAATCTATCACGTGTCATAAATGGTGTGGCTTGAGCTTCAAGGCATGCTGGGAGGCATGCTGCAAAAAGAACTTGAACGAAAGCCAGCCAGGACCACAACCCCATCCAGGCCAAAGTCCAAAACCAAGAAGTCTGATCTGGTAGAATGGGACACGATGCAGGGCTTCTGAGCAACAAACAGCACTCGTTCTTAGCGGTCAAGTCTGAGTTCAAGAACAGAGATAACTATTCCGATTGCTGGAAGTTATGACTGGCCTCATGACAAAGAAAGAGATTGGCAGAAACTAGGTGAATTCATGGCTTCTGTTCACGGCTGGGCTTCAGTTCTACTGGGAATCTGGAATGGATACCAGCTGGTTGAGGCTATGGAGGAAGGCTATAATGGGATGTATATGTTGCCCAAAGACTAATTTCCTCCTCAAGCAAATTAGACATGGGGTATATGGGCTACAGATTACTTCCATGATCCACTGTGGCATACACCATTACCCTCCAGCATCCAGGAGTTCTTTACTTTTCCTTGTTCTGGGCAGCAGTGTGTCCTACCCCAGGCAATGGGTTATGAAAGGACTAAAGTATATTCATGAAGTCCCGTTCCCTGACTTCTTAGCCTCCCTTGCAGCAGGCAGTGCCACATGACCCAGCTGTAACCAGGGAGACAGAGGGGAACTTGAGTGGAGATACTTTGGGGAAAGCTTTTGTTTTTCTGTTAAAAGAAACAGGACTGGCACAGCCTTTCACCCTTTCTTGATAACTTTCCTTCAAACTTGTAACCAGCAAGAAAAGGCCAAGCAAATCACAGAGATGCCTGCTCTGCCATCATTGAACCACTAAACTAAAGTCAGCAGCCATGTATGTCCTGACTGCTGCTATGTAAGAATTATAAACCCATTTGTTTAAGCCATCAATAGATACTCTGTTATTCACAATGGAAAGCATTCCTAATACCCTCACTTCCTGTGGAGATGGAAATCCTGACCTCCATCACCTTCAGAGACCATGTGGCAGAAGATGGGAATGGACATGACACTCTGTGCTAGGGGCTGAAGGCATGGAAATGTGGGTGGCAGAGATCCTGGCCTAAGGACCTTGTAATTTCATTTGAGAGAGCAAACTTAGGGTAGCGTCTTTCAGTAGTACATATATTGCATGTATTGCATATATGTACTACTGAAAGCCATCTCAAAGTCTTTTTCTCAAAAGATAGTTTTATTTGGTGAGAGGAACAGCCCAAGGGGGACGAAGTTCAATTTTTTGTGATCTAGCTTTTTATAAAAGGTAGCGTATTCGAACACCCCACACGAGTTGTTTGCTGTAGCTCAGAAGACCATATTTTAAGATAAACCTTATTTGAGATAAGCCTAGGACAGTAAAGATACGGGAAAACTGTCATGAAGAAATGGTTGAAGAAAGAGAATTCTAGCAATGAGAATGTGGTACAGAGAAGGCATTCCTACATTAGGAATTCCTTCATTACATACTTTATCCTCACTATTCTAAGTGGCAGTTTAGTGGGACAGAGTTGTAGCTGGTCCCAATCTGTGTTCTAAACCCTGTGAGCTATCTGATCTTGACAAACCCATTAAACCTCACTACCTCTCAATTTCTTCATTCTCTCTCTCTCTCTCTCTTTTTTTTTTTTTTGAGGTGGAGTTTCACTCTGTCAGGCTTGTATGCAGCGGTGTGATCTTGACTCACTGCAACCTTTGCTTCTCAGGTTCAAGCGATTCTCCCACTTTAGCCTCACAAGAAGCTGGGACTATAGGCGTGTGCCACCACACCAAACACATTTTTGTATTTTTAGTAGAGATGGGGTTTCATCATGTTGACCAGGCTGGTCTCGAACTCCTGACCTCAAGTGATCCTCCCAACTCAGCTTCCCAAAGTGGGATTACAGGAGTGAGCCACCATACCTGGCCAGTTTATTCTTAAAATGGGGACAATAGTAGTATTTGCCATATATATATATACACACACACACACATATATAGATATATAATCCATGTAATGCGTTTAACTCGATGCCTGGAACACACTAAATAATCAATAAATGCTATTTATATTATTTCGAGAAGTAGCTAAGTACATGGACTCTGGGATCTGAATACCTGAGTTTAAATCTTGCATTCACTACTTACTGCCTATATAATCTTGATTAAGTCTCAGTTTTCTCATCTGTAAAGTGGGAGTAATGATAGCACTAACAGGATAGTTGTGAGAATTAATTTATATAGTGCATGTAAAGCACTTGGCATGGTTAAATACCCAGTAAATGTTGACTATTTAATTAGCTACACTGTGACCAATATAAAAGATATGTAGGACCTTTTGCAAGGTCCTATATATTTGTTTATATAATGCTTGTTTGCAAAATGCTTATTATGTTAATTTCTAAGAATTAATGAGAGGCAGGGTTCAGTGGCTCACACCTGTAATTCCAAAACTTTGGGAGGCTGAGATGGGAGGATTGCTTGAGCCCAGGAGTTTGAGACCAGCCTGGACAACATTGTGAGACCCTATAACTAAAAAAAAAAAAAAAAAAAAAAATCATGGTGGCACATGCCTATAGTCCCAGCTACTCAGAAGGTTGAGGTGGGAGGGTCACTTGAGCCCAGGAGGTAAAGGTTGCAGTGAGCTGTGATTGTGCTACTGCACTGCAGCCTGAGCAACAAAGCAAGACCCTGTCTCAAAAAGAGTAATGAGAATTAAATGATGACGTATAAGCATGAGGAAGTCAGGGAGGGGAATAATCACTGTGAATGGAAAGGTTAGGGATAGTACCATGGAGGAAGCTGGATTTAAGGCAGGCCTTATGTGACAGGTAGTGGGGATACTTGAAGAAATGGAGAGAGGATATGGGATTATTATATTTCTCTTCAAATTTTAGGAGGCTGCTTTACACATGTCATTCATTCTTCCTTCTTCTAGCCTCATCTTCCTGGAGTGAAGTGAATATTTTAATAACGTGATTTAGGAAAACACAACATGTGAAATAGTGTAGCCCTAATTTCATAATTGCTCATCCAAACAAATCTAACGATATTTTAAAGATCATTTGTACACTGTGCAGTTGAGACCATGTCTATCACAAAAAAATATAAATAAAAATGAAAAGTAAAAGAGTACAGGGACTGGTATCAAGAACTACTAGGCATATGATCCTATATATAAATTATATTTAGCAATGATGACAACAGAGATATATGTAGCCTACAGGTACTGGGTTTTTTTCTGTGAAATATGGATGCTGCTTTTGGAAATACATCAATCAGGAGTTCTCTGAAACAGGCTGGGTAAAGTGGCTGACGCCTGTAATCCCAGCACTTTGGGAGGCCGATGCAGGTGGATCACCTGAGGTCAGGAGTTTGAGACCAGCCTGGTCAACATGGTGAAACCCTGTCTCTACTAAAAATACAAAAATTAGCTGGGTTTGATGGTGTGTGCCTGTAGTCCCAGCTACTAGGGAGGCTGAAGTAGGAGAATTGCTTGAACCCAGGAGGCGGAGGTTGCAGTGAGCTGAGATCACACCATTGCATTCCAGCCTATACAACAGAGCGAGACTCCTTCTTAAAAAACAAAACAAAACAAAACAAAAAGAGGGAGTTCTCTGAAATAAACAAAGACATTTCTATTTCTAGAATGAAGAATACCGGCTTCAAAGACTTCGGTAGAGAGGACTCAAGACTTTTCCTAACTTAGCCATCCCTATGCTGCTAACCGTATCTCCTAACATTCTTCAAACACCCACGGACTATGGCACCGGGCCAGTCTCCTTGAGTTCTCCCGAATGCATCCCGCTCTCTTACTGGGCTTGTTACCAGCCAGTGCCTGCCATAGAGTAGGTGCTCCAGAACCACTGGCCAGAACCACATCCATTTCTTACATGTGCTGTTTTGCCAGCCTGGAATTCTTTTCTTTGACATCTCTGTTTAGCTAAAGCTTGTGCATGCTACATGAGGCCTTTTCCTACCACGTGAGTCCTCACTTATCTTTCCCTTCTCTAAACCACAGCAGTTGTCATTTGCATCACTGATGGTAACAACTATGTGGCTTCCAACTACTAGGCTCCTGCAGCCACTTCTCTGGTCCCAACCACCTCTCAAGTTTTCCTTTCCCTTTTCTAGTATGATCTAGGTTTTCCAGGCAGGGACAGCAACATGAGCAAAGCCCAGAGACCCAAAAGAACATGAAATTCAGGGAACAGTTTGTAGGTCAGTGATCTTCATGGCCATGCCCCTAAGAAAACATGCCTAAAAAGCAGAACCAAAACCAGTTTCTCCATAACCAAAATCTCTTTATGATATTTTTGCTTCAAGAACACAGTAGTCTATTACAGTATGACCATATTCTCTGGAACACTTGCTGGAAATCTGAAACCTTAAACAATTGTGACGTATCAGTCTATTAAGCTAAGTGGCTTTCTACCTAACACCTCTGCTTCAGGGCTAAGCAATATCCTAGCTAGAAGTCTGCTGAACTAGAAACATGAATTTCCTTTTCTCCCAAGAAGATGACACATGAATGCTGTGCCCTTCCTTCATGATCCTAACACTCTGTTACAAGGGTGAGCTTTCTCTGATTTGTGATTGACAAGTTTGCCAGGGTGATAACTGGCCTAGTCACTTGCCTTATATATGAGAACTGAAGCCATTTGGAATTTATCCCTCTAACACTAAGCTCTGGCTACAGTTTCTTCTTAACATGCACAAGAGCTATTCCTCAAAGACGTTATCTTTGCCATTTATTTTGCCCTCTAACACTTCAAGCTTCAATGCCACATCACGATTTATTTGCATGCCAGGTGTTGTTAGATAAACAGACATTTGAATTACAAGCAACTGGAGACTATTAGACAGTAAATTTTCTCTCTTTTTCATTTAAATTCTCTGTTTCTAAAATTTATTCTATGTTTTGCTGACATGTTGTGTTGGAGAATTACTGAAAGCTTGTAAATAGGAACTACACAACATACTGGCTTTGCCTCTAGGCTACAGGAGTGTGTTAACTTTCCTCTGTATTCCCAGAGTCTTATACTGAGCCTTGTCCTTATTACATCTTCTATTAAATGTTTAGTGAATAACCTCTGTGATGGATTAAAGATGGCTATATATTCTTTACTACATAGGCAGGTGATGTAATTGGATCAACAGAATATGGCAGAAGTGATGTTGTGGCAATTTCTGGGACCTGGAAACTTCTACCTTCTGTCCTTCAGAACACTTTCTCTGGAAGCCCTGCCACATACGTCTGAATACCCTGAGACTGTTTTGCTGGAACAGTCCCAGCAGAGTTCAGCCTTCTATACATCTGTCAAGGTGCAGAGGGGTGAGTGGAGCCTGCAGACTGTTAGCAGAATACCACTTGGAACAGAAGGATCACCTGGCTGGGCCCTGTCAGAATTCCCTGACCCACAAAATCTGTGATGTAATAAAATTATTGGTTTTTTAGCCACTTAAGTTTTAGATTACTTTGTTATATAACCATAAATAACCAGAACAAAATCCTGATGGGGGCTCCATGTATACTATTCAGCACCCGAAAGATCAACTGGTGTGTTCATAGCTACTGTTCACCTGACTAGGGCAGGACGGTACACATGTGAGGACAGTTGGGCTGATTTACCACAGCTAGTGGTGGCCAGTAAGTGCCGTTTCTCATTTTGTGAGTTCTTGGGCAGCATAGACCAGGGAACCTGATCAACCTCAGGACACACAGATTTCAAATAGGATTCTACCTAGCACTTTAGACCCAGGAGGACTAAGCCTTCATAATTCTTTCTGCTGATTATTGGAAGAGTTAATCACTCAATCGAACTAACATTTCTAATAGAAGAGATTAGATGGAAATTAGATATAAGACCAAAAGACTCTTCATGGTGATGATGGAGTGAGAACCACTAGATTAAATGAACATAAAGACAGAGGGTAGATGCATTTCCTTTCTCACCCAAATGGTAGCTTCTGAGAAATATAGTTGCAAAAACATCTAGAAATACAGACGGGATGAAGAATGAGAGAAATCTGAGCACGCAGGGGAGGAGGGTAAGTGAAAATTCATTCTGTGTGTACTTGAAATTTCTGATTCAAGGGACCAGAACACATGTTATTAGCATTTTCAATTTTTCTGAATATCAAAGAGAACAAAAACTAAAGAGAATAACTCAGAAATAAAATGATGACAAGATAATTGTTTAATATGAAAATCCTTGGGTGGAGTACTAAGAGACTTCCATTTCAGTCCCAACACCTGGCAATTGATTGGACTTATTCTTAACTCAGTTTTCTTGTTGTAAAATGACACCATTCCGCTTTCTTCATGAAAATTATGTGGGTTGGATTGCAGGATAGAAGATAAAAAGTGGCTTAGAAGGAAAAAGAAAGAATATGCAATTAGTAAATAGTACCAGTTCTTGAGAAGTTTGGAATAGAAACATTTTACTCTTCAAACACATAACCTCTTTTTTTAGATTAAAGTAAACAAATCACTCTTTTACTATCACACAAATGCTGATTATTAAGTTTATATAAAAATTAACTATAATTAGATAATGAAAGACAAGTAAATGAATCAGCAAGACATATAAACAGCAACATTGTCTAAGAAGAATTCACCATCTAGACTGATTCTGTTGCATCTTGAGCTGGGCGTAATCCTGTGAAAACACACAGGATGTGAGATGAAGGCCAAATCAGCTGGTAATCAAGTGGCACCTCTGGAGGCTGAGAGTACAAAGTAGTCCCTGGAAGAGGCACTGGCAAATTGGTGGACTTGGTGGCAAAGGCTGATAGCAGCTCTCTTGGGCCATCGGGGGGACTTCATAGTCTGGTAGTTAGCTGTTGTCACCCAGCAAACACATACCCCAAAAGAGAAGTCATTTCTTTTGTCTAATTAATAGGTAGTGCCAATGGAGATACCAGTGTTTCTCAAGCTGTCCTCTGCAGACCCCCTGCAGCACAGCCCTAGTAAAGTTCAATCCTGGGACCTACCCCAGACCAACGAAATCAGAACCTCTGCACCAGGGGTGAGAAATCTATATTTTAGGTATAATAGGTACTCCGGGTGCTTTCACTGAAAATCTCATAGTTTAAGGACTGCTGCACTCTCTTGCACAATGTGACTGTCCGCAAATATGCCATGTTCACAACATCCTCAATTCCTTTGCTTCTTCTCCTTCCAGGAACACTCCTCCCTTCTCTACTTTCTTCACCCCATGGGCTAAGATCCACTGGCTTCCTGGGGCTGTCCCCAGCTTCTTGATCTTCCTTTCATGAACCCTAATTATGCTCCTTAATCCTGTCTTATTCTACTTTGTAACCTCTTTCATAGGTATAGTAAATCCACCTTCATTCCATTAATTCCTGCCTAGGGCAGAAAGATCCTGCTTTAAATGGTTTCCTTCTCTGACAAGACCTGTCTCCTAGCCACTTTTTATTTTTAAATAAATGCTTTTGCTTCCTGTCTTTCAATACAATAGAAGGAATGGGTCTTAGAGCTCCATAAGAGCAGAAAGTCCTGAGGAGCAGATGTCTTCCAGAGAAAACGGGAGAAGTTCTCACTCCACTTCCACCACTGCACTGTTGAACTTCACTGATTGGACCTCAAGAGGTACAAGCTTTTTTCTATCACTATTGATGGTTTTGGTTTTTCCCTACATTAACCCCCTCAGCATCAAAATAAATTTAAACTGAAGACAATGTTTGTGCCTTTTCCCCAACTATACTATAATCTTAAGGGCTGAAATCTAGTCTTAATGCTTCTTATGTAATTCCTCCACCCTAGACATTTATTATTGTCTGCCCGCCCTCTTCCCTGGGAACTGCCACCCCCTCAGTCTTGTCATGATTCCTCCTTGACATTTTATGCAATGTGCCTCCAGGCTCCTGGTCACAGCTGATTGGTCTAGAGGTGGGCACCTGATTTAAAGCTGTGTCAGTCAGTTCCTTTTCTCCCCAGGTATTTTGAAAACTGGGGAGATGTTTGAATTCAGATTGAGCTCAGGAGATGTTTTCCCTATGTGGACCAGAAAAATGGAGGAAACTATTCTTTAGAAAGAGAGAAGAATGCTGTAGATAGCGGCAGATGGAGAGAGAGAAGCACATGAGTGATGGAGGAGTTTAGATGGGACTGTATTTCTACCACTGGGTATCTTTTGGAACTCACAGTTTTCAGAGTAAAGCCCCCATTTTATGTTAAGCCAGTTCTGGAGACTTCAGGGAAGACTCAGAGGGCAAGGGAAAAGGGAGTTGTGGATGGCCTCTAGATAGTCAGTCCACAGGATCTAATGAAACACGTATGATCTCACGTAATCCTCAAAATAATCATGTGTTTTTATGAAGCAATCATTATTATTCCCACTTGAAAAATAAGAAACCAAGGCTTAGAGGAGTTAAGTAACTTTTCCTAAAACCACTCTGTTACTAAGCTGGAGGTGGGCATGGGACTTGAGGCCCGCTCCATCTGACTCCACCATGCTGAACTGTCTTCAAGTGAAGGTCAACGGGTGTGATGCTGAGGGCTCTATTCATTTATATATATATGTATGTATATATATGTATATGTATATGTATATTTTTGAGACAGAATCTCGCTCTGTCACCCAGGCTGGAGTGAAGGGGAACAATCTTGGTCATTGCAACCTCCAACCCCTATGTTCAAGCAATTCTCTTACCTCAGTGTCCCGAGTAGCTGGGATTACAGGTGTGCGCCACCACCCTTGGCTAATTTTTGTGTTTTTAGTGGAGACGGGGTTTCACCATGTTGCCTAGGCTGGTCTTGAACTCCTGGGCTCAAGATACCCACCTGCCTCGGCCTCCCAAAGTGCTGGGATTACAGGTGTGAGCCACCGTGCCTAACCTGTTCATTCTTGCTCCCATACTCTCACGCCAAGCTAGGGGAATTTGAAAAAATTCTACAGGCCAATTCCGAGTCCTGGTGTTGATCCCAACTCCGTATGCTTGGCAGAGACTGTGATTTATGCTGCCCTCTGTAGGAAGTATGGAATGAGTAAAGGAACTGCCCAGCAGCTCAGAGACCTAGAAGCTGGCTGTTCTAAGAGGTTCTAAGAGGAAGCAGCTGGGAGCAGCAGTCCTGAAAGTTTCACTGCCAACAAGAACAGTTGGTATTGGGTGGCCATGCCAGAAGCAATGATCAAGATTCACTCTAGCAGTGCCAGTCACAGCCAGCACCAGATAACAGCAGGTGTCTGTGAGAATTGCTCAGAAGTCTTTATCCCTCTCCATCCTACCAGTGAGTTATGGTCACCCTTGATATTTCACATGGGGTTGTATAATGGGGTGTGGTAGGGACAGGAGAGGGGAGAAGAAGGTAGAGATCATCCCAAGAAGAGTAAAACAAACGGGAAGGGAGAGAGGTTCAGCAACTCTGAGCAAAAGTCTAGACCTCAGATTCTTGACCAAGAGCAAACAGACCCCTGAAAGATTCTTGACCAGAAGCAAACTGACTATTGAAAGAGGATAACACATCAATATACAAACTTTTAGTCTGGAGGGATGGCCTCTTAGCCCTCTCCTTTTGTATTTAAAGAAAGAGAAGTCCAATTACCTGGATGGGTGGTGCACACCTGTAATCCCAGCTACTTGTGAGGTTGAGGCTGGAGAATCACTTGAAACCGTGAGGCAGAGGCTGCAGTAAGCCGAGATTGCGCCACTGCACTCCAGCCTGGGCAA